>NW_024870696.1:26992500-27505000 GCF_019054845.1 Dipodomys spectabilis
AGCTTTGTAGTTCAAGGTTAATTCTCTACCATTTGAGCCACAAGTCCACTTTTGGCTTTGTGCGTGTGTGTCTAATTGGAGATAAGAGTCTCACAGACTTTCCTGCCCAGGCTGGCTTCAAACTGCAATGCTCAGATCTCAGCCTCCCAAGTAGCCAGGATTACAAGCGTGAGCCACCAGCACCCGGCTTTCCTACAGCATTTTTAAAGATCGATTACCAGGCCTGCAGAATAAAAAATCTCCTGGAGACTTCTAGTATATATTTCAGATAAAGCCTATGTTGAGACAAGTTTGGCAAAGATGGTGAAAATACCAAGTGAGAGATTCATCCAACTAAACAGAGTTTATGAGAATTTATGGAGGATTATCTGAGCTAGGTAGCTTTGCAAAGAACAAAACTGGAAGGAAAAAACCAGCTTGAGTCGTTTTGTTTCTTACTAACAATCAGTGGTTGGGTTCCTGAGAGGGTGAGGAAAACGGCGGTGATTCCTGTGGAAGCCAAGGATGTCTGTCCATTCCAGGTCATTACAGATGGCAGCTGGGGTGTGCTTTGGTCCTGACGCAAAGAATGAAGACGCTGTAACCAATTCCATTCAGTAGTAAATCACTGCCGTGTCTCCTCACCCATGAGGGGATTCAGTATCTAAAAGCCAAGGTCCCTTCTTTTATTATCTCTATCTATTGGCAGAAGTAAGTGTTACTTAGAGCAATCTGGCAACAGTGAGACTTGATGAATTCCAGGAAATTACTTCGTGTCCCAAACATTTCATGAGCCAATTCCCAATATCAGGAATTTCGGTGTTAGGGATACTCTCTTATGGACTGAATAAGTTGAGTGAAAACCTGAATTCACGGAGCTTCGTTGGGTTTTCAGGGGTTAAATACACCTTGTCTAGAACCTGGGATCAACATCCCATCCCAAGCCTCTCTCAAGACGACGCCCATTAGAGAAATGTAAGAGGGTGTCTGCACTCAAAGACAGTGTCTGCAGAGTGAAACCTGTCCGAAGCAAACCCGCTGAGGCTGATGGCGGCTAGGAGATGGGCCTGGCCCGGAGGAGGGGGGCTGACGCGAGGGAGGAGGGGGCTGCTACCTTCGCCTCAGGTGAACTTTGCCTCTTCGCAACTCTACTGTTGCAGAATCCGTTTGGAAATGAGTTAGTCGTTCATTTCTGAGTGTGTGCACAGTTATAAGACAACTTAATAGACCTAATATATATAATTTGTAAAGACACTGTACAGAGGGGTCACAGTTACATGAGCAAGGTCATGAGTCCATTTCCTTTCGAGCATTGTTACCTCCCCCACTACCCCAAGTTGTAAACTTCATTTTCAACAGTGTCTTAACTCTGACAAGTTAAAAACTAAACTAAACAGAACTTTGAAATCTGTGGACCAAGGCCAGCTGTGATGATACTGAATGCCACCCTCAGAGGCTCTCCAGCACCCCCTGGTGTTTTTTGGGGGGACGTGGCAGGGGTGAGCGGCTAGCTCTGCAGCCTTACCCCAGGTTTGGGGATTCTACAATTCGCAACCCCTTGTGGATAGAAGCTGAGGGGGGGAATAAGAACTCACCTTTTTTCCAGCCATTTGCCTGCCCTTCTTCCTTTGTTATTCTTGATACTTCGTATCCACAGGGAAATTACCAGCATACCTTGCTTTTCCAGCTTGGGAGGGTGTAATGGGTCTGTAATCTTAACTATTCTGGTCTAATCATGTCTAGATTTCTGCTTGCCACAGAGTCTTCCCCCTGGAGCCGATCTGAAATATCATTTGTCTCCGTAAAATGTGACTCCAAATACATTAAACTTATTCAAGGTTTTTTAAAGTAGGAAGAGTGTCCGGGCACTGCGGTAGGCCACAGAGGGCGGTTCAAGGCAGTCACTGGCCTCCGCGAATCTATAAACAACGGGCCTGGCGATCTCCCACTGTGGCTTATACCTCTCTTGGCTTAGATATTGCATTTGCACGGGAGAGTGGCGCTGTTTTGCAGCACTCGAGAAATAAAAGCGAGTGTCTGCAAAGTTAGAATCTGTAGAGTTGTTATCATGCACATTATCTTGTTTTATACTCACGCTAACTTCCTGTTTATTTATCTATTATCATGCCCCACGTACAGCCTCAAGTGGTGAATGATAAATATTCAAATGAGCCACGGTGCTGAGCTGCCACGTCTCAGCCTGGCTGCCCGTCTGGCTTCCCTTCACATGACGCCGACGACGCATATTTATTTGGGGGTCAGTTAAAACTCTGGGCTCTTTTCTGTGTGAACAATTAATGATCAAGTCACTGTTAGCCTATCCTTGTGAGGCTAGTTTTCTCTTAGCTCTATTTAGATGAATTCACGTTTGTGTGTAGTGAACGTTGCTAGACCCACGCTCTGGTGGCACAGCCCTGCAAGCCTGCGTACCCGGGAGGCTGAGATCAGGAGATTGCTGAGGCTGGCCTGGGCCAGCAGCGTGTGAGATGCCCTCTGGCCCAGCGGCGGGGGCCGGTGCGACCGAGGGGTCTTCCCGGGTGATGCGAAGGCAGCGAGTGGATGTCATGGCTACAGGCCAACAGAGACGGAAAAGACCCGAAGACACCATCTTAATGGAAGAAACAGGGTGTGGCCTTGCTTGCCTGACAAGCCAGCTATGACAAGAAGCTGAAACAGGCAGGTTTGGATCCAGGCACACACCCAGGAAGGACAGGATATCCAAAGTAAACCATACTCAGAGGGCTGGACGCAGAGCTCGGTGGGGGAACAGCAGCCCACAGGCTGGAACCCGCCACCAACAGGAGATAAACAAGCAGACAGACAGTCAGACTTAGTCGCTTTGAGCTTGGGTCAACAAGAGTTTATACGAAATTTCAATTTTGTCTCTGCTTTGAAGCACTCAGAAATATGACCAACCGTGAAATTCCTGCAGCATTATTAAAATGTTGGTCGTAAGGCTGCTATCCTGCTGGACTGGCATCTGCAGTCCCCGTACTCAGAAGGCAGAAGCAGGAAGACTGAGTTCAGGGTCAGTCTGGGGTATAATGAGACTTGGTCTCCAGAAAACAAACAAACAGAACAACAACAACAACAATGATCAAGCTAGGATCGGTGGCTCATGCTTGTAATTCCAGCTGCCTGGGAGATATAGATCAGAGGATTGCAGTTCAAAAGGAACTGAAACCTTCGTTTCAACCAAAAACGTTGGGTGTGTGGTGACGCACGTCTGCATCAACTCAGAGGGAGACATAAATAGGAGGATTTCAGTCAGGAAAAAAAAATCTCAAAATAGCGTGGCGAGTGCCTGAGAGCCGAGGGTGGTGGGTCACACCTGTAACTCCAGCACGTGAGAGAGGGAAGCAAAAGAAACTCAAGCCGGGCACCGGCGGCTCACGCCTGTCACCCTAGCTACTCAGGAGGCTGAGATCTGAGGATCAGGGTTCAAAGCCAGCCTGGGCTGGAAAATCCATGAGACTCTTATCTCCAATAAAACAATAGAAAACCAGAAGTAGCACTGTGGCTCAACTGTTAGAGAACTCTCACCTTAAGCTGAAGAGCTGAGGGACAGCGCCCAGGCCCAGAGTTCAAGCTCCACAGCTGACAAAAAAAAAAAAAAAGGCAATTCAAGTTTAAGGCTAACCTGGGCTCCATAGAGGCGCTCTGGTAAAACAATAACAACAACAATAATAATAATATAAAATGTGAAGCAGGTACCTAGTATATCACCTAAAGAGGCTTCCCATAAGACCATCTCAACACTGGCCAGGAATCCACACTTGGATTCCTGCTTTGCCTCACAGCCTCCCTCTGTGTTATTTGGCCTGTGTTCATGATGCCCTGTTCTTAGAGCACGGCAGGCTTTCCCTCAGAGCAGAGCCATTTCCTTCCCAGAGGAGGTAACAGCCTTGTTTTACTTGAAGAAGTTCTCAAAATTTATCACAGCACAAGGCAATGTAACAGATTTTTTTTCACTCTGCTGCCTAATTAGGGAAACTACACTTAGGAGATATGTGTAACTCTCCAGACACTCAAGTATGTAATACTATGGTCCCGTTGGTCTCTTCCTAAATATCCAAGAATACTTCCAGTGATTTTCCATTACCTATTTGTATATAGGTAATGTTTTCATGCACAGACTAGAACAAAACTTCTAGTATATGATCAGAAAACAAAGTTGTTGTTGTTTGTTGTTTTAGTCATTGGGCTTGAACTCTGGGCCTGGGCGCTGTCCCTCAGCTCTTCAGCTCAAGGCTAGCGCTCTACCACTTGAGCCACAGCGCCACTTCCAGTTTTCTGGTGATTCATTGGAGATAAGAGTCTCACGGACTTTCCTGCCCGGCCTGCTTCGAACTGTGATCCTGAATCTTATTATTATTGTTGTTGTTGTTATTTACTTGTACAATTATAAACTCAGATCTCAGCCTCCTGAGTGGCTAGGATTGTGTGAGCCACTGGTGGCTGGCTACATGGACGAAGGTTTATAGCACATATAAGCAATGCCATTTTCTTCCTTCACTATGCTACTCAACTCTCATTTTCATGTCATTTGTTTCTACTGAAGAGATAAAGGGGCTTCTATTCATTCCACAATGTACTGCCTGCTGACTGCAATACTCCAGACGTACACATAAACAAATAGTTCTTATGGTCAAAGAGTTTGTACTTTGGAAAGGGGGAGAGGGTTACAAATGAAAATCCCTACCCAAGAGGCTAGCCTCGAACCTGCTATGCAGCCAGCCTGGTCTGCAAGTTCATGCTGGGCCTGACTCTGCCTCCTGAGTGCTGGGACCAAACAATTTAGTTTTGTACAAACTCCATCATCATCATCATCATCGCCATCACCATCATCATCATCATCATCGTCATCATCGCCATCATCATCATCATCATCATCATCATCACCATCATCATCGCCATCATCATCATCATCATCATCATTATTTACAAAGAGATTATCATTACAAACTTTGTATTTTAATAGAACCAAAGACACATTTCAAAAGATCAGAAAGACCAAAGCAGTTCTCTGTGACCTTAGTTTTCTGCCGTTCTTAAACTTTTGAGTCAGGAAAGTCTTCTAACATATAATCTTAAACAAATTCAGACTATCTGTACTCATGTGTAATATCATCTTAGGCTACATTAGTCATCTACATAAATATGTGGGCTGGATTTTTCCGTTTGAAAGCGGCACCTCTCTGTCTTTACCTGGTGGCCCGCCAAGCCTCTCTCTTCTCGTTTTCACTTTCTCATTCAATGCTCACATCCATCTTAATTCAATAGCACTATGAAATAGTCTGCTACGTGAAGCTAGATGTAAACTCATACTATTTACATCTCATCCCGAAGTCCAAGCTTGGGACCAGGGCTGGGTAGCATTTGATATCTATTTTGCTTATTAAGCCATTATGATTTCCCAGGATTATGAAGTTCCGAGAGACAAAGGCTGTCTTCCCCTTCCTCCATCCCCGGGGTCCTGTGTGGTAGATGAGTGCTTTACCACCCCGGACAGACAACTCTGTGTGTGTGCACGTGTGTGCCTGTGCGTGTGTGCACATATGCGCATGTGGTACATGTGTGTGTGCGAGTGTGTGTGCACATGCACTGGTCCTGCGGCTTGAATTCAAGGCCTGGCTGCTGTCCCTGAGCCTTGTTTGCTCAAGGCTAGCTCTCTACCGCTTGAGTCACAGCTCCACTTCCAGCTCCTCCTGAGTAATTTTGATGTCCTCCCCTGCTGGCTCCAAAGTGGCCTCCTGACAAGCTAGGATCAGTCAGGCATGTGCCTGACCCACACCCTGGCCACGCAACGTCTTTCAACTGCGGTTTATCTATCTGCCCAACCACAAAGATGGTCGCTCACCCTTCAGAAGGAGCCATGAGGACATCAGTGCTTGCTGAGAAACCACAAGTAAAAACCCCAGGGAAGAGTTTTGTCCTGGCCCTAAGATTACTCAACAGGCTAAGAAGTCAGGCTCTGTTCTCAGACTCAGCTCCCCAGACGATTGACCTGACTGAAAATCCAAGCACATGTTAAGCCAATTTATTAAGACTCGGAAAGAAAGAAAACAAAACAAGGAAAGGACCAAAGTTCCAGCTATAGTATCACGCTCTCACGCCAGCGGAATACTATGGCTGCTTTGGTGAGTTTAATTCGAATAAGCTTAATGGCAGCAATTGCGAGAGAGGCAAACGGAGTATATACGTTGAGGTAGGCATCGTGCTAAGCACATTTACAGAGAGACTTCCTGGATGCCAGAGCTATTCGTGAGCCACGTCTTACAAGGGGAAATGAAGAAAATGGGTTGTGTAACCTGTCCACAGTCCTGGAACCTTAGGGTGAAGGACTCAGTCCACTCGGTAGGGTCCTCAAGCCCCTGAACTACTCACAAAATGATCTGGGGTTGTGGGGGAGGGAAGCAGTATTTCTAATGAAACAGTTCCCATTTTGAGAAGCTGGTTAGATAAGAAACTCAGGCATTCAGTCCTGGCAAGGACATTGTGTTCAGTCATGCTGAACGACCAGAAAAAAGTTTACACATCTATTTGACCCTGGTATTATGCAATTTGAAGCCAGTGTTTGAAAAGAAAAAAATGCCATTATTTTTTTCATCCAAAGTTCAGATCTTTGTATGCCTGTATAGAAGGCAGAAACTTATTTCTATCTCCATGCTTTATTGTGAACTCTTTTAGGATTCAATACTTACCAATACACACCACAGTAAAGTCTAATTACCTAGAAAGCCGGTAAGTTGTTGGTGATAACACAGTTCTCACCACATTGTCATTCTGATCCAAAAAAAGTGAAACGCACTGCTGGAAAAAGCCAGGGGTAAGCATGAGAGGGCAAACAAGTAAGTGGTGTGTGCTAGGCGCGTGTGTTGGCGATTAAAAGCCCATTTAGGCCAGAGACAAAGCTTATTTAGAGTTACACAGTACTTTGTGCAGCATCCTAAGCAGATGGTAATGACTTAAAGCCCTCTGGTTAAAAAGTAAAATAAAATAAATTAATGAATGAATGATGCATATATGAACCCATGAGAAAAAGAGATAGGAAGGAGGGAGGGAAGAAGATACCGGGCATTGGGCATGTGGCTCTTAAAGGACCTGATCTGAGAGCACACATTTCAGCTTCAGTACCTATAGTGGGTGTGGCGAGGCCTTACAACTAGGAAAAGCAGACTGCAATCACAAAAACTCCCTCTTTTTATAACATTTTGGGGTGTGCCACTGGGCACGCCCCTGATTTAGAGATGAGGGAACCGAAGCCCAGGGGCACAGACTCCCTCAGACTTCCCTCTGAAGGAGGCAGATCCAATGGCCAACCTTCTCCTGCGACTCCACACTGCGACTTGCTTCCTACTAGGCATTTTCAAAACCCTAAGGAATCTTGACTAAAGATTGGGCAGGGGGAAGAAAGGTCAGGTGCCCTTGATTCACATCCATAACATTAACTGCTCCTTGCAAACCTGAGATTAGCAGGATTTCAGTTCCAAGCAGGCTGAAGGAGCTTTGGGAGTGAAGAGACTCTGTCTCACTAGAAAGGCTGGACATGCTGATACCAATCTGTCATCCCAGCAACAGTAAAAAAGAAATAATAGGAGAATTGTGGTCTAGACCAGACCAGGGAGACTGACCAGAGCTCAGAAATAACCAGCGCCAATGGGCTCAGCAGCAGAGCTTCTGCCTACCTGGATATTTTAGTCATGCTACACACATACACACACACACACACACACAGAAAGAGAGAGAGACAGAGACTGAGACAGAGACAGAGAGCCCATCCCTCAGAGCTGAGAGGTAGGAATTGCCAGGAGCCACATCATTTGTAAAGGGCTGATTGCCACTAATTGTCTTGCTTGATCCTCTAGGAACACGTGGAAGAAGGTCGAGCAAGCATCTATCACTCCGTCATCACCAATACCAGCAAAGAAATGTCCTGCTTCAGTGACTTCCCGATGCCTGAGGATTTCCCAAACTTCCTGCACAACTCTAAACTCCTAGAATACTTCAGGATTTTTGCAAAGAAGTTTGATCTTCTCAAATACATCCAGTTCCAGGTACTATATTTGGGAGGTGGAGGACGGGTCTCTCTACGATGGTTCTGTTTGCATGTGAATGGAAAAGTTACACTGATGAGGGAAGGAACGGTGCGCAAACTGCCCTCCCTGCTCCAATTCTTTGTGGAAAGATAGGAGCATGATACTGAGCCCCAAACGTCATGCCATTGCCTCTGATATTGTTGTCGTATGTATTAACACAAATGAGAAGATCATCTGTCAACATTCAAGGTTTGAATGATGACAAACTGCCTTTAAACTAGTATTTTCTCCCTCCAGCAAATTCTCCTAGCCTCACAGTCTTGAGAGAATATATGTAAAAAAATTATATTTTATTTTTTTAACTTCTCTATAGAAATGAGATTTCTTCACTGTGTTAAAAAAAAACTTGCTACTTCCTATTCATCTCCGAAGCACGAGGAAGTAAATTTTGCAAATTGTTTTTCTGGTGAAATCTCTAGCAACATACAGGTGATCTGACCATTTTGAAAGACACTTGAGATTACCTCTTCCTTAGTGTTCAAAACCAACAACAAAAATCATAATATTCTCATTAAATGTGCTATGTTTGGTTAATAACCTACACTCTGAAAAATAGTAACTGCATAGAAAATAAATTTTAAATCCTTTTCTGGAGCATTTCTGTTAGTAAGGCTTACATTTTTTTTTTACCATACTTTATTTTCTTACTAATTCTAATTTCATATGCACCAGCCTTGCATTGTACTAATTTATAGTTGATTTTGATAGCACTCTGTCTTTAAATACTATTAGAATGTCCAGTTTTCCTTAGTGCAGCGTCCCTCCAATTCCTAGGAGATATATCCTATAAAGGACAGCTTCTTTCTACCAGAAGCTTTGATAGGACTTTGTCCACTTATTATCAATCTATTTAACAAACATACTTTCTTCCTATGAGATGTAATTATAGCATCTGTTCTTAAATGTACTCACTACCTTACGTATGTAACTGTATGCCCATATTAAAATTGGAAGAGAGTTATTTCTCTAGTGTTAGTGCCGCTATTGTTTTCTGGAGGAGAAAGAGGGTTGAAAGACTTGTATCCACGTGTCGGTCTCTGGACGGCACAAGTGATCGATGTTAAGGCCCACCCAATGAAAAACCTAGGCAAGCAGAGAAAGGCTTGTTGCTTCATTGAGATAATGTGCTATACCTCAGCGCTTCTTGAGAGTTCGTGGGACATGGCTTCCCTGAACAGCTTGTTAAAACATGGATGCTCACGCAACGGGCTTTGGGTGAGTTCTGAGTCTGGCAAGCTCCTGGGTGATGCCAACGGCAGTAGTCATGAAATCACACTTCAAACAGCACCTGCGTAAAATACCTAAAATCTTTACCCTCCACGGGGACCTGCCCCCGTGCTCCCCAGTGCTCTCCCTGCCTTCTGCTGCTGCCCCTCATGCTATGCTCAAACGGAGACGGCTCTGCAAGTCACTGGCCCCGAATAACGAAATAGCATCATCTACGGATTTGAAAACCTGGCTGTGAGAAGTCAGCTTTCAGTCACTGTGGGAAACGTGAGATAATCAAGTTTTAAAAAGGAAAACAGACTTATTTCAGCGCACAGGTTCAGAGGTTTCCATCCACGGCCGCTTGCCTTTCAGTCCATTGTCTTGGGCCTGCGGCCAGCTGAGCATCATGGCGGGTAGCACATGGAGCCCCAGTATCCTCTTAAAGGGGATGATCCAAGGAACTAACCTTCTCTAACAAGCTCCACCTCTTAAAGGTTCCTCTACCTCTCAATAATGCATGGGAAGGACACCAAGCCCTCAACACACAGGCCTTTGGGGACACTTACCCAAACCAGGGAGAGCCAAATGCTTGCAAACAAGAAAAGGTGTATGATACTTCTCTACAAGTGTGGCAAGAATTGCTTCTAGTTGACATTGTTTCTTGATCATAGCACACAGGAAATGTATGTAAACCCCTTTGAAAACTAATGGACCTCCAGAGTGAACTATATTTAACAAATCAATGAGCTGACGAATTCTTTGGTTCAGATGAAATCGTGAACTGTATTGCTAATGTGATGTACTATTTGGAAAATAATGAATATTAACCATGACTATTCAAGAGATCTAATAATAGGCCAGTCACGCTGTAGAGAGTTTCACGTGAAATCTTTTCCTGAGAGCTCACACAGAAGTGGACATAGAAAAGCTTCTTGAAAAACATTTAACCCATGCAATGACTGACATTATTTTGTGTCACTGGCCAGACTTGTCTTCCATTTCTTTTCTCACTCCAGTCTTCATTCAGTACTTGGCACCCTGAACATTCTGATTTCTGCTTCTGAATCCTCTCTTCTACACGTAGCCGCAGATACTTAGTTATGCCCACCAAAGATTGAAAAGGACGTACTTGGTAGAGTTTGAACTCAGGGGCCTGCAATGCACTCAAAAGGAAACCAAATGAAGTTAGACATAACACTTTATTCGTTGCTGTTTCCAAGCCCCAGACAAGACCCATGCTATGCTCGAGTAATGAGCAGAGCCTTCTCTGTGTTTGTTCAAGACGACCGTCCTTAGTGTGAAGAAACTCCCCGACTTCCCATCCTCTGGCCAGTGGGAGGTTGTTACCCAGAGCCATGGCCAGGAGAGACGCGAGGTCTTCGATGCGGTCATGGTTTGCAGCGGGCATCACATCATACCCAACATTCCACTGGATTCATTTCCAGGTGAGGCCTGGGGTGGGGGGGGGGGGGGTGCGGCATTCAGCTTATTGCAGTGGGTCTCCAAACACATACAGTTAAAGACCTATGCTCCTATGCTATTTGAGTTGGCGGATGGGATCACTGTCGTGACCGGGGATAGCAGCGAAGGTTGAACAGAGCTGGAAAGAAAAATATAATCCGAACACCATCTTGGTTCCCATGGCCTTGTGGGGACTTCCTGTACGGAGAACTCGGGGAGCCCTCCAGGGTCCCAGAGTCTCTCCTCAAACTTCTGAGAATTCTCACGCACGCCGGTTCTTTGTTGGAGAATCTGTTGCCCACACACCCTCCCTAGCCTATTTCTATCCTTCCAAACGCACGTCAATGTGCAGCATCCTCCAAACCTTTTCCACAGAGCCACACCCACAGTTCTGGATTCCCGGAGCGGATTGCTGGCAGCTAGGCTCAGAGCCACAGCACAGGGATGGAAGGGCAACGGCAGGGAGTCTCTGCAGCCCGACGCTCCCCAGCCCCCTCCCTCAGAGCACATTTCCACCCAGGGCCCTCAGGAAAATATCCAACACGGTGTTCACATCCGCAGAACCACATTTGGTGCATCCAAAGCCCTATCAGCTACCACTCCATTCTCAGAGATTCAAACGCTGTAGGGTAGAGCTAAGACCATAAAAGCTTGCTGAACTACTTTTAATATACAATCAAGGACTGCGTCTAAATCAATGCTCCACACACAGAACTATCTGGAAGGTTTAAAAGAAACACAAAATGCTGGCCCCATCCAGAATTTCTGCTTCCATAGCTCTTGAAGGATTTGTGTTTCTACCGAGCTCCCAGATGCTGCTACTGTTGCTGGCCGTGTTACTGTACTTTAACCAACAATTCTTTGCTGGTTCTTTCAACTAACTCAAGCCCAAAAGACAAATGCTTTAAACAACCACGCTTTTCTGGGAAGCATGAAAGTAGTCATTAGGAAAGAACACAGGTTTATATGCAATTAACCACCAATATGTTACTCACTTACTCATTCTACACCTTTTGTTTACTTGGCTCTTCATATGCTTTTTTTTTTTTTTTTTTTTTTTTGCAATGGCAAACTCACAATGGCGTTAGTTTAATTAGTATACAATTACAACAACATACTTTCATGATTTTTTTAAAAAAATATTTGCTAGACAAAATTAAAAGAGACATTAGACAATCGAAAATAAGGAAATGACCAATTAGAATTCAGCTTCTGACTCTCATCAAAAACATGTACTTTTCTCTAATAAATATATGCACTTCTGGTTCTCTACAGTATGTACCATATGCACAATATCTAGTTTTTACTTGTCCCCCCAAAAGGAAATGCTTGACATAATTGCTGATTTGAACATTCATAGCCTCCTCTCCTCTTCTCTCTGCAGGAATTGAGAAGTTCAAAGGTCAGTATTTCCATAGCCGCCAATATAAGCACCCCGTTGGATTTGAGGGGAAACGAATCCTGGTGATTGGAATAGGAAACTCGGCTGCAGATATTGCTGCTGAGCTGAGCAAGAAGGCCGCTCAGGTGAAGTATCCTCTGCTTAGCTTCTGCTGAGGGTGGGGAGGAGGAGGAGGAGGAGCAGCGATTGGAGCAACCCAAGTTTATTAGCCCCAACCTTGTCTCCCGTCTCCATGAAGTCCTCTGGGCTTTGCAGTAGCGTTCCTCCAGCAAAGCGGGAGTTGTGGATGCGGTCTGTGAGGGCAAAGTGACCACAGGGCAAGGACAAGTAGGCAGACTTCGCTTGGAGGCCTCCGCCGACTCTAGAGGCCGCTATGCGTACAGCAGCGTCCTCCCCGCAGGGACCCTGCGCTAACTGCATCTGTTTCCCAGGTATTTATCAGCACCAGACACGGTTCCTGGGTGATGAGCAGAATCTCGGAAGACGGCTACCCCTGGGACATGGTGTTCCACACTAGGTTTAGCTCCATGCTCCGAAATGTCCTGCCGCGGACGGTTGTCAAATGGATGACGGAACAGCAGCTGAATCAGTGGTTCAACCACGAAAATTATGGGCTTGAGCCTCAAAACAAGTAGAGTTATTTTGCTTTTTTTTAAAAAACGGAATACTGATTAGGAAACCATAGGTACTTCTCTTTAAAAGGTAGTTCAAATTCTAAAAATACATGTACCACATAGGCCATGGAGTTCGAATTCTATGGGTCCTTAAGAATAAGAATGTAAAGGTAGGGTAGAGCTGAGTATGGTGGTACACTACCGCAATCCCGGCTCTGAGGCAGGCCAGTCATGAGAGTGAGGCCAGCCTGCGTTGAATAGTGAGACTGTCTCCAAAATGTTGGTGTAGAATGGACGTGTAATAAGCCGCTCCAGAAAGAACTCAGATGTATAGGAAGAACTTTCTAAGACTTTAAAAGATGGTGACTTTTTTCTGAGGTGAAGGAGAGTGAATAACTCTCCATGTGACAAGTTTGTTTTCCTTACTCCACAAACCACAGGACTCTTCCCACGGGCAGCTTTTGGGAACATATTTCTTTCTCTGCCCAAAAGCCAGTATTTGTTGATCTTCAAGCTACACTTCATTGAAATAATAAGCACAAGCAAACATTATGGATGTTTATTTTCTTTAGTTGATAACAGCCTCTTTCCCTCAAAAAAAAAAAAAAAGACTTTAGAATTTTTGCCAAAAGTCGTGTGACTGCTGTGTACTGAGATGTGCTATGGGAAAAATGTACTCTCCTACCTTTGGAAGGAGAGAACAATCGCAAACCTGAGAATGAGACAAGAACTCCCGAGCTACAAGCTGACTTCATTCTACCATCACGCTGCCACGAATGCAGACGCCACAGACATCGGATAAACAATGTCACTAAGCCTAATTTTATAAATTCATTTTCATACTGATCCTATAGTAGGTCTCATGGTTAATATGGTGCATTTTCCCTTCTTTTTTTCTAATCGGATAGGGATTACATAAATCAGCAAAATAATGAAAGGTAATAACCAAAAAAAAAATGGTAGAAGTATCAAGGAGATACTATTTGCCAGCACACTGAGAAGTTCACCATAGGACTAGCATGTGTCTAAGCTTGAGGATGCTTTCTTCTTCCAAATACCTTTCACATACCTCACCCAACATCATCCTTCATTTACTGAGAGCTGTGTGGCATGAGAAGAAAGTCAGATAATAAGGTAGGACCAGGCCAACTGATCAAGACAGAGTGTTATGGATGTCCAAGAAAACCCTTAATTTTCAAATATTTTCCCCTAGAAATATCTAGAGGATCCAAGATTCTCCAGTGAAAGCTCTGAATGTTTTCATTTTTCCCGTGAACCTCAGGTACCTCATGAAAGAACCCATACTGAATGATGACCTTCCGAGCCGCATCCTCTACGGCGCCATCAAGGTGAAGCCGAGGATAAAGGCGCTCACGGAAACTGCCGCCATTTTTGAGGATGACACCGTGGAGGAGGACATTGACATCATTGTCTTTGCCACAGGATATACTTTCTCTTTCCCTTTCCTTGAAGATTCTCTTGTCAGCGTGGAGAATAACATGGTGTCGCTGTATAAGTTCATGTTTCCCCCTCAGCTGGAGAAGCCCACCCTCGCTTGCATTGGTCTCATCCAGCCCCTCGGTTCCATTTTCCCAACTGTGGAACTTCAGGCTCGCTGGGTGACCAGGGTTTTCAAAGGTGAGTGGACAGCTCAACCTGGCAAATCCCTATCAGGTTCTAAAGCTGTTCAGAGGCTTCTCTGCGAACATCTGCGTGGCACTTCAGCCCTCTCGGAAGACTTGTTTCCCTACCTCGGAGCATTCAGTTCTATCACCTACAAATGCGTTGACCCCCAGCCTGTGCTGGGGCCTGGCGATGCGGACAGGAATGGTAACAGTTGTTTTAACAAGGTTTGGCAGATGCTGTGAGACTCCTGTGAGAAGGAGTGAAAAGGTAGTTAGCAGGATGACAGGAGAGCACGCGGGTGGTTGAGTTTTTCAGGTGGAGAAATAACGCACGGAAGCAAGATGTGCGCTGGGAACTGCCGACGTGAGCCGGCACTGCGGAAGCGCGGTGCGCGTGGCAGGAAGGACTGAGGTGGGAGGCTGACAGGAATGGTGTGCTGTGGGAAGGATCCGAGTCTCTGAAATGCAAGTCGGTTCTTCCCAAATTTGGCCTCTTGAATTAACTCGGGCCTAACGGCCTGGAATCTGCATTTCAGAAAGCTCTTCAGCCGGCGGCCCCAGTGAGGGAGTGTAAGTAAGAAGCAGGCCTGACCACATGTATAGTTCAGCCAGGTTCTTCGCGCCTCAGTGTGAAACAGATTTAAAAGGGGGGAAGAAGAGAGGCTCCTTGGAGCTCCTGTTTCCCAGGTGCCAACAGGGACAGGCAGAGGAGAAATAATGCAGCACAGAACTAGCAGGACCGAATGATGGGCTCAGTGTGGAAAGAGGGGGAGAAGGACATCCTATCGAGTTCCACGTGGGTCCTCAATGGGACAGACGCAGTCCTGAGGACAGAAAGCATAGAGCCTCAAATGACAGAGGAGGTTAGGATTGCTTAAACTTGCGGTGCTGGCTGTCTGGCCACATGAAGGGACCTGGCCATTCTTCAACTTGCCCGAAGCCCAGGGACACCTCTGTGTACAGGAGAGGAACTCGGCACGCACAAGGATTCTTGCACTGATGCACATTCTTTGGCCTCCAAACCTATCCTTAATTGGAGCCAGTTTCAACTCTCACTGCATTTACTTCTTGGTTTTCCTAACTATCAGGTCTCCGCCCTTGAGCTCATTTCCCTAAATTCAATAGCCAAACATATCCGTTCAGTTCTTTCAAGCCTGATCTTGTCACCTTGAACAGGAAACTGTCTCATAGGGTCTTAGGACCTCCAAAGCGGAGTCCAAATCACTTAGCACAGCTCCCAACCATGGAAGAGATGCTGGAGAGGTAGACCCGGCCTCTTCTCTTAGTCCGACCTTCTTAATGCTGCAGACCATGCTGTAGGCTGAGTTTGCAGACCATGCTGTAGGCTGAGTTTGCAGACCGTGCTGTAGACTGAGTTTGCAGGCAACATCAGTAAAGCCCATGGCAGACTTACCCTGGAGTTCAATAATCAAACAGTCTGATCTGATATAGAATGATTAAATAGCCAGATTTTTAATTCTCAAAACAAGCAACTAGGTAATGTAATGACACACTGTTCAAAACAACTTCTTTTGTTGTTTTCTAGGCTTGTGTAGCCTGCCCTCAAAGAATACTATGATGGCAGACATTATCAACAGAAATGAAAAAAGAACCGACCTGTAAGCATGTTTCGGGGGGGGGGAAAAAGTTATTTACATAGAGTAGAGGTGCTTCTCAAAGTATGGTGATCTAACTATCTATGAAAGCCACTTATCTGTCTATTAAAAATGCAGTCTGGCTACACCCATCCCAACTGAATCAGAAGTTTCATGAATGAGACTGGAAATTTGCATTTCTGTGGCATTCCCAGATGATGCTAGTTTAATAACCGATTTCTTAAAGGCAGAAATTGTGCCTAATCAGAAGATTGTTTTCCTTGGAATAATATAATTCCAGATGTAAATGATGTTCATGTACAATCTCCCACCTTCCCAGGTCACCTACACGCTTGCTAACCAGGGAATCACGTGGGCAGTAGTGGTGACAGCAGCCTGAATATCCCTGGCAAGTTAGCTTGGGGTGCCCATGAAGCCGATCACAGAGGGGTTGAGGTGCGAGGAGGTTTGTGATTTTGCTGAGGTAGAAAGTGTCACAACAATGACAAAACACTCCTGGCAAGTTGGCGTTGGGGCCTTGGCATTTGCATAAGAGTTAATCCCCCATGTTCAAAGTCTAACTCATCCAGCACATACCAAACATCTATTCTGTGCCATCCCAACTTCAAGGTATTACACTTGTTTAACATGTTGATATGAAGCATCTCCTTGGCGGAAAACGCCGAGCTAAATTGTGATGTGCATTAGGAATTTCTGCAGCAAGCCTCACATACTATATACTTGCCAGAAGACTTAGAGCAGATGCATGACTCTTCCATGCCAATTGAAGTTCTCAATATAATTAGATCAGTAGAGTTTCATTTTCAAGACTTTCCATGTCTAGTTTGTAGCCTACTCTCCGGCTGAGTCGGGGCCTCCTGTGGGGCTAAGCTTACAGCGATTCATCCGTCCGTCCGTACTTCCCTCCACTTTTCTCAACTGCTATTGAGGGCCTTTCATTCTTACGTAAGTGAGAACATTTTATGATATGTCTTTTTCGCCCTCTTCATTCAGGTTTGGGAAAAGCCAGAGCCAGATACTGCAGACCAATTACGTCGACTACCTGGATGAGCTCGCTTTAGAGATAGGAGCAAAGCCCGACATCACCTCTCTCTTGTTCAAAGATCCCAAGTTGGCTGTGAAACTCTATTTTGGGCCTTGCAACTCCTATCAGTACCGGCTGGTCGGGCCTGGGAAATGGGAAGGTGCTAGGAATGCCATCTTCACGCAGAAGCAACGGATACTAAAGCCCTTAAAGACACGGGCTCTAAAACACTCATCTCGCTTCCCATCTCCCTTCCTGCTGAAAGTCCTGGGGCTTTTCACTCTGATTGTTGCCTTCTTTTTCCATTTCCAGTGGTTCTGATCTGTCTGCAAACCACTTTTTCGGCTTTCTTACTTTCTCAGTACCTCTTAAAGAAAAAGAAGGCTACAAGAAATAATATTAACTCTAAATGTTCACGTTAGAAAGACAAGTAAAAGGATTAATTGTAGGGAAATAGGAGAATGAGGTCTACATGTAAAACCAAAATTATTTCCTTGCCATTTCACCCTTCCCTCAAGGTAATTAGAGATTAATTTTGGAGAAAAGTACAATTAAATAAGCCCCGCCCAGCTCAATAGCACTCTCAGTCTGGATAGGGCTTGAGCTATGTGATAGAATTACACAGAATGAGAAGCAGGATCCATAGTGTAAATTATGAACAATTTTAATAGCGGTAAGGTATTGAAAACTCTTGCACAAAGTACTCAGCAGTGGTCCTATTATTATTATTATCATTATCATTAGAGATTCTATTATTTAATAGATCTCAGATGCTGCTGTGCGCCATTGGCTAGGATCACTCAAAAACACTGAACTGCGGAAAATGGTGGTGACACACGCTTGTAAACTCAGCCCTCAGGAGGATTGAAACCCTGCCCCAAACCAAACCAAACCGAAAACACTGGAGGGCCTCATTACTAAGCAAAACAACAACCCTATAAATGACAAATACTCCGAGTATAAAGCTCACTGATAAGCAAATAAGTTAAGAAAATAGTTACATTGCTTACATTTGGGGCAGAAAAGAATATAAGTAAGATAAATAAAATAAGTAAGATAAGAATATAAGTAATGATGCCATAATAGCTAGCTAAAAAACATAGATAATAGATATATAATATGTGAAATGCTTATCATAGGCCAGATATTGTGCTGTGTACACATCATATATATTATATTTTGCTTCCCACAACAATTCTGAGGTGAAAACAGCTGTTATACCCACTTTACAGATATAAAACTGAGATTCAGAGCAGTTGTATAACAAGTACAAAATCACATGTCTAATCCTAGATGAAGCTCAAGTTGGAGCCCAGGATGGATGGACTTTAGAACTGAAGGTTATAACTTCATCCACAATACACTTATTTATAAGACATCTACTATAAATAAAGTACTTACTAATCATTTATTTTAGCACGTTAGTTTTGAAGGCTCATTACATGGAAATATGAACTACTTGATTTTATCTATAATATTTGGTTTATATTTCAGATAGGCCAAAAATATTCATTTAAAGGAAATTACAGTGAAAGATATCTAGATATTAACACTTAAGATAACCATTGAGTCAGCCGGGCACCGGTGGCTCACGCCTATAATCCTAGCTACTCAGGAGACTGAGATCTGAGGATGGCGGTTCAAAGCCAGCCCAGGCAGGAAAGTCCGTGAGACTCTTACCTCCAATAAACCACTAGAAAACCAGACGTGGTGCTGTGGCCCAAGTGGTAGAGTGCTAGCCTTGAGCTGAAGAGCTGAGGGACAGCACCCAGGCCCAGAGTTCAAGTCCCATGACCAACCAAAAACAACACAAAACAAAAAAGATAACCGTCAAGTAATCAAACATGGAGGCCTCTGCCTATAACCTCAGTACTAGGCAAGACTGAGTAGAGACCACTGTAAGTTTGAGCCCAGCCTGGATGATATGGCGCCCAGGCTGACTTGGGCAGTATACTGAAACTGTTTCAACAACAACATGAAAGATAATTATGGACATTTTGAAAAAATAAGAATTGAAGAGGAAAAGTACTATCTACCAAGTAGACGAACCATAATGATTGAGCCTTGTGTGTAGCACCAACCTTACAGAACACCAGGCCAAAATGCTGAACTGAATGTTGATCTTTGCCATCTGATAAAAGAAAGCATATCAGTTAGGAGAGACAAACATTTCCTTGGAACAGAAGACTAAAATAAGATACAAGCAATTCAATGTCCATAAACGTTGTCCATAAACATTCGGCTATGCTCTTTCTATGAACTGGGCTTTGAGAGACAAGTTACACTGGTTTGGGAAACCAGACTAAAACCTCTAACGAGGGGCCAAGGGTCCAGGAAGGTGAACAGTAAGGCAGATTTTCCTTCCTTAGGTCTCTCAAGCCTGTGTGAGCATCATTCTTAACTTTAGCCTGCCTTCTTCCCTTCACATTCTCACTCTCTACCAAGGGGAACTTTTTCTTTAATGTTCATTAAAATTACACCAGTTTGTTCCATTTATACTCAATTTCTTTATTTTAAAAATAAATTCCTTTAGAAGCCAAGTGCCAGTGGCTCACGCCTATAATCCTAGCTACTCAGGGAGCTGAGATCTGAGGATCACGGTTCAAAGCCAGCCCAGGCAGGAAAGTCCGTGGGACCCTTATCTCCAATAAACCACTAGAAAACCCGAAGTGGCACTGTGGCTCGCGCAGTAGAGCGCTAGCCTTGAGCTGAAGAGCACAGGCCCAGAGTTCAAGCCCTACGACCGACAATAAATAAATATTCCTTTAAAACTCCCAAATGTGCATATAGTTTTAGTGCTTGATTAAAAAAAAAAATTACTTCCCCAAATATGAAAGACTGTTTACAATCCATTGTGTTAATCATAACTTTAGAAATTATCAAGCCTTATTAGAAAAGTCAGGAAACTATTTACTGCCTATGGACCAAATCCAGCCTACCATCTGTGTTTATTAATAATTTCATTGGCCACACCCCCTAATTTATCAGTGGTAGAGCTGAGTACTGCAAGCAGCAACTCTGCGGCACACGAAGCCTAAAGTGTCTCCATCTGACCCTGTTAGAGAGGCTTTCCTGCCAGACCACCCGTGGGACATTGTTCTGATGGACTCTCCCAACTAGCTCCAGTGAATGATAACCATTATGCAGGAAATACCCGTGAAGTACCTGTGCTTCTACTTCTCAGAGGCACTTGTTAGGTTCATGGGAAACCTAGTGGGAAGGAAGCGTGGCATTAAGGAAACATTATTATGAAACAACTGTATCACCTTGAATAATTTTACAAATCGCTTGAAACCTCCCCCGAATGTCTGGATACCTTTAGAACAGCATGAATAATTCATTTCTAGAAAGCAAGCCTCATTCAGACCACCCTCTCTCTGACTCTAGATGGTGTCCTGAATATAAAACTATCCATACCAGACATATTGTCTGGGATCATTTGTTTCAAATTATGATTCACAGAATAATGCTGAAGCTTTTTTTTTTTTCCTGTCGGTCATGGGGGTCTGAACTCTGGGCCTGGGCGCTGTCCCTCGGATCTTCAGCTCAAGGTTAGCGCTCTACCACTTGAGCCACAGCACCACTTCCGGGTTTTTCTGCTTATGTGGTGCTGAGGAACTGAGCCCAGGGCCTCATGCATGCAAGGCAAGCGTTCTACCACGGAGCCACCTTCCCAGCCCCGTGCTGGAGCTTATTGATAGAAGCTCCTTCTTGTAAATGCAGCAGTAACCGACTGGCCTCGTCAGTCTCTGCTGGAGTCTGCAGAGACAAATAAATCTATTCCCAAAAGATTCCTGTGCACATTAACTTTAGGAACTACTAAGAGTTGGGAGTCTCTCCCCTCCCACCAAAAAAGAAAAAAAAACTGTTTCAGGGATTACTCCATAACATTTTCCTTTCCTGGGGGTCAAATTCCTCCCTCCGTTTGGCTTTGATGCTTCCTGCTATGGCTTACAAAATGTTTGCTTTTCCATAAGGTCACCTGCCACTGCGATCTCTCCTCTTCAGAGTCCTCTTTACTGACCTGGCATTCTAACTCCCTTCTCTACATGCTGGCTCCTTCAGTTTTCTCTACTGAAAGTCACACATGGTGCCCTTGTTCTGCAGAGAATAAAGCAAACATATTTTTATTTTTTTTTAATTTAATTTAATTTTATTTGTGAACATACTGTACAGAGGAGTTACAGTTACATGGGCAGGATAATGTGTACATTTCTTATCAAGCATTGCAGCCTCCTCCTTTGTTTACCCTTCACATCCCTTCCCAGCCTCCCCCCTCCCCCCCTAATCCCAATCCTTCTCCTCCCCCCCCCCCCCCCCCCGCACTAACGTTGTAAAGCTCGTTTTGGACATGACAACTTGTATTTCTCATTGTTGCAACAGGTCCACCTGTATCCTGAAACAACTGGTTTTTCCCCATCTCCTCTACAAGTTATACTGACATCAAATATAGTGAAAGCAGGGGTTATACTGTGGGGGAGGGACATACAAAGCAACAAAGAGATAATCTTATAAATGTGTTAGAAACACATGCATGAAAGAAAAAAACATTAAAGGGTTCATCTAAGGGTTCATTTTCCTGACATCACATTATCTGACCTTTTCCGCTTGACTCATACATATACTAGATATTACAAATAAGGGAAACCATGGGACCTACATTTTTTTGGGTCTGGCTTACTTCAGCAAACATATTTTTAAAATAATATTCAAAACACTGATCTGCTGTAAAATTGCAAACAACACTTCCAAATAATAAAAGTGTTTAAGGAAAAAAAAAATAAAGCTGAACCCAGAGGAAGTTGCTTCCTTAAAACCGGGCATCTGTCGTGGAAGAGGCTGCTACTGCGGGGAAGGTGAGCAGGGGTCTCCCCGGGGTGGGGTATGCTGACACTGAACTAACTCTTATGCCCTCCACCTAGGGCCAGGAAACCCATCCATGAAACTAACCAAAAGTCCTGGGACAACTTCTACTTCCTCCAGGTCATATGCCAAAGTGAGGTGAAACATGGAAGGGTTTTATTCAGGAAAATACGTGTGTGAGAGAAAACAGAGAGAAGATAAGATTGTAATAGCCATCAACCCACAAGGCAAGGCTGATCCTGTGGGAAGAAGAGACGGAGGAAAGGTTGGATAGACGCCATCGAGACTTCCATGCAACTCAAGGAACACCCAGCAGTCACTGAGGCGTTATCCAGCCAGAGAGACCAGAGGGCGGGGTCTTCTCCTAGCATCAGTCCACGCCAACCACGGCGAGCACGGGCTGTTCTACTCCCGTGCACGAAAAGCCTCCTTGGAAAGTTCCTAGTTTAATGTTGTACTTCGGCGTCCATCTGCATATGCTGTGTGTTCTGGGAGAAGGACTTTTATTTCTAACTGATAGTTTTATTGTTAGATATCTGTATACTTTCAGCTGCTTGCCAGTAGGAAATGATTGCGTAAGATCGTGGAGCTTTTCTTGAAGTTCAGGGTCTTCTTTGTGTTTGTTTGGGGTCGTTTTTTTAGTTTTAGCAACCTGCATCACCTGCCTGGATAAAATACTAAGCTACTAGATATTATTCATAATTCAACCTTAATTCTAACCACCCATCCCTGTATCAGCTGGAGCACATGGCTTTCCCAAGCTATATAATTTGTAAGTAGGCCCAGCAGGGTTTTATGACCAGAACCTTCCAGATCTCAAGTCTGAGGTAAAGGAAGGTTTAAAGGTCATAAAGCACCCTGTATGATCTCTCATCAGGCTAGGCAGTTTGGGCCCCTCTCTATTCACCAAAGATTACGATGACTCTCAGTAGTACTAAGATGTTGAAGAAATACAAATTGCCAAAGAAAACTCAAAGAGCATTTTCATATGGGTCTGCCTAGTTACAGAATGAAAAATATATTCATGCCTATTTTAACGAACATTGTGTTAATTTAGATACGAAAGTATCTAAGAACAGACACTGAATTTATTTGGGAGAGATATTTACACTAGGCACCTAGAGAGAGGACAAAGAAATGGGTTCTTCAAGAGCAAAGGGAGAAGTAGACTTCTTTTAGAAGGAAACAGGAAAGAAAATAAGAGTTAAAAATGAGGAAGAGCCGGGCGCTGGTGGCTCACGCCTGTCATCCTAGCTACTCAGGAGGCTGAGATCTGAGAATCACAGTTCAAAGCCAGCCCAGGCAGGAAAGTCTGTGAGACTCTTATCTCCAATAAACCACTCGAAAGCCGGAAGTGGCACTGTGGCTCAAGTGGTAGAGCGCTCGCCTTGAGCTGAAGAGCTGAGGGACAGCACCCAGGCCCAGAGTTCAAGCCCCACGACCCACCAAAAAAATTTTTTAAATGAGGACAGAAGCCAGCGGGGTGGCAGAGTCTGTATGGGTACGATGAAACCCCTCCTGTGGCACTCTGAGTACTCAACGGAGGGATTAAACACGAGAGACTCCGGGTGAAACTAGGCGTTCTGAAGCTGAGCTCCGCACTCACATGGGTTTGGGCCAGAACAAGAACAGCACAGTCAGAGGCCGATGCGAGTAGAGGAGACCACAGACACGTAAACGAAAGTCACGGGAGAGGCCGTGGTGATGAAGGAATGTGTCTAGGGACAGGAAGATCCCAGCCGGTATCCAAATTACACAGACTTCACATGAACTCTCAGGATGCCAAGCTTAGAAGGTTTGATAAAGGGGTCTGTATCTCATGGTAAAACTTAGATCTCCACAAGCAAGCACATGACCAGTATTTATCCATTCGTTTAACTTAGTAAGCACTATTATAGTATGTAGGGTAACTTACCCCGTTTGGTGATATTAAGACAAACAAAGCAAAGCAAATGTTGAGAATAATGAATTAAATTTTATGGCATGTACTGACAATTTCTACAAATACGATCTCACCCACACTTCCCACAGCTGTGTGTGTTAGGAAATGTAAGGGTGATTCTCCCAGAGCTCTGATTATTTAATATCCTCCTGCTGCACCTCTACTACCCTCCACTAAAGCACATGATACACGGCACTACGCTGCTCTAAATAAGCCATGTAAGCATTCCTCACTGACTAACCCTGGGACAGACACAGGCTTCAAAGCCTGATACCATAGTATCTAATACTGGTGGAGAAAAAATACTTCAAGGACAGTAAATGCACTCAGTTGACATATTCCACATCCTTCTTGGTGCTTCTATTCTGCAGCTTTGTTCAAAGGAAGGAAGGAAAGGAGGGAGGGAGAGAGGGAGGAAGGAAGGAAAGAAGGAAAGGAGGGAGGGAGGAAGAGAGGAAGAGAGGGAGGGATGGAGAAGGAAAGAGGGAGAAAAGAAAGAAAGAAAAAAAAAAGAAAGAAAGAAAGAAAGAAGGAGAGAAAAGAAAGAAAGGGAAGGAAGGAAGGAAGGGAAAGAGAAACATAACTAAGTATGTAAGAGATTTACGGAATAATCTTGTTGGGAACATACGCTTTTAAATACGATGTTCCATGTGGAAGTCCTGAGAAGTAAGGAGCTGTGTTTGGTTTAACTGTGTTTGTTGTGCAGGAAGAAAGAAATCAGTTGCACTGGGTGGGTCTAATTTTCAACCAGGACTAAAACTAAATAAATCCTATGCTTTCTGTCAGCTCTGAAATTCTAAAGCTCTAAATATGAATTCAAAAAAAGGAAGAATGAAGTGAGATGTCAGATGATTTAAAAGTACAATGAAGCATCTTTCTAGGGTTTCGATCAGTAAGGGCTAGCTATGATGCATTAATAAATAACCTCCACATCTCAACACCTTGAAGTAACACAGACTATGTTTCAATGATGTAGTTCCATTGGGGATTGGCTCTCTTCACTCACTTGGATACCCAGGATAACAACAGAGTGGCCTTCTTAAAGCTACTGGTTACGACATAGAAGGAAAAGAAAATCTTATAAAATATATACTGGTCGCCAGGTGCTGGTGGCTCACGCCTGTAATCCTAGCTACTCAGGAGGCTGAGATCTAAGGATCGATTGTGGCTCAAAGCCAGCCCAGCAAGAAAGTCTGTGAGACTTTTATCTCCAACAAACCACCAGAAAACCAGAAGTGGCGCTGTGGCTCAAGTGATAGAGCGCTAGCCTTGAGCTAAAGAGTTGAGGGACAGCACCCAGGCCCAGATATACAATATATATTATGCTGGCAATTAACACTGTCCCAGGAAGCACAGGCCACTTCGGCTCAGTGTTTTGAGCTGAATCCTCACATGGTTCTAATCAACCACTAGGGGGCCTGTTAGTAGAAGACAAATCTGTATTCCTTAAGGAAAACTATGGTCTATAGATCTGTTTTCATAGGGCCTAGACCTACTTGAATAAGGGGCCAAAGAGCTTTCCTGAGCTTGTAATCTGAAGTGCCACAAGTGACCGATAATCCCTAAAAACAGAAGAAAGTGAAGGTGATCCCGAAATGGAACATTCTTCACATCTGTACTTACTACAAGCCTTTGAATAATCATAGGAAATGAAGTGATCACATCTGCTCAGGCAACACTTTAAACTCCTTTGATATCCTACACCTTCGTCTTAGGGCTTCTCCAGGATCACAGGCCCCCAGGTGTGGTAGGAGACGAGACATTCATGGTAACCTAACTCTCAAGGCCCCTGGCTCAACGTCAAACAGTTAGGTTTAAAACACACGTTATGAACATTGTCACCCCAGTCCCGTTCCCTCCCAGTTTTTCCCTCCCAGAGCCACCCACAAGTTGTATAGTCCATTTTCCACATCGTGTCTGTGGGTACCACTGCTGCATTTGTTCACCCTTTCTGTCCCCCTCCCCACGCAGATACATGAACAAATGAGAGAAAAGGAAAAGAAAACAAAAACAGCAACAAAGAAAAAAAAAACCTCTTCTTTCCATTTCCCGGAGTTCATGTCGACACATACTATTTTATATATTCAGATGCAGCATGGCTATTGTGCCTTTATGATCCTCTCCTGCGATCATCTCCCTTCTTCTCACTCTGTGAATTCCTAGAAACTTGTATACTTTAACACATCCCAGTGTTGTTGTTCTTTCTTTTACCACCCAGTGAGTTTGCTTGTAGATTTGTAGCACATTCTAGCTACCACAACTGAGGGAAACCTTGCAACCTGTGTCTTTGGGTCTGGCTCACGTCACTTAAGATAATTTTTCAAAGTCTCTTCATTTGCCTACAGAATGTGCTCTTTATCTGACTTATGTAACTGTAACTACTCTGTACATCACCTCAACAATAACGATCAAGGAATGTAAAAATAAATAAGTGCAAAACTGAAGAATTACAATACAAAACTTAAAAATGAATTAGAATTGATTAAATTCAAATCACAGTTACTTGGTTTCACTATCCATTTTTTCTGTGATTAAAAGAATCATGTACTTAGTAGAGGCAATGGCAGAAAAATATGCGATCTTCACACACTGGAAAAAAATAAGCACAAGCACACTCTGTTAGTAGACTTGAATGTTTCTTTATGGCTAAATATTGAGTTTGAAGTCATTCAAATACCATCATCTTCATAATTACCGGAAGGTAGTTGAACTCCAAGAGTTAACAATGCTATCTCCTTGCCAAGAAAAAATAAGTGAGAAATAAGGCCAGAAGTGAGCCAAAAGGAGCAGGTAAGATACTTTGTGATTTATGAGGGCCTCCAGGTGCAAGCCAAAGACAAAAGACGATTCTTCCCAAGCCTGCATCTCCGGGTCAGTCCACCACTGTCTTCTAGAGTTTGCTCCTAGTGCCTGCAGGACGCGTTTCCATATTATCCAACCATCAACAAGTATCTGATCTGGCCATGACATCATCACCAACATTACCAACATCATCAGCATCACAAGGCTCTTCACCGAAGTCACGCCTCATCTGACCTCACCACAACTCTCCAAGTAGGCCTCCTATGTCCATCTTAGGCTGAAGAAACTGCAGCTGAGAAAAGTCAAACAAAGTTTTCCAAGACTACCCTGGTGCTATTTGGTGAGCACAATACTTCAACCCAGGACAAGTGATTTGATTTCAAAAGCTCAAATGAAATTTACAACGGGGGGGGGGGGGTGACAGGGGAGGGAAAGTGGTAGAAAACGAGGGAAGAGGTAACACCGTTCCAAGAGACATGTACTCATTACCTCCCTCCTGCCACTGTAAGCCCTCTGTACATCACCCCTCTACAATAAAATAAAATGCAAAAACAAAAAAGTCTATGCTCTTCCCATATATCCATCTTCTATTTCCCAAATGCCTGAGCACTCAGTCCTCTGCAGCTCAGTCGGTTGTAGGGCTTGAACTCTGGGCCTGGGCGCTGTCCCTGCGCTCTTCAGCTCAAGGTGAATGCTCTACCACGTGAGCCACAGCGCCACTTTCAGTTTTCAAGTGGTTTATTGGAGATAAGAGTCTCACGGACTTTCCTGCCCAGGCTGGCTTTGAACCGCGATCCTCAGATCTCAGTCTCCTGAGTAGCTAGGATGACAGGTGTGACCCACCACACAGGCTTCAAAGAGTTTTAAAAATTCAATCTACTAATGCAGGTAAATGCAAGACTTTTTATAAATATTACTTCTCTTTCAATACAAAATGGATGAAAGAGCTTCAAAGTGAACACTTGGCATGGCAGCTGCTAGCATACTGTTCTCTTTTATTCTAAAGCTGGCGGCCAGCGGGCATGTCTCTGGAGCTCGCTGGACCCTGGTCCGCCGGTGGACAGCAGAAGGAGTTCAAAGTACACATCACCAGTGTTTATCTTGGCCTATCACTGCTGGGATCAACCACGCTGAAATATAAACAACAGCTAACACTGGGCTATAAGTTGTGCAGAATGCTTCTTATCTCTCAGGCTGGGTTCATCCTGTGGTCTCTGAGACTTCCAGGCAAGCTGGCTCCCAGACCCTTTGGATTTTTGCTTACTCCAGAATCTTAACTGAGGAAGAGCTCTTGGCACGAGAAATCAGCAGTATATAAAGTAAGTACACAGATGTAAATCTCTGATTCCCTTGGATGGGGAAGGTGGGGCTGGAACTCTTCCTGTTTTGTTACTGTGCTTCGAGACAGAATCGCTTCACCAGAACTCCAGCTCCCTCTGCCCAGGAGCCTGGAAAAGCTATACAGCCACTCCTTGCTCCAGAGTACCGAGTGGTGGTTGAGTATTTATAACAGAAAGGTCAAGTGAGATATGTGTAATATAGCATATTAACAATACATTATATGTTAGTATATAAAATGTATTAGTAATAACAAATGACTAATATCTGGATATTAGTAAGTGCCCTGCTGGGTAAACTATTTAGTTGAGTTAAAGGGAAATTTTGGATTTCTAGTGCAGGGAACTTAGTTGTTTCCCTCAAGGGTTTCCAGCAGCAGTCGCTGTCTTGGTTCTGAGACAATAGCTTGGGATGTTTGTCTATCACATGCTGACATTTGGTCTAATTCGGAAGCGAGAGGCAAAGATCCTTGAAACCTGATGAATCTGTATGTCTTAATTGTTTGGTTCATACAAATGTTTCATGCTCCATTCTTTGTGTTAGAGTGAACACTTCTTGATTTTTTTTATGCTTATTTTTTTGCTAATGTCCACTCCCAACTAAACGCACTTGGTTCTAAATATAAGAGTTTGCAAATCACTTCTCAAGAGCCAGTTCAATGATATATATGTTATACCAGTGGACGAACTGAGCCTCCCTCCCTGGTTATTTCTTACGGAGTTCCCTCTGTCCTAGAGAAGAACCTGCTATGACATGTAACTGGCAGGATGTGTGTTAAAGGGCAGCAGTCTAGAACAGGCTTGAGGAAGCACACTGAAGCTAGAGGCTTCAACCCCAAATCATGGGCCTGCTCTCCCACAGGTGCGCCTGGCCTGTGCACCAAACACCCCCACCCACCGCCCAGCTGGATCTTCCCACAGGTGTGCTTGGCCTGCGCACCAAATAACCCCACCCACCGCCCAGCTGGACCTTATCTCTGATTATGTCTTAAACCCCATGGCCAACTTGAGGGCATATCATCCTATCATTATGTAATCTGTGTCAAACAGTATTCTCCCAACAGAGCCATTCTCACAATACACTTTTAACAGAAAAATAAACTAACCACGCCAGCATAAACTAGCCAGAAGGAGTGCACATGCATGGGTGCATGAGACAGACAGACAGACAGACAGACAGACAGAGAACCTACCACAGTGTAGTACCTAACACGGTGCTCTGCTCTTACCTAATTGAAGAATCACACACAGCTTGATGTAGTCTTTCTTGTACCTTCACCCTGGAGTAAAAGGACTTAATGCTTCTTCAGTATACTCGATACCATGGGTTCAGTATTTAGCTGGCCATTTTTTCATTTCATTTACAACAAGCCAATACTTATCAATGTATAATAAATAAATTAATAAACAGCGCATCTGAGCACCAATGAAGACACCGCTCTCTCCAACAAGCAGAGGTGAACCACGCTAACATCTGTTAAACTCCAGCTGATCAAGCCACTGGGAGGTGTGGACTGATCTCCCGACACCAACAGATAAAGTCTCTGAGTTAAACTAATTACTCAAAAAGAAAAGACATTTGCCTGAAGTTTCCCAAACATTTTCAGTTAGAGGGCCTCTTACTATACAAATAATTTCTTCACATTGTCCCTAAACCATAATTCCTCTTATTAAGTAGTTGGGTCTAATCAACCAAAGTCATTTAAACAAATAGTGTAAAAATGAAAGAAAAATATTTGTATTTATTCTTGATCACAATGATTCAATCATGGGATTCACATGCCTGCTGAGTGCCGCTCAACTTCCCAAACCTTGGACTGGAGAGGACATGACCTCCTCATTTCTTGTCCCCTTCTTCGCCTTCTTGAAGCAGCTGCCCAGCCAGACGTCCCTAACTGGAATACTGTCCATCACATGCTAACCCTGTCAGAGGCCTTTAATGCTGAGTGCTCAACAGACCAAATTCCACTCTACTCCCCTCAACATGCTCAGTCTCTCAGGCATCTCTGCAGAGTGCATGAAGCCCCGAGCCTCAGCGCCCATCCTTCCTAGGTGAGCTTAATAAACGGAGGGCATCGCTCAATCTGACTTTATTAAACCACGTATCTGAAGTAGAGGGCACAGAATTCAATCCACAGGGGGATAAAACATAGTCATTTCTAACCTTCTGGTTAAAATTTAGTAACTTCTGTGCAACTGCGAGTGGCGTCCCAACTCATTTCACAATTTTGTGTGGCTGAAGGCACTTTATTTGCTTTTTGTTATAAATTCACCTTTAGTGAGATAGCTTTAGTTATTTTTTCATCCGTCGAGTTCTTCTTTCATATTTACTTAGAATTGACAAAGCTCTCTTTCATTAAAAAATGATAGATTTTAAAGGAGCTATCAAAGAAACAGCAAGATTTTTACTGTAGAAACTGGCACTGTGGCTCAAGCGATAGAGCGTTTGCCTTGAGCTGAAGAGCGCAGGGACAGCGCCCAGGCCCAGAGTTCAAGCCCCATGACTGGCCAAAAAAAAAAAAAAACCAGCTATCAATGTGCAGTGTAATAATACTTTGCGTTGTGAAACAGCATTCCAGTTATCAGCATGGAGGATGCCTTATATACTACTAAATAGAGTAATTAATAATAGAGTCACTGATGGCAGCCATTGACTAAAAATTATTTTGATAAAAAGATAAGCCAGGTGCCTGTGGCCCACGCCTGCCATCCTAGCTCCTCAGGAGGCTGAGATCTGAGGATCATGGTTCAAAGCCAGCCCTGGCAGGAAAGTCCGTGAGACTCTTTTCTCCAACAAACCACTCAGAAAACTGCAAATGGCGCTGTGGCTCAAGTGGTAGAGCACTAGCCTTGAGATGAGGGACAGCACCCAGGCCCAGAGTTCAAGCACCATGACCCAAAAATAAATAAATAAATAAATAAGATAGAAGGGGGAACACTTTTTCTGAGCAAGTACTTGTATTAAATCACTTTGGCTTCATACAACTATCAGAAATCCTACAAGTGTTTGAAAGCACTGACTTTCCCTCAAGCGAAGGTCATCATTTACACATCTGCTTGAATCCTCATGGTTGGCTTTTCCCAGTGTGGGGAATGGGTCTGCATACTTGGTGATGTACCCAGAAGCTGCTCTGAATCAAAAAGAAAACTCTAAGGGCAGAAAACCCTTTCCAAGTTATTTTAAGATTTGCTTTATGCCCTCCATTCTTCTTTCGATTGCCCTTTCTCCCGCCATCAACCTCCTGTCTCCACTCATTTCTGTAACTGTCTTTCTTAAGTTGTTGCTATTGTAGCGTGTGCGTAGAGGGGTTACGGTCAGTACTGAGTAGATGAGGAGGGTCAGCTCAGCTAATGAGTACATTTCTTTTTGAGCAGTATCACCTCTTCCCTCGTTTTCTCCCAGGTTTTCCCCTCCCGAACTCCCTCCTTCCCCCTCACCCCTGCTCAAGTTGTATACTTTATTTTCAATATCGTGTCCAGTGAGTGTCACTGCTGAATTAGTTCACACTTTGTCCCACTATTTCCCCTTACCCTCCCCCAAACACATAAACTGTACAAAATGTCCAGTTTAACTTTCTATAAAAAATCATTTTTTAGGTTCATGTTTTTAGTTGTCTCCAATGGCTGATTCCAATATTCTATAACTTTGGAAATAAACCCAAAATTATCAAGGCAGATAATTAATAGAAAAAAACTTGTAAAGATTTGAAAATAACACCTGCAGAAGAGAGGGTCGCATACCCTAGGTACAATGCTAAATGCTCCTTCTGCATTCGTTGAGTGCACCTTACACTGCCTAAGAGCAGTTATCCTTCTAGTTTCATATTGAGAAGGAGGAAACTGTGGCACAGAAATTTTAAATTACTTGCTCAAATGTGTCTATGATAATGAACCAGCTTTGAACTACAAACCCAGACATCTGGCTCATAAGCCCCTAAAAGCCCCAGGAAGATTCTCTTCTCATGGTAAGTTTACCTAGCTCATGCAAGAGGAAGATTTCCATGTGACGTACCATCAATGAGATGAGATAAGGCTATCAATGGCCTTAAGACAATACCCAGCAAATATGTGCTCAACTATTTTTAATTGAAAATCATGGAAGATCATGAATTAATTCACATCACCCAATAAGAAATCGAGTAATTGCCAAAGATTATTGCAACAACTATTACAGCTCCAGCAAGCTGCTAGGAACTGTGATAAAGCAGACCCATTGAAGAACATGCCCTACTTTGGGGAAACATACAACCTTAGGCAGCAGTCAAGTTAATCAACAGCGCAGTGCAGCTCCCTCCTGCAAGGGACACTCTGTAGTGGCTCCAGGAGCCAAAGAAAGGCAGGCTAGGGGCTGGGAAGGTGGCTCAGTGGTAGAGCACTTGCCTTGCATGCATGAGGCACTGGCTTCCATTCCTCAGCACTGCGTAAGCAGAAAAAAGCCAGAAGTGGTGCTGTGGCTCAAGTGGTAGAATGTTCACCTTGAGCTGAAGAGCTGAGGGACAGCGCCCAGGCCCAGAGTTCAAACCCCATGATGAAAGAAAGGAAGGAAGGAAGGAAGGAAGGAAGGAAGGAAGGAAGGAAGGAAGGAAGGAAGGAAGGAAGGAAGGAAGGAAGGAAGGAAGGAAAGAGAAGGAAGGCAGGCAGGCAGGCAGGCAGGCAGGCAGGCTCTTGGCAAACTAAGCAACCCTGACCTGGGCTTGCAGAAGTCCTACACATTCAATTCGTATTGCTTTCTGTTGTTTTCCTGCCACCCTAGTCGGTGTTAGCAGCATCATGCAGTGTTTCCCCAAAGCTTGTGATGGCAAACCAACGTTTCAGCACAAGTTACTGACGCGGCTGTAGCTGGGACAATGCCTGCTAGGGCCGAAGCGGCCCTTCAGTGTCTAGCAGGTGCAAGGGCTGCGTAGCTTCTCCAAGGCATCCACGGAACTGTCAGCGCAGCTGGGGGCGGGGGTGGGGTGGTGAGGGAGTCCAGCCGCAGGCTGCCAGTGTACAAGGGAAGGCCAAACAGCTGCCAGGTCGGACCTCAAACCAGTCTATCCTCTCTCACTTCAAGGAAAAATAAACAAATAAGGCCTAGCATGAGCCTTCATGGAATCTTGCTGATTTTTTGCTTAGGCGGGCCTAGAACTGCCAGCCTCCTGATTTCCGCCTCTGAAGTCGCTGTGGTAATAGGCATGATGCACTACAATTGGCCAGGTATTTCAAATGTTCCAACAATCCTTAGTCCCTGTCCCAGCAGCCCCAAGAGAGGGGAGTCCATCTTACTGTCCACAGAGCCTTGGATGAAAAGACACTGTTGATATGCGTCTCCTTTTCCTCCTTACCGAACCAGCCTGGTGCTTTCAGTCACCCATCAACATCCTAGACAAGGCAAGAGCCAGCAGGGTCCTTGCTATACCCACAGTCCATCTGTCTGTCTAGAGCACCTTCCCTGGACCCAACTGCAGGGTGAGCATGGCGGGCCTCTCTCCCGGGACGCCGTGCGCCCCCTGCTGACCTCCTCTCCAGTTTCAGTGAAGACACCAGGGGATTGCCTCACCCTCTTTCTTAACCCAGCTCTTGGAAGTGGCTCCTTGCCTCCCAAAGCGAGCTGCTTAGCTCCTGCTATCCTGCCGTGACCACAGATGTGGGGCTCTGATCACACACGCCGACTTCCCAGTCATGTTATCCTTAAAGGCGATGCTCTCTCACGAGATGTCTGCCGTGTCTGACAAGTAGCTTTGGTGAGTGAGGAAGCTGACGTTTGAAGGGGTGAGCAGTTTTCCTATCACCAAGCCGATGCCTAATAGAACGGCGATCTGAAACAGATGAGTCTTCACCTAACCCCCGCCCTCCAGCCCCCTGTGTCCACCTCCTGCCCAGGGAGGGGCAGTTATGTAGAATTCTTGATTATGCAGCATCTATCAAGATCTAAAGCATGACTGCTCCGAAGAGAATCTACTACTAGCTCTTCCTGCTATCATGATCTATATGCTGCCTTGGACCATGGAACACAGCAGAGAACAAAAAGATACAAAGTCACTTTGGTTGAACTTCTCTCCGGTTCCCAATTCTAAAATGCAAATTATTGAACTCCAGCTTTGAGGAGAGTTCATCTGTGGAACAAGGAAATAGCAAATGGCCTGGTGCGCTATCTCTAATGAGCCAGACTCATACCTCCAATGAACTGCCAATAGGCTGGATGTAAGCCGTGCTCAAGTGGGAAAGCACCACTTGAGTAAGCAAGCTAAAGCCCAGTGCCCAGGCCCTGAGTTCAAGCCACACACACACACACACACACACACACACACACACACACACACACACACACACAGCAAATGTTCAGGAAAATCTGTGTCTTTGGGGCACTTTCTTGTGCTTCTAAAAATCTAAAAACTTGGGCAGGTAAAATGATCTTGAAAACACGCTAGGAAGCAATATCTAACACCCTTTGATTTGTGCTCAATAGGTGTACTATTAACCATAAATGCTATAGGAATATAGTCATGTAAAAGGCAGACAGAAACACCAATTTTGGAACCACTTTTACCGTAGCAATGGCTTACATTTATTGAGCATTTGCTATGTTCCAGGAACTCTCCTGTGTCAATTCACCTGAGCCTCGTAGAATGCGGCAAGGAGGCCATTGGTGTTTTCTCCATTTCCATGCTGCACAGAGATACTAAATAACTTGCCTCTGATCACACCGTAGCGGCTGACGTAGGTGACTGTTCTGTCTCACGCAGTCCTGCCAGCCCTGGCTGTTCACCCATGGTTGGCACCCGATGCTTCTCTAGCTGCTGCCCACAGTGACTTGCCATGCTCCCCAAAAGTCAGTACTGGCTTGAAGCAAGAGGCACCCTTTTTCCCCACAAACCCTCACTGGCAGCACTCCTCACCCTCCACCTCACCCCGCCTCCCCTCCCCCGTGCAGAGACCGCTGTGCAGAGACCGCTGTGTGGTGGCAGCGTCCGCAGTGGTCAGTGTCCTGGCTCCCAGTCCCAGCCCCACCCCACCGGCTGCTGGGTAGAGGCCCCTCCCCAGCCTGAGCCTGGCTGTGGGGCAGGGCAACCTTCTCTTTCGCTGCCGCTCTCCTCAGCTCTAGGGCTGGAGCTAGGAGGTTGGATGCAGTCCAGGCCAGCCTGCAAGACTCTTCCAGCAGAGGGTCCGGTTTCAGCCACTTGCCAGAAGCTACACACAGCTCTGATGCTGGGTGCCAGGTCTGAGTGAGGGGCGGGACCGTGACCAGGCTCAGGGGTTAAAGCGGTGACCCAGACTCTGCTTCCCTCCACACACACACACACACACACACACACACACACACCCGCGGAAATCCTCTCATCATCCAAATTCTTGCTCTTCTCCCTGGCTTGTGAGAGCAGCCAAGGGTGGGGTGAGGCTTCTGTGAATAAAGAGCTCCGTTTCGCTTCCACACACACAGGAGACCATGGTGAAGCGGGTGGCCATCGTGGGAGCCGGGGTCAGCGGCCTGGCCTCCACCAAGTGCTGCCTGGAGGAAGGTCTGGAGCCCACCTGCTTCGAGAGGAGCGAGGACCTGGGCGGCCTCTGGAGGTACACCGTAAGTGGGCTTTCCATTGCCTTTCATGTGTCACTGCAATAACAAGAGGTCTGTCAGTGTTTTTTCCCCACAAGGGCTTATTCTGATAAAAGGCTACGTGTCTGGGGGGTCTGGGGAAGGGGAGCTTAGGAAAATATCAAAAGTAGAAACTAAGCATGGGCTGAGCTCTCATGAGAAGCATCAGCAGCTTTATCAGTGTTATCCAGGCTGAAGAGGAAGAAATGTTTCAAAGAAGCCCTTAAGCTATGGAAGAGAAGTGAATGACTGGGGCAGGCATAAGGAACCAGGAGCAGAAGCAGCAGAGGGTCTTCCGCGGGACCAAAGACACAGGGTTTAGAGCAACCACACGAACTGCAGCCTCCGTCTGCAGGACTGAGCGGCTCCCACTCGCTTTTCTGTTTTCCCTGCCCCATTCCATCTGTGTCCGGGCGACAGAGGGGTCAGAATAAGATCGGTTCCGTGATCAAGCTCCCACAGCCTGAGCCATGCCAGTCTATGCTAGAAAAGATCAGATGTTTTGGGTTTTTTTTTTTTTAATGGGTTTACCAAGCCTTTTTTTTTTGTTGTTCCCTCAGAAAAATAAAAAGAGAGAAAGAAAAGTGATATCCTCTAATCTGAGCAGGATAACACTCTGGACTGGAGGGGACTGTAAAGCTCACCCTTGACTGGCCTGGATCCCAGGGGGTTTCAACAGCACTGCTTCAGGCCCATGAGACCAGGAAGAGCAAGGGCTCTTTGAGCTCCAGGACTCAGCCAGGGGAGCATTTATACCAAAACACACACTTTTTTACTCCTTCCAGTCAAAAACATTTCCCATAAACATCAGATGTGCTAAGGAGAAAGTTGTCAGGCACAGAGAGAGAGAGCAAGTGTCAGATTCCCCAAGAAGCAAGGAGAGAGACTGGGCATTACCTCCATCACAGAAGGAGTTTGGAACTGGAATAAACTAGTGATCTTCTAACTCACTAAGCAAAGCCTTCAGAAAAGCTAAATGGTTTAGTGAATACTTCTCCAGCAAAAGACAGCTTGACACTTATAAAGAACTGCATATCCTAAACTGTCTCCAGGCACCAAATGTGGGCATTAATGCATGGAGACCTTCAAAAGAGGACTGAGTAAAAAGACATCCCCATTCCCATGATTCAAATCGTGTGTGTTCTGACAGGATGGTAGAACCTGTCACCTGCTCCAAAGCACTCCGCTTCTGTACTCAGTGAAGACACTACTAATCAAGCAATCCCCTAGCCAGTTCTTCTTCACACAGTTCCCAAGATCTAAGCACATCTAATCTATGAGTTACCTTAAAAGAAGGTATGATCCAACTCAACTGCCCAAGTTTGGCTAAGGTAATTTCAGTTAAAACAAAAGTGAGTCTAAAGAGCAAAGGTTATATACAAGTCTCTTGAGATACAAGACCCCCACACCAAAAAAAAAAGTTCCTTATTTAGGTGACAGATGCCTAATAGTTGACATTAAAGTTCATTAAGAATCAAGAGACATAGGTTCAGATTCGACTGTGTACAACGGGCGGCGTAACTTGGGCAGAGCAAACATCTACACAGAAAGCACTGCAGGAGACACACAAACGAGAAGGATCTGCCCAGCCCCGGGGGGTTGTCAAACAGAAGGAAGAAGGCTAAGATCTTGCAAGTCAGAGCAGTGCTGTGAGCATCAGAATGGGAATTGGCTCACAGCCACCGGCAGGAAGCCAGGGGAAGCTTTGTGGAAAAGTTGGTGGAGGTGAGCTTTGAAGGATTTCAGTAAGCAGAAGAGATGGAGCAGTAGATGCCAGAAAGGGAAAAGGTGCCAAGCATGTTGATAAACTAAGACCTTATTGGTGCATATGGCCTATGTAAGAGAAGCAGTGATAGGGAAACAGGTAGATGACTATCTGTTGCTATTCCGTTTCCAAAACAACGGGTAAGGAACATATTAGAGAGTGCTTATTGTGGTTGTTACCTTTGAATGTGTGCATGATGCAAAAGTTCAAAGGCATTTGTAGGCAAAGTGAAAACCTCTGGATTGTAGGAAATTAAACTGAGAAAGGATTCTGGCAGAAAATGGAAGGAATGTAATTATGGCATAAATGGAGGAGTTAGTTCTGGATTGTAGGAAATGACTGAAGACACGAGATCAAACTGAGAAAGGATTCTGGCAGAAAATGGAAGGAATGTGATTACGGGCATAAATGGAGGCACAAGTTCTAGAAAGAAAGAAAGGAGACACACCTTCCGCAGAGACTAGGGGAAGGGACGTTAAGCACAGGAGATAAAATGAACAGAGATGCAGCAGCATGCGTGTGCACGCCCCCCCACACACACACCCTGGAGGCCTGGAAATTTCTTCCTGGAAATCATGGCAGTGTAGAAGGTGAAGAGGGTTTAGGAGGAGTAAGTAGAATTGTAACAACAGGAAAGCAGAGACCGCCAGGAGCAAGTTCTATGCGGGGATGTGAGATGCCATCCGAATTTGGCTTAAGAGGACTGTCGGAGGGCAGAGTTGACTGGTCAGCTGACACGTCATTTCGCCTCTAGCGCCTCATTTATAAAATGAAAACAAGGAGCCAGTTTGAGAAACAGGTGCGTGCTGAACCACCAAGGACCTGAAGAGCCTGACAGCCCGTCTTTATAAAGCAGACTTCCCTTGATATAGAAGCGTCTTGGGGCCACTGCTGTAATACCTTGAAATTCCCCTAAGCCCCACTAGGTGACCTTGAGGGTATCTCTCAGCTCCAACATGCTATGAGTTTTCTGGGTCGTTCTGAAGATGTCCCTTTTCTCTCCTTCCCAATACTGAGAGAGACAGAGAGACAGAGATACAGCATGGACACAGAGTAGGAAGCCCAGCCAAAGCCTGCAGAATTCAAGAACTAAAGCGCTTACTCTAACAACTCTGCTTGTCAGAGCTGCGTATACATAGTGTGGTTTCCTGGTGAGGTTATGAGCCTCCAGAACCCACGGTGCAAATAGAAGAGGCAAGACAGATACGCCATAAAACGCATGCACAGACAGTTTCCAAATGGGAAGGGGCCGAAAGATAGATAAAGCGATTACACAAATCCCTGCCCCGCCCCCACTGCGGCCCACCACAGTGAAAACATCGCGGATTGGGCTCTGTCTCTAAAGCTTCAGCAATCATGGCAGGTCTTATTTGGCTCACATGTTCATACCATTTCTAACTTTCTTCTGTCTGTCTGGAGGGGCTCCTGACAGGCTCCTCAGAAGCTTAAATTCTTGGGGCTCCTCCGTTTTCTCTGAGGCTTCCACAGCTCTTCTGTGATACAGACCCAAGAGCTGCCCAGGGCCTCCAGGGAGTGTCTGACTTCCCAGTGAGACAGCTTATTGTCTGTCCTCTCCTCCCTTCCCTCCTTCTTCCTCCTCCCTTTGTTCTTCTGTGCTAGGGAATCAAAAACCCAGGTCTTTGCACATACTGAGCGAGCATTCTTCCTCTGAGCCATATTCCAAGCCCTCTGTTCGAAAGAAAGAATGTTTCATGAATAACAGGAGTTGTGAGCATTGTACATACCGACAGAAGTTCTCTACCCATTGCTGGTGGCTCACGCCTGTAATCCTGGCTACTCGGGAGGCTGAGATCTGAAGATCACAGTTCAAAATCGGCCTGGGCAAGAAAGTCTGTGAGACTCTTATGGCCAATTAACTGCCAGGAAAAAAAAAATGGAAATGGGGCTGTGGATCAATGTGGTAGAGCACTAGTCTTGAGCTAACAAGTCCAGGGACAGTGCCCAGGTCCTGAGTTCAAGCCCCATGCTTGGCCAAAAAACAAAAAAACAAAACAAAACAAAAAAGTTTTCTAAGTAGAGAACTTCTAGCTATGGCCCCTTTACATCTGTTTTTAAAAGAAGAAAAGAAAGACCTTTGCCCTGGTAATAACTCCCATTGCCAAAAATCTTCCACAAAGAACACAGAGCTGAAGAAAGACAATTTCTTGGGCGTTACAGAAGAACAATGTGGATGGTATTTAACCTGTACTGAGAGGCCGGTGGGCACTGGTGTGGGCACCTTGTCACTCCGTTTCTGTTTATCCTGGGAGGTACCTGTTCCTGATGAAGCCACAGAGACACAGAGGGGTTAAGAAATTCCCAACACGACCTGATGAGAATGTAGATGTAGCCTGGGCCTGTGCTGGCAAGAGCTGCACTGCACACCCGGGCCTTGTCAGCTTCAGAACTCAAACCCAGACAACCTGACAGCGGCACACAGAAGCCCACCAGGTTTCTCAGCGGGTGACGGTGCCATTCTCACTGCACCGTTGAACCAAAGTGCACCAGAAGGCCAGAAACCCCACTATTCCCGTTCCTGTGCTTTCTGCTTCCTCTGCAGCCCGTTTCTCCCCCTTCTACCTCTCACTCATTTCTTCACCCTCGTGAGAACAAGACTCTGCTCCGAAATGGCCCTACCAATTCTCAGGGGGTCGTGTGCTCTCACACACGGGAGTGCCAAGGCAACTGGCAGAGCCTCCCAGGGACAGTGCCAGGAGGGAGGGCAGCGGAAGGGCTGGAGGGGGAGGGCCTGCGGGCCTGGGAATCGCTGGTGCAGATTTCCCCCTGAAGGAAGCACGAGAGGGAAGGCCCAGGACCCACAGGTCCCATTGACAAGGGACACACTCTCAGACTCGCTGTGCATGTGCTAAGTACCACAGACCCGTGCACTTTGCCAGGACAAACAGTCGGTGGGAGGAAAGGAAGAGAGCAGAGTTCAATCTCAGATTCCACCCTCAGGGCAAAGTCTCCTTAAACTCTGCTAACATCTGTGATGCATTACCGAGCCACAGGCTTCAGCATTTCCTGGAAGCTTTTCTTCTTCCCGCCCTGACAATTATCTCCTCCAGTTTTGAGAAACAGCTAGGTTTTCACCTCCATTTTTGTGATTTATTTGCCGTAAGATGCCCTAACATACAGAGTTCCCCGGATTATCTAGTTCCACTAAGTCAGATGCGTAAACACTTTAAAATGCTTTGATTTTTTTAAACTATTTTAAAGAAATCTTTACTAAGTGTAGACCACAAATCTCTTAAGTCTTCCTTAAACAGTATGATTGTGTGTGTGTGTGTGTGTGTGTGTGTGTGTGTGTGAAAGAAGAAAGGGGGGGAGGGGAGAGGGAGGGGAGAGGGAGATTTAGCATTTGCAATAGGATATTTCTTTATCTTCTTGGAAGCCAAAAACACACGAATGAAATTTCGCCCTACACTAACTGATCCCAAAGTGTTTTCAGTTGATAGGGGTTGGTTTCCTACCTATACTACAGCTCCTTCTCTATTTACTCTCCCTTATCGGTATTATGGCTCCTTGTAACCATCATCTTATTCCCATAACCCAGAGGAAAGCTGAATAAGCCGATTGAATTTTGGATCCTTAACTAATCGCCTTCTATTCTTCCCTGCCCTCTCTAATTTATCTTTTATAGAACCAGAATTGCCTTTCCAAATCATCTCCATTTTTAAAGCATTCAATACAGTGCCATAACTTTTCTATTAAAAAATCCAAATTCCTTAACTTTGTACAAAAGCCTAATCTTAACTTTGCTTTTCCTTAATCACTCCAAGAATGCCATAAAACTAAAATACCTAAAAATGGCCCATCCCCAAAAAAGTGCTTACAGGCTCTTGTCTATTTCTATGTTTGCCTATACTTTTCAGTGATAGTATATGAATACAAACAGGTGAGTTTATAGATGCTTATTTGTTACCATGTAATAAGTGAAATTATAAAAAACATAAAATTATGAATTAACAAATTATAAATTATATTATAAAATTTAATTAATTATAATTTTGCTGAAATCTAATGTTTACCGTTTCCGTGATGAAGAATATCAAATCCCATTAGAAAAACAGCAGGTAGAATATTTCATCTAGTCATCTGTAGACTTTAAAAACATTATTTCCTGTCTGTGTGTCTGTGTGTGTTCGTGCATGCATCTCATACCGGTGCACTCTTTGCACAGGAATATGTGGAAGAAGGCAGAGCCAGTCTCTACAACTCTGTGGTCTCCAACAGCAGCAAGGAAATGTCCTGTTACTCAGATTTTCCATTCCCAGAAGATTACCCAAACTTTGTGCCAAATTCTCTCTTCCTGGAATATCTCAAAATGTATGCAACCCGATTTGATCTTCTGAAATGCATTCAGTTCAAGGTAAGACATAAAATAAGTCATCCGGAAGTATCCTCTTCTAGTCTATTACCTCTCCTTAGGCTAGTTCTGGGTTCTTTAGATGAGATGTTCATCGTTGTTTTTAGTGACAGTACTGGACTGTGAACTCAGGGCTATGCACTCGCTAAGCAGGTGCTCTAGCCCTTGTGCCTGCAAGAGTTTCGTCCTTGCTGGGGTCTCGTTTTATGCTGGGTTCAGTCTGGACTCCTATTTGTGCTTTCCTTTTGTGGCTGGGTTGATAGGCAGAGCAAAGCTGAGTACTGGGTTCCATTAGCAAGGAAGTAGATTGAATTTGGGACTCTTAATTAGTCTCTTTCTCTTTTTTTCCCCTGCTCTCTCTAATTTATCTTTTATAGAACCAAAATTATCTTCCCAAAACCATCTCCATGTGTAAGCATTTAATACAGTGCCATAACTTTTCTATTAAAAATCTAAATTCCTTAACTTTGTACAAAGCCTTCATAATCTTAACTTTGCTTCTCCCTAATCATTCCAAGAATATCATAAACCCAAAGTATCTACAAATGGCCCATCACCAAAAAAACTGGTAATAAATGGCCTCAAATTGTGATCTACTCATCTCCACTCCCAAGTAATTAGGATTATGGGCTTGAACCACTGCCCCTGGCTAATAAGACTTTTCTTAGGCAAGCACTCTACCACTTGAGCCATGCCCGCAGCTTATAATAATGGCTTTTCTGAAACAAAGAGTTGCTAATGCAAATGTAGAAACCTAATAGGCATTTTGAATATTATCAATCAAAGAGCAGATGCATTAGGAAACATATGAGAAGCCCTTGTTCTCTGATATTTTTGAAAAGAAGAAAAAGGCAGCAAAGCCTCATGGTAGGTGAATAACCTTTGCCTTTACATTTGGCTTGTGCTACATTTATTAAATGCATACTTCTTGGAGGGGAGTGTTAGAGTACTGCCTAGCTCCCCAGCATCATGAAAAACAAATATGCTTTCTAAATCAGTACATACATGAGGGAAATATATGTACTAAGTGAGCAAAGAAATAGACTATTTGAACTTTGGACTACTCCTAGAAACACCAGGCTGCAGTTAAAATAGTTCTTCAGATCTGGGAAACTTCAGCAATGTATTCTATCAGACCTTTCTTTCCTACGCTAAGATAGTTGAGGCCAAATTTATGTTTTCAGCTATAGATGACCGTATCTCTGTTACACTTAACTATTGTTCAAGAGGGGGTTCTGTTAAAAAAAATAAGGTTTCATATCAGAAAAGAATCATCATAAAAAGACATCACTTGCAGGGAGAATTTGAGCAGACCACTTAATCACAATGTGAGCAAATCACAAATCCAAGATTAAAATACTTTCATCCAAGAAATCACAGTGAGTCTGACAGCCTGATGGGAAGTCTAAGATGATACTTCCTAATTGTGTTGTGTTTGTTCTGTGCTCTAGAGCTTTCGAAGTGTCAGCTGGCATGTCCACCAGCCAGGTCTTGAAGGAAAGTGGAGAGCTCCTAGTTGTGCCTGTGATTCTCTCTTTTTTTTCCAGACCAAAGTGTGCAGTGTTACCAAGCGCCCGGATTTCGCCACTTCTGGCCAGTGGGAAGTGGTCACCCTGCGCGAAGGGAGGCAGAGCTCAGCCACCTTCGATGCAGTCATGGTCTGCACTGGGTTTCTTACTAACCCTTCTGTGCCGCTGGATTCCTTCCCAGGTAGAACATGTTCTGAAAACAACTTTAAATTGTCTGAAATGAACACCAACACAGGGTTGAGACAAGGATGAATTCCTAAGGCTCCTTCACTAAATGAAGTTTTAAAGTAACAGATTTTTTTTTTACAACTAGTACTTTTCTAGTCAGTGTTTCAGTTTCAAACAAGCTATGAGAACAAAGGAAAAGAATGGGTAGCTGACTAAGCAGTTTCACGGTTCACTAAGATTCAGTGTCTTTCCTTACAATGAGAGAGAGAGCCAAAAGCTCTTTCGAAACACAGGAAGCTCAGACAAGTTACTTGAGTTAGCTACACATTACCAAAGTTGAGTTTGGAGGAAGCACAGGTCAATCTGTGAATAAAGAAAAAGCAATTTAATTTTTTCTCTACTTGTTTGTTTTATATGATCCTGGCAGTTGGCCAGACCTGAGGTTTTTTGACAGTGTGTCCATAGTCAAAGGGAAAATGAATCTTGGGGGACAAGTTAAGACATCATTGTGTCTCAGTTTCTTCACCTGGTTTTTGCATCCATGATTCGTACTAATCTATGCCAGATTTCAAATGGGCTTCAACTCAAGGGAGTATAACATGCTATTGTTCGGTTCATTTTTACCTGCAGTTAAATATTCAACAGGTTAAAGTTAAGGAAACTTTTCTCCAAGCCATGTAGCTATGGCCTAGAATGATCCCAACACTTAATCTTACAGTAAGTAATCATGTACAGCCCTGGGTCCCACATCTGCCCCAGAGATCACTCAAATCAGGTCAGAGTAGAATACAGCCCATCCTGAAAGCTGCCATATGAATGAATTATTAACCTGAAAAAGAAATAAATGATCCCAATGCAAGAAATTGTTCTCCAAGACCCTGGGGGGGCGTAGCGGGCCTCTGCTGGACACACGCTCTGGGAGGGACTTCGGCCGTTCCACGAGATAGCACAACAAGTTTTGAAATCTCTCCATCTCTCAGAAGGGAGGGCCTGTCACGGGTTGCCCCAACAATCTAGAAGGCTCCATGGCCCGGAGAAAACCATATTTATCCAATACCAGCCATATATTTGTACTGGCTACTAAGATCACAGAAATGATCACAGCACGTAGCCTGTATCAGAGGCACGGATACACTCCAGGGGAGAAATCAGTCCCCCTAGAGTGACCCCATCCCTCCCCTCCAGTACATCCACACACCTCCCACGGTCCTGGGTCAGCTCCAGAAGCGTCAGGTTAGAACTCACTAAGCAATATGTATTCTCAGGTTGACTAAGCCATTGTGTCACCCAATGAGATTTCTCCTCTGTCCATCTGCAAGATAAGAAGTCCATAGTCCATAGAAGACAGACATGCAGAGTCTCATTTTTGCCCATTTGTAACCCAAAACAGCTTGACGCAAAAGGAATCTATGACAGTCTCAGGATCTAGAGATTACGCTATGATCCTTCCTAGCCTTTCCAGCTCCCCCTTCTTCGAAGTCTTTAGATCCATATTATGGGGTCCCTGTACTGAGTTAATATTTGAATTTGGTGGGGTCCATGTCAAATTCTAACTGTTCTTGATCATGTGAGGTTTTAACCAGGATTCAGGCTAGACTGCTCATGATTCAAAGACCATCAGATCTTGACAAGGACGCTTCCTATAAGCACACCCAGTTATCCCCAGAAAAACTAGGTATCTTGTCACTCTTTCTAGAAAAGACAGGTTCTGTGTGCTGATTGTGCCACAGGGCCTTGAGAGTCCAAAGCTGTCTATTTGCATTGAGGTCTCAAGGGGCTTGGCACCAACAGCCTGAGATATCTCAGTAGCCCAGTGGAGGTGATCCTGGTGTCACCAACATAACCCCTTCTAGTCCGTGCCAACTCCGCCGACTCCCCAAATGGACCCCAAGCTATAGGCAGTTTCCAGGACTGTCAGAAAACTTCTACAACTTGTGTGGACCTTTGGGAATAAGAACCACATTTATTTTATTTTCCTCACAGAATTTAGCACACCGCGCAGATAGGCTCCATAGCAGATGTCCCAAATGAACGCCGCGTTGAGACCCTGGTTCAGACTTTCCTTTAACTTCTTTTTTTTTCTTCTTCTTGTTCATGAAAAGCTGCACAGTACATATAAATCAAATACTGGAAATTAGAGTATTATCCCACTGACTTCCATCAGCCTTTGAATGGCCATGACTCCTTTCACGTTCGTTTAAGATGACTTTGGCCCTAAGAGGTCAGCTTGGTTGTTAGTCACTAAGTAGAACTAGAAACCCAAGGAGTAAGATGGAGTAATTACCCATCTGTACACATAATTACATGGGATGAGTAAATAAATCCGATGACCTGCTAACTTCTTGTAAAGTCATTTATTCAGATTCCAGGTTTCTTCAAGTTTGAGCATACTAGTCCAAGCAACCTCAGTCACATCAAAAGTGTGTTGTCCAAACAGAAAACATATGTATGTTTTATTTCCTGATCCTATACATTCTTGACTTGGCTTTATTTTTCCAGGCATCAAAACCTTTAAAGGCCAGTACTTCCATAGCCGGCACTATAAACATCCAGATATATTTAAAGACAAGAGAGTCCTTGTGGTTGGAATGGGGAATTCTGGCACAGACATTGCTGTGGAGGCCAGCCACCTGGCCAAAAAGGTACCATCCTTGATATTAAGACTCCTGTCTCAAGAAAATTGCTTAATGCCCAGCTAAATGTTAAAGTAATAAAAATGCCTAGCATGTAACTGATTTTTGAAGAATGTTTATCGATTACTCACAAAGTTTGCTGCTGCTGTAAAATTCCCATTGTCCTGTATTTCCTCTAAAACCACTTTCTATAAGTTCTGGTTTTGTCCTGCTCCTAGGCACCCAATAAGAGGACAGGACACAGCCCCACACTTCAGAAAACCCTGGCAAATTTCTCCTTCCTAAGGGCTCCCATTCGCCTCCTTTTTTAAAATTTTATGTATTTCTTTTGGATCCAGTCCTGGGGTTTGAACTCAGAGCCTGGGCGCTGTCTCTTGAGCTTCTTTTGCTCAAGGCTAGCGCTCTACCACTTGAGCCACAGCCACAGTAGTTTATTGGAGGTACGAGTCCCGCGTACTTTCCTGCTGGGGCTGGCTTTGAATCATAATCCTCGTATCTCAGCCTCCTTATATATAGGATGGTAGGCATGAGCTACCAGCATCCAGCTCCTTCCTTCCTTCGTGTGTGTGTGTGTGTGTGTGTGTGCTGGGTCTTGAACTCTTTCTTCCTTCCTTTCATCTTTCTTTGAATTCCTGACCATTTCCCGTCTCTGTGGTTGCTTCCAGGTGTTCCTCAGCACCACTGGAGGGGCGTGGGTGATCAGCCGTGTCTTTGACTCGGGGTACCCCTGGGACATGGTGTTCATGACACGATTCCAGAATATGTTCAGAAATTTTCTTCCAACTCCAATTGTGTCTTGGTTGATAGCCAAAAAGATGAACAGCTGGTTCAATCATGAAAATTACGGTGTAATACCAGAAGACAGGTAAATATAACCTCTCTGCCCAAGAATGTTAGGAAGCCTGACTCTTTCTAGTCCTACATAGAAGCCAGGCAATAGCATGCAGAATTATGGCAATGGTTTTCAGTCATACAGATGTCTTAGGTAATAATAGCTTGTTTTGTAAGTGCTCAGTGAATAAAATTATATATTTCGCCTTTCCAACAAATCTTTAAGGTAAGCATTATTACACGCTCCCTTTTGCTCTGTGAAAACTGAGACTCGGCAACAGTCACTTACTCTTGCTCATGCAATACTAGGTGGCCATGGAAAGTTACTTGGGCCTTGGCTCCCACACCAAGATAATGATTTGTCTGTGGCTTTGTAAGAAAACAACACATCAGCATTATTTCATTCTGCTGGGAAAATCCTGTAATTGCCCTTCACCATCTCTTCTTGCCTTTGTGTGTCCCTTGAGTGACTTAACTCACTGACAAGAGTCAAAGCATTTCTTCTTCATTCATCAAGTGTGTGCAGGGACAATGCATCACCAGGTGACACTGCAGTGGGAGCTCCCTTCTGCTCTCCCCGCAGGTTTCCTTCTGATCAGCACGGGTCCGTGATCAAGCCACCCCAGCGGGCTGTCCCCTCCCGTCAGCACGCCAGTCATTTCTCTCTCTGCCTTGTCCTCACTCTTCCCATTGCTGCTTATCTTCTTTCTTCTACCCCAGGCTCCTCAGGGAATTTGACTCCTTCCACCACAGCTTTTTCTATTGTAAGTTTTATCTGACCAGAATGATGCCTTGCAGGCCTGAAGACATAGTTTTAGTCCTTTTCTCTTTGGTGTAGTAAATCCTGCGTCATTTCCAAAGTTTAAGATGATATATATATTTATATACATTTATATTTATATACATATATATATATATGTACATATACATATATATATTTATATACATATATATTTATATACATTTACACATATATGCAACATGTATAAACATACTCACACAAACACAACTTCCTATGATCTTTCATTCTATCCAGTGTTCAAGGATGCTATTACTATCTCTATTTTATAGGTGAACAGAAAAAATCCTATCAAAACTGTAAAATTAGATCAAGCTCTGTAACATAAAAACAGTTGGAAAAGAACCCATGCTTACTACATTGTAATCCATGCTTACTGCATTGTAATCCATGCTTACTGCATTGTAATCCGTGCTTACTGCATTGTAATCCCTGCTTACTGCATTGTAATCCGTGCTTACTACATTGTAATCCGTGCTTACTGCATTGTAATCCGTGCTTACTGCATTGTAAGCCGTGCTTACTGCATTGTAATCCGTGCTTACTGCATTGTAAGCCGTGCTTACTGCATTGTAATCCGTGCTTACTGCATTGTAAGCCGTGCTTACTGCATTGTAAGCCGTGCTTACTGCATTGTAAGCCGTGCTTACTGCATTGTAAGCCGTGCTTACTGCATTGTAAGCCATGCTGTTTCCATGTTAACATATCATCTCATGTCTCTCTCCTTCCTGCCTGCCTGCCTGCCTGCCTGCCTGCCTGCCTGCCTGCCTCCCTCCTTCCTTTCCTTCCTCCTTCCCATTTTGGTTTTTAAGACAATGTGTTGCTATATAGTCCAAGCTAGCCTAAAAGAACCTTTTTTGCCTCGGCCTCCAAATACTAGAATTGTAGGCATGGACCACTACACACAGCTTCTTTCTACCTACCTATCACAAGCTCTGCATGGCTTAGTTTCTACAAAACCAAATTCACTGTGTTAATCTTGTTCCTAAAGGTCATACAAGCCAGAAAAAAGATGATTTTATCTGTGTTCCTTCTTGGAAACACGTTTTCCGTAGCAGCTGATTTATAGCGGGATGAGCACTGGAGGCAGCTCCCAGCAGCTCTCATCAGATATGGGAGTCCTGGCTCATGCTTGCCGGCTTTCAGCAGGACACCGTCTCCGCAATGCAGGGACAGCTGAATGCTGAAAACTCCGCAAGAGAGCCTGGAGCTAGAGCAACTCCAGCTTCCAGACTCGAGCAAATAGGTTGTCAGACTTTATCACCCTTGGACAGCACGCACCCCTTCATCAGAGGTTAACACAGCTGGCAGCTCTTATCCAGAACCGATGGGAAGGGGCTGGCCACCATGCTCACTGGCAGATGTCTCCCCTGTCTGCATTTCTGCTTAGGGTTCAGCTGAGAGAGCCTGTGCTGAATGATGAGCTGCCCGGCCGCATCATCACCGGGAAAGTGTTGATCAAGCCTAGCATTAAGGAAGTGAAGGAGAACTCGGTCATATTCAACAACACCCCAAAGGAAGAGCCCATTGATATCATCATCTTTGCCACGGGCTACACCTTCGATTTCCCCTTCCTTGAGGAATCGGTAGTGAAAGTTGAAGATGGCCAGGCATCACTGTACAAGTATATCTTTCCAGTGCATCTGCCGAAGCCAACGCTGGCTGTGATTAACCTCATCAAACCTCTGGGCTCCATGCTGCCCACAGGAGAAACGCAGGCTCGATGGGTGGTCCAAGTATTCAAAGGTAAACGATAAGAAATCACAAGGCACGTGCTTTCAGTTTCCCATGTGATAACTTGAGACTACTCCCTAGCTCCTCTTCCAAACAACAAAATCATTCAAAAGCAGGAAACACTCGATTTTCTACTGCATGATCTTATCCTAACAACTTGTAACATCACCAGCACCAATTGGATCAAAATATAAAAGCTGGCTGGGCGTAGTGGTAAAGGCCCATAGGCCCAGCAACACGGGACATAGAAACGGGAGAATCAGCCCTGGCAAAGTTAGCACAAGAAAAAAAGAAACTAAACTAAACTAAACTAAAATCAAAGATATTGGGACATAGCACAAGTGGTAGAGTGTTTAACTAGGAAGCATGAAGCCCTGAGTTCATTCTCTAATGCTGCTCTACTGCTGTGTGTGTGTGTGTGTGTGTGTGTGTGTGCATGTGTATACATGTGTCCACATATATACCCACAAATATACATGTTTCTACATAGTATGTATATACATATTATAGATAGATAGATAGATAGATGTAATGCCATCCTGTTATTTTGAGCAGACAACTGGTTCGATTAGAATTTAAAGACCCAATCAAGTGATAAAGTTCAGTCAAACTAGCCGTGAGGTCGGGTTGTATCAGCTAGGTAGTGAGAAAGCTAGATGGTTAGCTTACCTTTTCAGCAGGCCCCATTACTGCCAAGAGCACATCATCAGCCAGCTCAAGTCTGCATGCATTGTGGGATACTAGAAATAGAAGACGAATTCTAGGAAAGCATCTTCATCCGTAAGCACTGAAATCCAAAGGGAAATTGCGTTTGTTTACTTAATAGGTACCACTCTACTACCACCAGCGAGCGTCATGATGAAGGAAGTCAATGAGAGAAAAGAGAACAAACCCAGTGGGTGAGTGAACTGTGGCATCCCTTCTGAATCGTAACTAAACGTGGTGAGAGGGCCATAGCAGAGAGGTGGGACGTGTGTTGGAGAAAAGAAGGGCAGCTGAGAGTCGGGGAAAAGGAGGAGGACTGGTTTAATAAGAAGGACGCAAAGGGAAATTGAGAACTTGTAACGCCCCCAGAATCAACTGGAGCCCATAGCCACGAAGCATCATTTGGAGATCAGTTAACAGCGTGTATAATCAACCCTCACTGACATGCACATTACTGGAAGTACTAGCGCATTTGCCCACTCAACAAGTCTTGGTCAACTCTAGTGTTTCGTTGGAGGTGTTGCTGTAACACAGAGGTCAGTCAGCCACGCCTCTGGGCCAGATCTACTCGAGTGGTTTTGATTTTGATTTTGCAACACTTGAAAATTAGATGAAGTTCAAACCAAAGTGTCCACAGACACTTGGTTGTAATGTACATTCCTTATGCAGTTCCCCGCGGCTGCTCTTGTTACCACAGTAGACTGAGTAGTAACTGAAGACCTGAGAGAAGCTCAAAGCAGGGGGATTCTGGAGCTGGCCTTTTGCAGAAGGTTTGTGTGTCAGCTCTCGGGACCCTGTGACAGCCATTCGAGGGCCAGGGGTAGAGGAGAAAGACGTTCTATCCTTGTCAGATTGTCAAATTCCAAAACAGAATATTTCAATTATCTCCTCTTTATCCTCACACTGGAATACAGGGTTTTGTTTTGCCTTATTATGCAACTCCTGTATAACAAATAATTAAAATAACTACAAGTGCCCCATTCACATAATCCTAGCTAGTCAAGGAGGCGGAAGATCAAGATTTAAAGCAGCTCAGGTAGGAAAGTCTGTGAGACTCTTACCTACAAAAAAAAGTACTCAAAAAAGCCAGAAGTAAAGCTGTGGCTCAAGAGGTAGAGAGCTAGCAAAAGAAGCTCAGGGATGGTGCCCAGGCTCTGAGTTCAAGCTCAGGACTGGCATACACACACACACACACACACACACACACACATCCAACAACAATTTCAAAAACCCTGTTACACAGTGTAGAATGTTCTCGCCACAAGACAAAGCTGATGCTTCAAAGGACTCATTTCAGCAGGACAGAGCATTTTACCTTACACATTTTTGTGGCTCTTCATATTCACAAATAAAGTAACCATTTAGTTTAGGAAAGTAGCATGAGACCATTAGAAAGCTGTGGATGTAAAGAAGAAAACACAGAAGTCATTCCAAAATTTGCAGGACTATTTGTTTGCTTCAGACAAATGGTGAAAGATTTTCTTTGTTCTGTGATTTTCACTGTTCCTTTCTCCTGGTCTGCTGCTGCTGCTCCCGCCCGCCCCGTCCTCCTCCGATCAAGGTTTGGCTTGTGCTACTGCAAAGCTCTACAGTCGGATTACATCCCATACATCGATGATCTCCTGACCGCCATCAACGCGAAGCCCAGCTTGTGGTCTATGTTCCTGACCGACCCGCGGCTGGCCTGCGCGGTCTTCTTTGGCCCCTGCACACCATACCAGTTCCGCCTGGCGGGCACAGGAAAGTGGGAAGGAGCCAGAAAAGCCATCCTGACGCAGTGGGACCGAGCCCTGCAAGTCACCAAAACTCGCACTGTGCAAAACCCCCCCTCTGCCTTTGACAGCTCGCTTAAACTCTTTGGCTTGCTGGCTTTGCTGGTAGCTGTGTTCTTGGTTTTCCTCTGAGTGAGAGATCATCCAGATGGTTTATCGACACAGGCTGTGCAGTGCACTGCTCTGACGCTTTTCACTGCAGAAGTCTTGCCTTCACATTATAAACCATGCCCCAAGAGCAAGGCTAGCCCTCTCTCCCTCTGCTATTCCCAGACCCCCCTCCTCCCCATCTCATTATATCTAAGGCTCGAGGGTGCACCTGAAGGCTCTGGAAGGTTCCAAGTCCATTTTAGGGACAGAGCTTTACTAGACAGAATTCTGAACAGGTGTCTCTTTATCCATAAAAACTACTTTTTATAAGTGAAGGAAGAGGTGATACCCAAGAAGCATAGTACTCATAACCTGACTTACGAGATTGTAGCTCCTGTAATTGTACAACTCCTTAAAAATAAAGAAGGGTTTTCTGGGGGAAAAAATACTACTTTCATCCATCTAAACTAAAACACCATACCTCATTTGAAAAAAAAAATTGGTTTGCACTAAGATGATGCTCATGTGCTATTAACTAACGAAAATTAAAAAAGAAGAGAGGAACCTGAAATTATTTCAAGTAGTCTTTTGGTTTGTTTCTCGTTGTTGTTTCATTTTATTTGGGGCTCTTTTTGTTGTTGTTGATGTTGTTTTCACGGGTTGGAGGAATAAAGAAGAGGAGGAATGTGTCAATAAAGCCAATAAAAGAGGCAGCACAGGGTTGGGCAGGTGATTCAGTGGTATAGTGTTCGCCTTGCATGCATGAAACCCTGGGTTCGATTCCTCAGCACCACATAAGCGGAAAAAGCACTGTGGCTCAAGTGGTAGACCACTCGCCGTGAGCTGAAGAGCTGAGGGACAGCGCCCAGGCCCAGAGTTCAGACCCATGACCAACCAAAACAAAACAACAACAACAAAAAAAGAGGCAGTACAATGAGCTAATCTGAGATTTTTTTCCAACGAATATACTTACTTGGAAATGCTTATTTCTCCGCAGTCTGCTCTCAATCAAAACCAGTACTCCAGCTAGTATACTAAACATTCAAGTCAGACCTATTCCACAGAGAACCACTATGTTGAATGGGAAAACCAGCTCCAAGGTAGCGCATTGTTCAGCATGCACAAAGCAGGCCCTGGGTTTGAGCCTAGCCCTTCAAGGATGGAAGGAAGGAGGGAGGGAGGAAAGGAGAAAGAGAGTAAAGGAGGCAGGGAAAAACAATCAACTCTACATGCTTTTAGAAGCAGCCTCTAGCAATCTAAGAAAAAAGATCTGCTCAGATCTGAGTCAACCTCTAGGTCTGAGTCAACCGAATTCAACTGGAATTCGTGAGAGACATAACAAAGCCAAGAAGACTTGAATTAAGAGAGAGAAGAAAAAGGAAGAGGAAAGAAAACCAAAGCAAACACCACGTAAGAGCAGTTTTTGAGCAAATTCAACCCAGGCTATCTCACGATTACCTGTGATGAAAGTGTGGCACCAGCCAGGAAGCTCCGCCACACTTCACCTGCCTCATGGCTCAGACGGCAAATCTCACCTCACAACGAGGCTCACGGACTGGCTGAAGAAGAGGATCAGGGAACTACAGAGACCGGCAAGCTTGAGCTCTGGAGGTACATACAGGTACATGCGACCGCTTCTCCTCGGCATTCCCAGTACGATGTCATCTCCTAATATTCCTCCTGAACTGCTCCACTGCGGCGTAGAGATGCCAAGGAAAATGCGTCCCCGCAGAATTCACTCTCATTACTGGATGGGCTTGTCTCTGGAAGATGAAGAAAGAAGGGGCATCAGTGTCCAGGGCTAGACGAAGTCACATGCAGGTCACAGCGGCCGAGCTGATGTGAACATTGTCTACTTCTTAGGGCGACTCAGTATGCAGTCAGACAGCTGTCAGATATCTGGAGCAATACAACTAACTCTGACCTACAACCTCTCAGCCATCAGATGGTCAAGGCAGTCAGGACTTGGTCAAAGAGGCCACTTCTAGTCGCGCTCCTGCTTCCAACTCAGGACCAACCAAAGAAAAGCAAATGAGCTCTCCACAAGAAGCCCCAGACAATGCCTTGCTTCTAGTCCACCTCCTTCTGCCAGGGGAAGGATACCTGAACTTGCCATGTTTTTACTATTAAAAAAAGGAACCCCAGCTAGGAGAGAGGAGGAGATGAGAAGCCAGACAAAATGTTAGCCAAACTTCCCTCTTAACAAACAAGCTAGGTATAGTGATCCATACCTGTAATTTTAGCTGTGGAGGAGGTATAGGTAGGAAGAGCACAGTCCAAAGGCTGGCCTGGACAAAATAGCAAAGGCCTACCCAGAAAATATACTAAAAGCAAAAAGGTAGTGTGGCTCAAGTGGTAGAGTACCTATATAGCAAGCACAAAGCCCTGAGTTCAAGGCCCAGCACTGCCAACTGTAAATAAAGTCTCTTGCTTTCCTTTAAATCTATGATAAACATCCATGACCATGCTTGACTATCTTGCTCTAGCAAGCCCTGCCTTTCTTTCAACAGCACAAAACACACACTCTATTAACTTGTAACTCACTTGTAAACGATGGTGATCATTATAGTGCTGCATAGTCTATACTGTTTCTAAGTCAATAAGGTGTCCAATACTATCCCCTTTGATTCTCATAATAATAATTCTGCAGTTTGGATGCAGTGTTCCTTTGTAATTTAACAAGTAAGAAGACTCAAACAAGAAAATGTCAGTTGATTTGTCGCTGGTAACTGTCAGGACAGGAATCTCTAAAACACAATCCAGGAAAACTCGTGGTTTCCAATGGACAAATGACCTGAAAAGTCACTTAGTAAAGTGAATTACACAGACACATAAGGTCATAGTAAAGTCATATTATAAGGATGCTCTTCTCTAAGTGGATCATGGCTCTGTCCCTTCTTTGTGCCCTCTGAGTGTATATGGAAGCACCTGTCTGTCTGCTACCTCTATCAATGTATATCTGCCCCCAGTATCTACGACTGCGCTTTTCCCTCCATATATGCCTATATTTTTTCAGAGTCTCATAGGCACCTTTTTTCCTGTATATTCCTCTTTTGTTTCTGACTATAACTATAGTAGGTCTATGGCCATAATGGGAAACAGAGCTGATAAAAAGCCTCCTAATTCCTACTCTAGAAATCATCCATTTATTACTTTGGGAAACAATATTATTTTTCCTATTCAGGAAATTAATATAGGGCAGGAGGTGTAGCTCAGAGACAGCGTGCTTCTATAGTGCACATGAGGTCCTGAGATCAACACCTAGTAGCACACAGAGAGAGAGAGAGAGAGAGAGAGAGAGAGAGAGAGAGAAGAAAAAAAGCACTTCCAAGAAATCTAACAAAAGAGGAAATGCATAGATCATTCTGGCTTTGCTGACTCTGTTTCTTGCATACCTTCTAAATCGGAACTTCTGAGGCACTTCATGTGCGTAGGTAAGTTTGTAATTTCTGAGATTCTTCCTACTATATACAAACAGCACCCCCTGCTGGCAGTCCTAAATAGAGATCTCTGTTGCGTGGCCCACTGTGGAGGCCTGCTTGGAGAACCAGGCCCCATGGTTAGCATCCCAGGCTCTGCTACCAGTTGTGGGACTTTGACCAAACACTAGCAAAATGCAAGGCCTCAAGTTCAAGTGTCAGTACTATGAAGGAAAGAAAGAGAAAGAAAGAAAGAAAGAGCGAAAGAAAGAGCGAAAGAAAGAAAGAGCGAAAGAAAGAGCGAAAGAAAGAGCGAAAGAAAGAGCGAAAGAAAGAAAGAAAGAAAGAAAGAAAGAAAGAAAGAAAGAAAGAAAGAAAGAAAGAAAGAAAGAAAGAAAGAAAGAAAGAAAGAAAGAAAGAAAGAAGGGAGGGAGGGAGGGAGGGAGGGAGGGAGGGAGGGAGGGAGGGAGGGAGGGAGGGAGGGAGGGAAGAAAGAAAGAGGGGGGAGGGAGGGAGGAAGGAAGGGACATATAGGAAGAAATGAAGAAAGGAGGGAGGAAGAGAAGGATGAAGGGAGGCCCAAAGACACTCGGCCTGCCAAAGGTATAGGATCAATGCATAAATCAGATGCATTCCTGCATACTAGTAACAGACTGCCCATAAAAGAAAAACTATCATGCTTTTGTCTATTGGGGAATGCTAAAACAAAATATCTTGGACTGGGAAACTTTTAAACAACGGACATGTATTGCCCAAACCTAGAGGCTGGGAATTCCAAGATCAAAAGGCCAGCAGATTCCAAGTGTGTTGAGGGCCAGTTTTTCATTGCTAATGCCTTTCCTTCACCCTCAGGCAGAAGCGGCGAAGCCCCTCGGCCATTAATCATTGACGAGGACTCTACCCTCATGTTCTAGCCACCCATCCAGGGCTCGCTCCACATAAACCAACTAACATCAATGAAATACAGAAACGATAAAACACAGAGGGGACAGAACACTTCTCATTGCTCTTGGTAGTGTTTTTCTTTTCTTCTTTGGCTATAACAAGAAAAAAAAAGTACAGGCAGAAAATGAAGAGATAGACAAATGAGAATTATCAGACTGAAAAGTGTAGATATGGCCAGGAAGACAATAGTGTGAGCCACAACTCCACCTCTGGGTTTTTGGTGGTTAATTGGAGATAAGAGTCCATGGGCTGGCTTTGAACTACAAACTTCAAATCTCAGCCTCCTGGGGCTGGGAAGGTGGCTCAGTGGTAGAGCGCTTGCCTTGCATGCCTGAGGCCTGGGTTTGATTCCTCAGTACCACATAAGCAAAAAGAAAAAAAAAAAGCCGGAAGTGGCGCTGTGGCTCAAGTGGTAGAGCGCTAGCCTTGAGCTGAAGAGCTGAGGGACAGCGCCCAGGCCCAGAGTTCAGGCCCCACAACCGGACCCAAAAAAAAAAATCTTAGCCTCCTGAGTAGCTAGGATTACAGGCATGAGTCACCGACACCAGACAACCTTTGATACTTTTGCAAAGGAAAATAATAGTACCTTACTAAAAAAAAAAAAAAAGATTGCATATTAATCTGTGGGTTCACCACCACTTCTTTGGCATGGTGAAACAATCCCCTAAATCAAGCATTCAGGAAACTGAGGCTGGAGCGTGTCTGGTGCTCCACGCTATTACACAGTCAGAGCTTGACTCAAAATAAATAAATTTTTTTTAAAGAGAGAAAATAAAAGACCTTAAAGCCTTATGATCTTGGGGCTTACACTCAATAGTCAAGGAGTGGACTTTCTAGTCAAACCTCTGACCCACATTCTTCACTTACATTACCTGCCCGGTAGGCAGGTGTCCGAGGCCTTCTGACTTCTGCTACGGAAACTGTTCAGTAAACCATGCTGGGAAAGGACGCTAAACACAAAGCCGAAGATGTTCTAGTGTGGCTTCCATGTTCTGAGTAGAGAAAATAAAAATGAACACTATGTAACGTATGCTTACCGCTACCACTGCCCTAATGGCTCTTCTGCTCTTCTTGTGTGAGGATATCTCACACCTGTAATCCTAGCTACACAGGGAGCTGAGACCTGAAGCTGAAGGATCACAGCTCAACATCAGCCGGGCAGGAAAGTCTGAGAGACTCAATAACCAGCAAAAAGCAGAGGTGGAGGCATTGTGTGTGTGTGTGTTTGTGTGTGTGTGTGTGTGTGTGTGTATGTGTGTGTGTGCAGGAAAGTCTGAGAGACTCAATAACCAGCAAAAAGCAGAGGTGGAGGCATGGTGTGTGTGTGTGTGTGTGTGTGTGTGTGTGTGTGTGTGTGTGTGTGTGTGTGTGTGTGTGTTGCTTTCTCAAATACATTTTCCATCTCCCTCAATAGACGGAGCTAATACTGCTTGAATTCCTTATAAATCCTGAAGTTTAAACCTCATACTTCAGGCATTAGAAAACACCAGTCACGGAAGAATTTGACCTAATTATTATGCTGTCTTCTTTAGAGAAAGGGAAGAGTCCGGGCTTTGAAGCTGTCTAAAGGTCGGGGCTTGTCACTGATATCGCTGTGGTTTTGCACCCTCTAAAGGCAGCGAGGACAACAGCACTGCTCACCCTGGCTTTAGTCTCAAGCTTTGCTGGAAAGCTGCTTCCAAGGGAGGAGAAAGGGGAAGAAGTCCCTAGGTCTGTCCAATCCAAAAGCTGAGTTCTAACACGCGTTTCAGCCCTCCCCGGAGATCAGGGAAGTACCAAGCTCACGTTGATTCACAGCGTTTTTTCCTTGGGGAAACTACTCCCGGCTGTCATCCGAATAACAGAATAAGCAGAGCAAACGGCTTTAGTTTTAAACAGCACTTTGGCCAAAGTCAATATTCTGTTTAGAGAATTTGGTCCATTTTTTAAAAAGACAAATATTACCTTCTTTCGCTCTTTGGCTTTGGGAAATAGCTCAAGTGTCTACAGTATACTAACAAGGTAAGTGTACTGGGCTTTTTACTTTCCAGGGAAAATGTTTCCAGTCACTGCTTCTACAGAGTCTGCGCGTTCTTGAAGCATTGATTCCCTAAGCCAGTGATTTGAGGCCTCTTGGTTATCAGGAATGCCACAGAGCTGACAAGCAAGTGGAAGTTTTAGAGAAACAAAGTTAATCTGTGGAAGAAGTATTCAGAAAGAAGAGTAACAGAGCAGGGTCCCTCCGTGGTCCTCAATCCACTCTGCCTCTACAAAGAAACACCGTAACAGGTAGGAAAGTGGAGCTCAAAATACTCCACAGGTGCCAGGTCAGAAAACACCACCATAAAGCTGCAGAAACGGGGTGATAAGAAAAGTTAACTGATCAGATTCCAACCGTGTAGAACTCATCACTGATTACATAATTAGGAGGAATAGGGGATTTGGGTTTCAGAATTTTTTGTTTTTCCTTTTGGGTGGTTTTTTTTTTTAAGGGGGAACACAGAAATAGAAGGGGAAAGGGTGGACAAATGCAGTCTCAGTATCCGGTATGTGGAAAATGAAGTCGGCAACTTGTAGACAGAGACAGAAGGGTTCCTCAAGGGGAAAGCAAAGGACAGGATGCATGACATTATCCAAAAAGAATTGTACTCACTACCTGGTTTATGAAATGATGTCATTATTGTTAATAGTAACAATACAATTATAGTTTTTCAAACAGGCAAGAACAAATTTAGATAAATACTATGTTTGGCTTTTCAGCTTTGAGAAAATATGGAGGTTTAACTATCTGCTGTCTGCTAGCACCGTGTCTCTCCATATCTCCAAAGTTACTGCTAGCTGGCCAGGTATAGGGTGGTATTTTGCTATTGTACAAAGTCCAGCTCAGTAAACCAGATCACCAGTAAACCAGTACAAGCGATCTTTAAGGAGGAAAGTATTGTATATTTCCTAAAATACTTTACAACTGACATAGGACGTATAGCTCCCAATTCCTCACCTTTCAGAAAAACTGCATCACCTCCATCTTTGCATTCATGTGGGCTTTTGGTTGTTGTTGTTTAGGTTTGGGGGGGACTAGATTTGCAGACAGAAAAACCATTTTTAAGATAGAAAGAAAATACTGTAATCCACTGTCTTACAAATGTAGAAACAGTAGATAGAGAAAACAAACACTCTGCCCAAGGTTACAGGCTAGCGGCAGAGAAAGAATTTGAATTCCAGTCTCTCACTTTCTACTTTGCTCAGGACCTTCCCTTACTTGATTTAGGCATGTTTTGAAATGGCTGCCCCTGCTCAGAAGTGTGCAGTTTGTAGATATGAACTTCATTTTAAAGTATAGATTTTGCCAAACTGTGGTGGCTCACACCTGTAATCCGAGGCTGAGATCGGAGGATCGAGGTACACAGCGAGCCTCGGCAGGAGAGGCCATGAGACACTTATCTCCAATGAATTACTCAGAAAAAGCCGGAAGTGGTACTTGTGCTCAAGTGGTAGAGCACTAGCCTTGAACAAAAGAGGACCAGGGACAGCAGCCAGGAGAGAGTTTAGTCAGTCTTTTCAGAGAGACATTTTTTCCAGACACTTATCCCATTGCCCAGTCTAGACAGGGCCAAAGAGCATCTGCCAGCATCTGAGAGCATGTGTGCCTGGGCCTTCGATCTCTATAGGACTTCGTCCACATCCTACCTGTTTATCGTCTGAGAGCACGTCTGTCTGGGCCTTCGATGTTTGTAGGACCTCGTCCACATCTGCCCTGTGTATCTGATTGGTGCTGGTCATTATTCCTGGTTAGAAACCACTTAGACTCTCCTAGGCTTTGACTCCACCAAATCGACAGGAATTATTTACCTACTTGCTTCCAGCCTTGTTGGGAAAGCTTATCTATATGAGCTGCTTTTTTAAGGTGACGGGAGGGAAGGAGGGAGAAAAGTTGGGGCCATAGGAAGTAAATACAGAGTAATATCTCGACATCTGTGATTAATATGCAATATGCTTAATACACAGTCCTGTGGGAATCTTTTTTATTTCAAAAACTAACCTATCTAATGGTGTTTCAGTAGCTTTCTCAGGGTGATATGACTAGTCAGTAGTGGAGAGGAAGTTCGAGCCCATCTCTGCTGCCGCTAACACCCTCTCTCCTTACAGCCTACCCAGCGCCCCAGGGCAAGCCTCTCAAATGCACTAAGAGCTTAAGGGGAAAGGTCTGAGTTCTCCACAGGAGAGGAGCCAGTCTTACCAGGGCAGGATGGCCGTACATTTAAACAAGCAGTCCCGGGAAGTCCCTCTGGTCCGCGCTCAAAGTCCATGAGATGCCCAGATTCAGCTGGCTCTGAAAGGCTGGAGATCTCAGAAGTGCCCAGCTCCCAGTAGTTGGTAAACCACTTTCCTTCCTGGTGCTTCTGACTGTGTTAGCAGGCAAGATGCAAAACCACCGAGACAAACTCCCCGACCCACCTCCCCAAAATGCGTAGCCGCAAACCCAGGCCCAGGTTAAAAAAAGAGTTTGAGTGACAGCATTCACGGGACGTCCAGGCTCTCAGCACAACAGCAGGTGCACACCCTGGCTTCCGAGTCTGAGACACACACGTGCTAAGGCACAGCCCAGCTACCACTAGCAGCCCAAGCTTCCATGGAAGACCATGCTGTGTGAGCCACTGATTGGCCCTGTGGGCTCCATGTGTATTTGTTCTCTTAGTTCCCTAGGGCCAATGCCACTATAAGTGACAATGACTACAAAACTCACACGGGGGGTTTATAACTTGATCCTGCCCCCCCCCCCAAATACCACAGGGTCAAATGTAACACCAGAGGAGTCAGATAGTTTAAAAGCAACCACGTGGATGTCCCAACTACCGTACTCGTGTTTCGGGAATGGCCAGGGGGTTGCAGGAAAGCAGCATGCACGGTGAAGGCCTCTTGCCACAGCATCAGCACCAGGTGAACCTGACTTACTGCCGCCAAATGACACACCTTCTGGTCAGGGCAAAAGCTAGGCTGAGGTCTGTGGAAGTCTGAAGCGTAAAATGAAAACAAGTCTGGTTCTCTGCTTGAATAGATAAAATGCTTTAGTGAATTCCCCTCCCTACCCCGTGTTACAAACCAGTAAAAGTCCAGCAAGCAGCAAACAATCCAGGAGAACATTAAGAAAGAACGTATGCATGCTTATTATATAGACTATGCTTATAAGCAGATAATAACAAAGAAACATCCTAATCGGGGAAATTGACAGGAATGAACGATTTACAAAAGAAGACATACCACTAGCCAAGAAGCAAAAGAAAATCTTTTTTTTTTATTGTGAACATACTTTACAGAGGGGTTACAATTACATGGGCAAGATAATGAGTACATTTCCTATCAAGCATTGTAGCCTCCTCCTTTGTTTACCCTTCACATCCCTTCCCAGCCTCCCCCCACTCCCCGACAAGAAAATCTTTTTGATACTGAAGCAATTGGATTTCAGAGCCTGTTTTGTTGTTGTTGTTGTTTGTTTTTTGGTCAGTTGTGGGCCTTGAACTCTGGGCCTGGGTGATGTCCCTCAGCTCTTCAGCTTAAGGCTAGTGCTCTACCACTTGAGCCACAGCACCACTTCTGGTTTTCAGAAGGTTAACTGGAGATAAGAATCTCATGGACTTTCCTGCCGGGGTTGGCTTTGAACCTCAATCCTCGGATCTCAGCCTTCTGAGTAGCTAGGATTACAGGCGTGAGCCACCGGCACCCAGCCAGAGCCTGTATTTTTTTAAGCAAAACATAATTCTACTTCCTCTCAAAGATGAAAGAAAAATGTTTTTCCCGCGACAGTAGTTGGGTCTTGTTCCGAGGTCTCACTTCTAACATGGTCATACAAGGAAGCTGTGTCTGACCTTCTTCCTGCAGAGGAGAGCATGGCCAAGCGAGTGGCGGTGATCGGGGCAGGCGTGAGTGGCCTGTCCTCCATCAAGTGCTGCCTGGACGAGGCCCTGGAGCCCACCTGCTTTGAACGAAGCAGTGACTTCGGGGGACTGTGGAAGTTTACTGTGCGTGCCTCTGCCCGCCTCCCCTCCCTGCCCTCCCCCCTCCCTCCCTTCTCCCCCCTCCCTCCCCACCGTCCCAGCTCCCACTCATACTCTGCCCTTGGGTTTGAATCCGCTCGAGACTCTGTGGTTGTCAAGGAGAGTATGTGGGGTGCAGCTGACCAAGGAGGAGAATAGACAAGGGCATGATCCTCGGTGTGGAAAAGAAAGGAAAAGAGAGCTGTAGCTGATAAATAACTGTATGCAAGTTGATGATGATGTCTGGAGCATGAACATTTAAAAAAAAAATCAGTAGAGTGTCAAGTAAGCTGGACTGCCTCCGTGAATTAAGCAGATTGAATTCTAGAGAAGGGGGAAGGTGGCATCAGTTGAGTTCCAACTCCCCTCCATAATCATTGTTTGGGGTTGGAAGAGAACAAGGATTCCATACCTCCGCAGACCCGGTGTATCAATGGGGTGGGGGAGGAGCTTTCACATCATCAGAATAGAAAGAACCCAGGAAGTAATCAATCTTCCTTACAAGTAGCATCTGCAGCCAAGTGTGGAGGAGCTACCAGGGGTTCCAGGGGCTCAGGGACCTGCTCCGGTGGTGGCATGTTAGATGCCAGAAGACAGAATCTAGACAGACCCAAATATTAAGTGTACTTGGGAAAAGAAAAGAGCAACATCTACTTAACTGTTATAAGTCAGGGAAGTTTTTGTGGAAGAGATAGCATTTGTTGCAATCCTAAGTAAAGGCAAAGAAGGCAGAATAAGCCTTCCTGTATATCATCAGGAGTGGCCAGAGCCTCCACCTTTTCTGTTATGTCATAAGCTGAATGAAGCCACCAAATGTCCAGGTGGGAAAAAAAGCTACTCTGGTTTGTGTAGCTTCTGGTATTTAACAATATAGTTGGTGTATTTTTTCTTATTTTTTAAAAAAATAATACTGGAATGAAGGAAGGAAAATGCAAATTAAATATGATAACAATGCCTGTAGGTCAGCACTATTAAAATTTTGATGTAACTTTTTTCCAGTCATACGCGCTTTTTGTAAAATGGCAGTATTATCTATCATTCGGTCAACATGTACCTCTTCAAGGGCCCAGTGGCACACAAGACAGACAGGGACCCTGCCCTCATTTCCAGCCCACTCTGCAGTGTGATAAAGTCCGTGGTAGAGGTTATTGCTCTGGGGCCATGACAGCTCCCACATGCAAATCTGTGGGTGAGGGAAGAGTTCTTAGGGAAAAATGGCTGCTGAGAGAGATATGGAGATTCGTGTCAACCACAAGAAATCCATTAGCTTTAGTGTTGAGCTTTTTGTTTCTGAGTGCTGGAGGTCAAGACCTGGTGACAAGTTCAAGTATATGGGAGAAGATAGAAGCTACCAGGACATAAGGATTCTTCCCTGCAGACCAAGATAGGATGGAAAGAGACAAGGCTACAAGAGCATAGAGTTGTGAAGAGGGTTTGTTTCTAAAATGTAAGTTTTGCGGGGTTTAGGTGCTAATGAGAAGGAACCAATTAGACAGATTGACTGAAAATAGAGAGAGTAGTGAGGAAGAGCTGGCAAAGGCTTCTCCAAGGCCAGGCACGGAGGAAGATGTCCAGAGTCGGAGAGGCAGGAGTGCCCGTGACGAGGGAAAATTCCACAGGCAGCCAGCACCAGCTCAGGGGCCTGCATCCAGGGAGCCATTCAGGGAGGCTGCTAGTCTTGGGGAGCCCTTTAAAATTTACTCAGCATCTTTGTGCTCTGGAGAAGATATTGCCCTTCATTATCCCAATCCTACTCATAGTGTCTCAGCACCAAAGTATGGAAGCCACTGCTGAGTTTCCTGTAATTAAGATTACACGAGCACCCAGCCTCCCGTGAGCCCTGTTCAGCTAAGCTGGCTTGACCGACTGAGATCTCTGTTCTCTCCTCCTGTCCCCTGCATTCCCTCATACGAACTACGCCCTGCCACAGGAAGATTCCAAAGATGGGATGACCAAGGTCTACAAGTCAGTAATGACAAACATTTGCAAGGAGATGTCATGTTACAGTGACTTCCCTTTCCAAGAAGATTACCCCAATTTCATGAACCAAGAGAAATTTTGGAACTATCTCCAAGAAGTGGTTGAGCATTTTGGCCTCCTGAAATACATTCGGTTTAAGGTGAGGTGCGTTGGTGACGGGAAGTCAGTGGCTGGGGGCCAGCCTACCAGCACCCTAACGGAAACAGGATGGGTTAAGCACAACTCCCTGGGTTTTTATCTAGATGAATAACGCAGACCATATTCTCCTCACTTAACCTGCTGCTCAAATCAATCCTTTTACAGAAACCAATCACTAAATTGCTACTGAACTCCTCTAAATAGCCAAGTCTCCTTTTGGATGAAATTAAGAATCCACTTTGGGAAGGAAGGAAAAGTAATTTTGTTTCACGAAACCCATTTTGTTCGTGAAATGACTACAAGTCTGAACCACAGAAATTATAAAGGGAGAGAGGTCGTTTTTCTAAAATTTTTCAATAAATCAGGAATCCTAACACATGATTTTGCCACAAATAAAAATTGACTGCTTCTAGGCACCTGTGGCTCACACCTGTAATCCCAGCTACTCAGGAGGCTGAGAGATCTGAGGATGGCAGTTCAAAGCCAACCCAGGCAGGAAAGTTCCCTGAGACTCTCTCTCCAATAAACTATTCAGAAAAATCCAGACGTGGCACTGTGGCTCAAGTGGTAGAGTGCTAGCACAGAGAGGCTTAGCGACAGAGCCCAAGTCCTGAGTTCAAGTCCCAGGACCAGCAAAATAGTAATAATAATAATAATAATAAATTGACTGCTTTAATCCTTCCAATGAAATGATTCTGATACCTGGCCCCTGATCTAAGTCTGTGTGACTTACTTAACTTCCTGAGAACAAGATGGCCCAGTCTTTATAGGACCTGTGCTAGAACTTGGTTTACTTAAAGAACAGACCTGGGTTCTGGCACAGTGATACCGGGCTTCTGGGCTTGGTAGAGGGAGAGTGAGTGAGTGCGTGTCTTCTGCTCGCAGACCACAGTGTGCAGCATCACCAAACGCCCAGACTTCTCTGAAACTGGCCAGTGGGATGTTGTCACGGAGACGGAGGGCCGGCAGGACCAAGCTGTCTTCGATGCCATCATGGTTTGCACTGGATTCTTCCTGAATCCCAATTTGCCTTTGGAGTCATTTCCTGGTGAGTCACCTCAACCTGACACCATGAATAATTCTTTTCAGTTCTTCTAGAAGAAGAAGAAAATACTGCTTTCTAATTGGGACCCCTTCCTCATGATTTGACAGCTTGATCACTCTAGAGAATAATATGCACAAAATTATATTGAAATTGCAAAGAATGATGTGGGTGCTAGATATTGCTATGATTGGTTATTACTATTTAGTGTTATGGTCTTCACTTGATAATACAGAGCTGCTTCAAGTTCAAGGATCATAATCATAAGCTCTATCATAAAAGCAAAAACACAGGCTTTGATTTTCAGGCTCACATGATAGGTCACTTGAAACAAGACTGTAATTCAAGAATGCAAAGAAAGTGATAAGGAAACAAACTAGAAAATGCACATGAAAGTGACTAAATCCACTCTTCAAAAGAGCAACCACATTAATAATCACACTTCCTAGAACAGGGCTTCTCAAAAAGGAGGTTAGAACTCTCTTCTGGAAATGCTTCTAACTTCAACATTCTTTTTCTTTCTTTCTTTTCAATATCAGAGTTTGAATTCAGTGTCTCCTGCTTAAGCCACCTGTTGGTCCCAACATTTAAGATCTTCGTGACCAGAAAAATCTCCATTTTTTAGGAGATTATTTGGAAAGCTAGTATTTATCTAAATTCAGGTGTGCAAAATAAAACTAGTCGAATAAGGATTACTAAAATACAGAAAAGTTACCCTCATGTCTCTCTCTCTCTCTCTCTAGTGACCTTAAAAACAATTGAGTGATTCAAGTTTTGAACTCTTATTTTAGCGATTGAAAAAAGACTAATAAGAAGAACTGTGAATAATAAAAGTTGGGATCCTTGGCATGAAAATGAAATATAGGGCTGGGAAGGTGGCTCAGTGGTAGAGCTCTTGCCTTGCATGCCTGAGGCCCTGGGTTTGATTCCTCAGAACCACATAAGGAAAAAGAAAAAAGCCGGAAGTGGCGCTGTGGTTCAAGTGGTAGAGCGCTAGCCTTGAGCTGAAGAGCTGAGGGACAGCGCACAGGCCCAGAGTTCAGGCCCCACGACCGGACCCAAAAAAAAAAAATAAGAAATATAAAGCTGATTAAAGTGAATCACAAGTAAACAGAATCTCCTGTTTTAAAATGTATTTAGCAATCGAGGAGGAGTTTAATCCATAATTTCCTAGGAAGCAGTGCTGTGAATGGTAGTAAGGCTTCAGCTTGGTGCTGTTCTGGGAGTCCCAGCCCTTCTTATAGCCATGTTTCTGCAGCGCAATGTGTCACATGTGCAAACAGACCATTGGTTAGTCTTATCGCCTAGTCAGTTGCCACATTGTGCAAAGTCTTTTTTTTTTCTTTCTAGTAGTCTTTGCTTATATTTTTGCTATGTAGTATAGCTAGTCAGTAAGTATTTCTTAATAAGCTAATGACTTCATGGCTGAATGGTAGAAGAATGATATAATCCAGGGGAAAGCGAACCTTCAAGGGCACTGCCACACAGCAGTGCGGCCCGGCTGGGCCTCTGGGCCGCTGGCTTCCCTGGTTTTCCCTCGCCTCTCCTCTCCCAGGCAGGCAATCACTGCATTCACCACCGGTGTTCTCTCTGTCGCCTCTCAAAACTCCCACTGTTACCACCAAACAAGTAAAAGAAGCACAAGGTATCTGTAACATGAGTCTACAAGAACAATTATTTACAAAACAATCTGGCACCAACCTTCTTATGGAAAATATTAATGGAATTAAAATTCAATTTGCCAATGTATCATATCCACAAAGCACCATCCAAAATGTATTACTTTATGTGCTTCTTGGTGTTTTGAGGCAGTGCCTTGCTACGTGTACCTCAGGCTGGTCTCAAAATTATCATCCTGCCTGAGTCTCCTCAGTGCCGGGATTACAGGTATGGTATGCACCGCCACACCAGCTTAAAATGTATTTACTTTTAATTGACATGAAGTTGTACTACTTATGGGGTGCCAGGTGATGTTTTGATGCATGTATCGATTATGTAATGTTCAATCAGGATACACAAATCTATTTCCTGCAACTTTTTGTCAGTTCTTTGTGTTAAAGTACTCAATGGCCTTTCTTCTAGCTTTTCTGAAATATAAAGTACATTACTGTTATCTGCAGTCAACTCCTGTGCATAAGAATATCTGAAGTTATTGCTCTTATCTGGCAAGATCCACCTTTCCTCAAGCCTCCTGCATGATCTCCTCGGTTCTAGTAAACACTGTTCTACTCCCAGATTCTGAGATCAGCTCTTTCAGATTCCACATATGACTTCTACTAAATGGTGTTGGTCTTTTTGTGCCTGGCTTACTTCATGAGACATAAGGACCCCTCTTCCATCTGTGTTTCCTCAAATAACAAGAGTTCATCATCTTTTTTTGGCTGAATAGTATTCCACTGCGTGTGTGTCTATACCATATTTTCTTTATTCACTTATCAATCAACAAACATTTAGATTGTTTATGTTTGTCAGCTCTTGTGAGTAGTGCTGTAGTACATGGGAGCGTCCGTGTCTCTTCAACATATTGACTTCATTTCCTTTGGATACACGCCTAGTAGTGTGATTGCTGGATCAAATGGTAGATCTATTTTTGAATTTCCGAGAAACCTCCATACTGCTTTAAATAATTTCTACACGAATTTACTTTCCCACCAACAGTGTGGAAGGGCTCTACTCTCTCCACATCCTCTCTAGAACCAGGATTTCTTTTAATTTTAAATTTTTTAAAAAAGTAATAGTCAGGGGCTGGGAAGGTGGCTCAGTGGTAGAGCGCTTGCCTTGCATGCCTGAGGCCCTGGGTTCGATTCCTCAGCACCACATAAGCAAAAAGAAAAAAGCCGGAAGTGGCGCTGTGGCTCAAGTGGTAGAGTGCTAGCCTTGAGCTGAAGAGCTGAGGGACAGCGCCCAGGCCCAGAGTTCAGGCCCCACAACCAGACCCAAAAAAAAAAAAAAAAGTAATAGTCACTCTAACTGCAGCAAAATATTTCACTGTGGTCTGAGATGCATTTCTATGACGATTAGTGGTCTTAAGCATCTTTTATGTATCTATTAGCCAGTTCATTATCATGTCTTCACTGGAAAGAGGTCTGTTTAGGTGTGTTGCCATTTTTTAAAAAATAACCAGACTTCTTTATTTTTTTATTTGTCTATCGAGTTTCTTATATATTCTGAATGTTAGCTCCTGATCAGATGTGTAATTTGCAACTATTTCCTGCTATTCCACAGACTGCTTTGTAATTTGATGCAATCCCGTTGACTTTTGTTACTTGTGCTTTTGGGATCTATCCAAAACAACTTCATCTATGTTTCTTTCAGTAGTTTCATAGTTTCAGTTCCTACATTAAATTCCTTAATTGATTCTGAGTTGTTTTGCACAGGGTAAGTTTCATTCTGGCTTTATTCTTCTGCATGTGACTATCAATTTTCCTAGAACAAAGCATTGATGAGATGTGTGTTTCTCACACTGTAACTATGCGCGTCTACAGCTAGAGTCTGTTGTGTTCCACTGGTTTTCATCTGGGTTTTTTAATAATGTTATGCTGTTTTCATGACTGGTCATCTTTGTCGTATATTTGGACGTGTGTGTGTGTGTGTGTGTGTGTGTGTGTGTGTGTGTGTGTGTGTGTGTGTGTGTGTGTGCGCGCGTGCGCACTGCTCCTGGGACTGGAACTCAGGGCCTGGAGGCTTGCTGTCCCTGAGCTTTTTCACTCAAGACTTTTGCTCCACCACTTAAGCCACACCTTCACCTTCACCTTCATTGGAGATAAGAGCCTCCTGGACGTCCCTGCCCAGGCTGGCTTCAAACGGAGATCCTCAGATCTCAGCCTCCTGGGTAGCGAGGATCACAGGTGAGCACCACCAGCTCCCAGCTCCCTGCACGCTGTTTATTAAGCGGAATGAGGTCTTGTGAGCCTTTGCTGGACTATTCTAGAACGCTTGTCAAGTCCCAGGAAAGAGAAGCACCTTGTGCTGCTTTTATATACTTCCAGAAGGAAAGGCCGCCGTATTTCCAGGACGTCCCTTTCCTGCAGGACGGTTGGTGCATTGGAGGAGGCTTCAGACTGGTCTTTTCTTCCTCCCCAGGAATCCGTGACTTCAAAGGACAGATCCTACACAGTCAGGAGTACAGGACCCCGGACGCCTTTCGGGGCAAACGTGTCTTACTGATGGGTCTTGGCAACACTGGAGGGGACCTGGCGGTGGAGCTCAGCCGAACGGCAGCCCAGGTACACCACTCCTGAGGAGGTCCGGCCACCCCTGCCCATCCCCTGCTTGCTCAGTGACACTGAAAGCTCCCTAGAAAGACTCAGGGCCGCTCCTAAGTCTCTGGACTACCTAAAAGGCCACACCTTACAGAAGCATCTCCAAAAAGCAACCAGGGGAAATCATGTGAATGCCAAATGACACCACAGATTTCAGGACAAGGCCAGATGTCCCACAAAGGGCAATTTCCCCTCCCTCCCCCCCTCTCCTTACCCTCCCTTCCACCCCTCCCTCTTCTCCTCCTTCTCCCCCTTCCCCTTCCCCTTCCCACCTCTTCCTTCCCCTTCCTCTCTCCCTCCCCTTCCCTCTCTCTCCCTTCCTCCTCTCTCTCCCTCTCCCCCTCCCCCTGCCTCTCCCTCTCTCCCCCACTCACCTCTCCTAAGCCAACCTCAAATTCATGCATTTCTTGTCCAGGCCTCACCAGTCCTAGAATTAGGTGTTAGCTACAGCATACACTGTCTTTGCAATTCTGGAAAATACCCTGTGTAAGAATAGAAAGGGGAAGTTGTTTCCCAATTGTCTCAAAGTGTTGTCTTAGAAATCAGATTTGCAACTTATTTAAAGACAAAAAAATCCCTAATGCACCAAGTATATATGATTTTAGAAAAGGCTAAATATAGACTCACCAATTAAAAATCTATTCCATTTTAGCATAAACTGTAGGAAAGCAGTTAGATCTACAAAGAATGCATTTATATTTCATTCAGTTAAACATGTCCTTCTAAGCCTTCACTTGAAATTCTGTATTACAAATGAACGATTGTTCACTTACACATATTAAATTCTATTGTTCTAAGCCTATAAATGCAAAGAACACTCTTAACACATCTCCATCAGGTGACACGCCTCTTTAGAACAGTGCCAAGTACAGGAACACACAGTCCCTATGTCCATCTAGGCACAAATTCACCATTCGCTGTTCTGAGGCGGAACGTTAGCCTTTGAAACACGTGAACACGTCCTGGAGACAAATGGCGGGCAGGCCTGCTCCTCTCCCGACTCCCTTCTCAGGTGCTCCTCAGCACAACAACCGGCACGTGGGTCATCAGCCGCATCTCAGACTGGGGTTACCCTATAAGTATGGCCACTACGAGGTGGCAGTCTTTCATCAAGAAGACGATGCCTGCGTGGCTCCTCAGCTGGATGCAGGAGAGAAAGATGAACAGAAGACTTAACCATGAAGATTATGGATTAAGTATTGCAGAAGGGTAATTTCTGTTCATTTCATGAACTTTTTTTATTGCTTGCTCGGTTGGTTGATTTGCACTGCTGGAGGTGGAAGCCACGGTCTTGTGCAAGGTACACAAGTACTCCTCCAGTGAGCTACACCCTCAGCCCTCCTTATTTTCTTCATGTTTTTCTTCTGTGTTAATTGTACATATTAATGAGGTTCCACACATGCATGTAGCATGCACTGGTCAAATCCAGCATCATTTTTCCTACGCCTAGTCCCTCCTATACTCTTCCTAATCTCTGATAGTCACTGATAGTCACTACTTCCTTTCAGCCTCACGTCTGAGAGAGAACACGCAGGACTTGCCTTCTGTGTCTAGCTTGGCTTACCCAATGTCCTCCAAGTCCATCCATCTTGCTTCACAAGATTTCATTCTTCTTGATAGCTGAATAATACTCCACCATGTATATATATACCACGTTTTCTCTATCCAGTTATCCGTTGATAGGCACCCAAGTTAATTCTCTATGCTAGCTATTGTGACTAGTACTTCCATAAACATGGCCAGGCTAATTTCATATCCTTTGGATATAGTCTCAGAAGTGGGATAAATGGATTAAATGGTAGATCTATTCATTTTTTTTTCCTTTTCTCATTTTGATGGTGCTGGAGTTTGAACTCAGGGCCTCATGCTTGCTAGGATGGTGGGATATTGCTGAACCACACCTCTGGTCTGCTTTTTTCTGATGATAGGTCTCACCTCCCACCCAGGCATGCGCCTGACCATCAGTCCACCTTCCCTTCCGTGGAGACAGTCTAAGGGACTTCTCTGCCCAGACTGACTCAGAACTACAAGCGTCCCAATCTCAGCCTCCCATGTGGCTTGAGATGGCTGGGGTGACTTCTGCATAGAGATATAGGATGAGAACTTTTCTGTCCAGGTTGGCCTTGAACCACTCCCTTCCCATTCTCAGGCTCAGGTAGCTAGGATTATAGCTGTGAGCCACCACACCTGGCTTTTTCTGTTTTGTTTTGTTTTCAAGGAGACTATACTGTTTTCCATAATGGCTGTGCTATATCAGTGATTTGTTCCTTTTTCTCCATTACCTCTGCCAGCATTTTTATTGCTTTCTTATAATAGCCAAGCTAACAGGGGTAAGATGGTATCTCACTGTGGTTTTGATTTTTCATTTCTCAGGGGGTATTCTGACATCAGTATTTCTCATTCTACAGTTTTAAGAACTCAAAATGTCTCCTAACTATGGCATGTCTTTTTTTTTGGGAGGGGGGGGAGCTGAACTCAAGGCTTGGGCACTGTCCCTGAGCTCCTTTGCTTAAGAGTATTGCTCTACCATTTTGAGCCACAGCTCCATTTCAGGGCTTTGAGGTAAGAGTCTCACAGGGATTTTTCTTCTCTGTGCATTCTCTGTGCACTAACAAAAGTAGTAAGAGAAAGGATGATAGCTACCCTCTCCAGTTTGAAATTTCAAGTATTTAAATTGTCTGTGAACTCTCAGAACTGCACACACACACACACACACACACACACACACACACACACACACACACACACACAAGACCACGTCGGCAGCCCTGCTGTGTGTAGACACCACTCCTTTCTTTTTTTTTTCCCAGGGTTCAGGGTACACTCGGAGGGCAAAGGTCCCTAGCTCCTCTCCCACTAGTTACTTTTTACGAAACTAGTGCTGACTAAAGAAGTTTCTTCTCTAACACAAAGCAGGCATCATTCTGGTAGAAAAGTAACCCTGAGCTAAAATAATAACTAACTGTCTCCCCTGACTGAGTGATTAAATATATGAACACATAGTAGAGATCTTTGAAGTTACATATTTTAATACCTCTCTGCATAGAGTCACATATGGGCCAGAAAAAGAAAATTTTTGAATTGCATGAAATGTCATTAGATGTAGTTTATTATGCTTTATTCATTAACAAACTATATTTCAAATTATTAAAAATACCAAAAGATTTCTTGTCAATTTTATAGACAATGTTTGATATGATAGGTAGAATGAGGTATTCAAAACAACTTTACTTAACAGTCTATCTAGATTCATGCTTTTGTTTTTAGTCAAATAGTTTCTTGCAAATTTTCTCTTGGTTTAATGTCATTCCTGAGAGCCTGGGTGAAAAAAACCGTTTGATCCCAGATCGTTTATTATGTGCTTTGTGCTGGACAGGAAGGAAGGAAGGAAAGAGGAGAGAAGAATGGGAAAAGCACGGAAGGGAGGGAGTGAGGGAGGAAGGAAGGGAGGAAGGAAGGGAGGGAGGGAGGAAGGGAGGGAGGGAGGGAAGGAGAGAGGGAGAGAGGGAGGGAGGGAGGGAGGGAGGAAGGAATTCCAGGAGACAGATAACTGTAGATGGAGTCAGGAAAAGTGTAGGCTTAGTTATTTTCCACATGTCTTCTACTGAAAGCAAGGAATCAAAACAAGTTCTGAACATACAGTCATGGAGACAGCCTTGAATTCGATGCAGGTCAATTCACTTCCTTGGGTTGGCAGATAATTTCCTTCAGCTGACCGGATAAATCGTTTGCTAGAGGGTCTCAAAGATATAAGTACAGTGAATATTTTTTCTCTTGTGTCTAAGAAAAACTGCAAAATTTATTGTGAATGATGAGCTTCCAGCCTGCCTCCTCTGTGGGACGGTCACTATGAAAACCAGCGTGAAGGATTTTACAGAAACCTCTGTTGTCTTTGAAGATGGGACAGTCGAAGCCAACATCGATGCTGTGATCTTCACTACTGGATACCTATGTTCTTTCCCCTTTTTTGAAGAACCTCTGAGGAGCCTTTGCACAAAGAGGGCCTTCTTACACAAGCAAGTCTTTCCCTCAGACCTGGAGAGAGCCACGCTCGCCATCATTGGCCATATCAGCCTTAGTGGGTCCATCCTAGCAGGCACAGAGCTGCAGGCCCGGTGGGCTACAAGAGTGTTCAAAGGTATCGTTGTGCTGTCTAAAGCCAAACATGGTCAACTGAATCTTAAAATCAGTGTACTGTTTACAGCGTCTCCGTCACAGAGATTTTGCCCGGCGTATGTGAGGCCCGGGGCTCCATTGCCGGCTTGCCACTTAGCATCAGCTACAACCAAACAGCTATGAGCTAAGATAGTAGGAAGCCTTAAAAGAACATAACAAGCAATTAATTGCATATGTATGTAGTATCACAATGGGCATACTATGCCATTCCACCTGAGTGGAAAAGATTTGACTGTGAACGAGATGAATTTAGACAACAGAGTGTAATCAATATTTTTAGAACTTTTTCTGCTCTAGTCCAGTCTAATTACTTGTTAGTCTTTTCATCAATGATCAGAAATAGAATTTTATACTGCTTGCAAAGAAAGACAGTATTCATACTATGAATAAAAACTGAGAGAAGAGAGAATAACCTTTAAGACACGCTCATGGAAGACTGAGCCAGTGGCTCACACATACAATCCCAGTCAGGAGACAGATCAGGAAGGCCATGCTTCAAGGCCAGTCCAGGCAAAAAGTTAATGGGGCTCCTTCTTAACCAATAGCTGGGCATAGTAGCACGCACCTCTCATCACAGGTATGTAGAAGGTTAAGATCTGGAAGACTGCAGCTCTAGTGCAGCCCAGGCAAGAATCACTCAGGAGAACCCCTCCCGCCAGACACACAGGACACAGTAGCGCAGGCCTGTTGGGTGCAAATGAGGACTGCTGCCCAGGCTGGCCTGAGCTGATAACACATGCATGCACACACATACATACATGCATGCATGCACACATGCATACACACACATATATGTGTGTGTATGCAGGTACATGCATGCATGGATACAAAAAACAGCAAAAAAAGACTGGAGATGCAGCTTACATCATGCCTAGGAAGCATAAAACCTTGAGATCAATCCCCAAGGCCACCAAATACATAAATGTAGGTGACATCAAAGCACTTTAGACCCTGGAAGCAATGCTGTTACCGCACTCGCTTGTCATAACCCCAGGAGCACAGAGGCCAGAGATTGCTGGAGTCATGGCTGGTGGAATCCAACCCCAGCTGTGAAACTCACTCCCTTTGTGAGGGCTTCTTTACATCTCAGCCCTGGTCTCCCATTAAAAAAAAAATGAGCATAACAAACCCTTTGTCTCTAGGATTTTTTTAAAATAAATAATGTCTGAAAGAGAATTAGCAGAGTATTTGACAGACAGTACAAGCATTGAGCACCATTGCTCTCAGTCACTGTCATTCCTATCTCCTATTCGAAAGCAGGGTAAGGTTTAGATTAGAACATGCTTTAAAGATCCACAGTTATATTGTGTCTCAATATAAGCAGCACTCACGTTTCAGCCAAGCAGCTCTCTTTGCCGAGTGAAATCAATTCCCAATCATTTATAAGCAGTGCCTAGCACAGTATGAATGGGTGCTGACAGCTATTCCACAGCGTGACTGTAACAGTTACTGACTGTATTTAAACCTTACGTCCTCCGAAGTTGGCCAACATGTTAACTGCGTCAGGGAGGGGAAAGGAATTGCTTAGGGAATCATTATTTAGAGGAGGGGGGAAATCCTGGTCCTTCATTAAATTATTACAACTGTGTGCTCTTAAAGGCCAATTAACACACTATCCAATTATATTAGAGCCGTTAGTATTGTAGGGTTTTTTTAAGTATTTTCTAATGAGGTTGAAGATAATTATTAGGATAGTAAAGCTGATACAGACAGAACTCTACTAGACAGATCCCAGCATCCAAGTTGCCGTGGCCCTCCCCACAGAGCTTCAGAGAGCCAGGCAGGAAAGCGCCAGGGCTGACTAGGTTTTCACAGATCAATCAACTCAAGGCCTGCAGAAAGTTCAGCTCAGCGCTGCGCTAGGTCAGCTGGTGGACAGGCTGGACTGGGGCCCCTTAAGGGGGCCAGGGGGATGGAGTGACATTAGAAATGCAAAGGAGGGGGGGCAAGAACACAAGGTATCAGTCTGGGATTTCAGACTCTGGGCAGCCGGACAACTGCCGAGAATGGCCGGAGCCCAGGCTGCCAGGACAACAGCGGGCAGGGAATTCAGAATGAGTAGGAGCAGAGGCGAGGGCCGAGGGTCTCAGCTGGAGACTGAGAACCACAGTCCTCACAGCCATCCCAGTAGACACACCTCTGTGCCAGGGACTGAGACTCCCCACGGAGCGAAGCTGGGCCGGGGCCCAGGCAGAGTTTCGCACGTTTTCCACTTAAGCTGCTGGTAATGGTCACAAGACACAGCCGTATAGTACTGTATGTGAACAAGAAAAAATAGGCTGTGTGGTGAGGGAGGGAGGGAAGGAAAAAGGGAGCGAGGGGGGGAGGGAGGGAAGGAGGTGGGACACAGGAACTGATGTCACAAACGGTGCAAGCTGAGTCCTAGGCCGTGAGAACTCCCTGGTGAGCTGGGTTAGGCGAGAAACTGTACTTACGCACGTGGATTTCATTCTTGGCTCTGGCTTTCTCGTGCTCTGAGGGTGGGGCAGTTGGAGGCTAGAAATGAGAGGAAAGCAAGCTTAATTCATTTATTTATATAAAAAGCCACTTCGTTTGACTTAAATGTTGCTTCTGATTTTTCTCATAGGCCTCTGCAAGCTACCTCCACCCCAGAAATTAATGGCCGAGGCCAGGAAAAAGGAGCAGCTCATTAAGAGGTACAAACTATCACTGGTGATAGGGGAAGCCCAGCAATTAGTTCCGTTGAAAGAACCCCACCACAATCAGGGACTCTCAGTGTAGATGCTACGAAGCATTCTAAAGATGCAGAAATAACTGTGCTGTGCATCAGAGGGAGATATTTTTAGCTCCAACTCTGCCTCCAACTAAACATGTGGCCCCAGACACATGGGGGAGGGGGGGAGTACCAGGTGTGCAGAGAGAGACTCGAAAGCCCAGTCCTTTATAGAGCAGCCATCTTCACTTCGCCTCCAGAAACTGACTCTGACCTGCCAGCTTACCATTTCTCAGGCTGGAATGTTTTATGTATTTCATGTTGTATTTATTTATGTGCTTATTTATGTATGTAATGACACTGGGACATCATGAACATATACCAACAGAAGTATTCACAAATAAAGGTTTCCCACACGCACTATGGTCATGTTAAGGTCAAGTTCAATCCTTGGATCCACATATAGTCCTCTCAATCCACAACTGATATCAACAAAAAAAAATACATGTCCATCCATACATGTGAGGCTCTCTGGTCCTGTTTATTCATCATTGATTCTGTCATTTGGACTAACCAAATTCCTATCAAACTCAGGAAGGCCTCTCTTCAAAATACCTCCATTTAGCCCATCTTTCAACAAATTTCCGCTAAAGATACCCTTGGAATATAAGCTTCTTTTACTTTGCCTTTCCAACAGAGAAAAACACATGCCCAAAACAGTTTTCTTTTGAAAAGGGAGTAACAAAAGAGTAAGAGGAGGCATGGGTCTTGGAACTTGAGAAACAACGGGCATAGAAAAATTAATGAAATGCCGCCATCTTCTTTATTTCTTCACAGGGCTGTGATTAAAGATCCCGCTCAAAGAATGACCGACTACATTTATTACATGGATGACATTGCCACATGCCTTGGCTCGAAACCCAACATCCCGTTTCTGCTCCTCACGGATCCCAGACTCGCCTGGGAAGTTTTCTTTGGACCATGTACCCCTTATCAATACCGCCTAATGGGCCCTGGGAAATGGAATGGAGCCAGAAAGGCCATCCTGACCCAGTGGGACAGGACCCTGAAACCTTTAAAAACGCGAATCATCCCCCGCTCCCCCAAGCCCCGTTACTTAATAGCTTGGGGAGCACCTGTCCTCGTTGCCTCTCTTCTACTTATCTATAAATCCTCACTCTTCCTTAAATTGGTGCCAAGCAAACTGTATGATAAAATCTCCCCTTACCTAGTGCTGCTGTGCATCCCCTGAAATCTATGCGGTGTTGGAAGTGGGGAGCTTTTAACAGGAGGTGTCTGGGTCCTGGGAGTCTGGTCCTCACAGACAGACCAAATGCTGGATTCCTTATCACAAGCAGATTGTTGTAAAACTGATCTGCTCCGCTTTGGTCCCCTCCTGATGTATTTACTTGTCCTTCCATTCCACTCTGTACAAAGCTCTCCCCACCATGCCCTTCGATTGTGAAAACCGAATAAACTTTCCTTGCAGATTGCTTACCTCTCCCGCCGTGATACTCCCTGGATGCCATGCTGAAAATAAACTAAACGACTTGGGGGCAGGAGGGTGGGAAGGGGGAAAACTGGGAGAAAATGAGTGAGCAGGGTGACACTGTTCAGAAAGAAGGGTACTCACTACCTGGCTTAGGTAACTGTCACCCCTCTGTACGTCAGCTGTACAATAATTTAAAAAACGCCCATCTCATGCGCTCTGCAATAGCAGTGAGAATAGAGCCGGATGCCTGGTGTCCAGAATCCGGTCAGTATGCGGGTGGTACCAACTCATAGCAACTTTACCTCCCAGTGTCAGGTGTACTCCTTTGTTTCCCATCCTAACTGCCAAGTTCAGAACCAGTCTTTTTTGTCAGAACTTTTGCACTGCACTGTCCTATGTGATCCTCGGGACTGGTATTCCCTTTGTGTTTTGTGTATCTCCCCCATCCTTCCTCCCAACTCCCACACCACCCTCAACAAGCTTCCTTGTTCCATTTTCATACTTGTACAGAAAGCACCCTCCTTTGCTCTGTCCACCCCCCCCCACCCTACACCTTGTACCCGCCCCCAGACAGTACATGCTTCAACTTCTTAACATCCATATTTGAAAATGCAGGTTAACTGTTCACAGGGGCGTCACCATAAACTGTACTTTGATCAGGATGTATCTGTCCTCCTCATCTACTCCCACCCTCCCCAGCGCCCTCACCCATTTGATTTAAAGCAGACTCGATCACCAGGGCCTTTTCCTGGCATCATTCTTCTTGGAGAAGTAGAGTCAAGACATGTTCTAAGTATGATAGCTGACGTCTGTTCGAGCTGTAGAGCAGCACTGAAGAAGGAGGCGTGCGCTGGCAGACTCAGGCTTCTGAGGCGGCGGTGAACAAGTCACAGTGGTGACAAGCAGTGGAGTTTGGAGGCAGCTGGGGTAGGTATTTCTCAGGATGGCTGGGGAGACAGCCCTGGCTATGCAGGGTTGCATATATTTTAGTTCAGGTCATCATTCTGTCTCCTACTTGTGTTAACCTGAGATCATGCCTCTGGTTCTTTCATTTTTTTTCCCTGATGGTGCTAGGGCCTTATGCTTGCTAGCCATACATTTGACCACATGAGCCGAACGTGGATGGTATGGGTGATCATGCCTACTTTAGTCTTTGATGATTTCTTCTCAAATTTATACTTAGAAAAAAATGCACATTGTAGTTCTAAGTCATGGTGAGCTAATAAGTGTTGCTCTGTCCTGCAAAAGTTATGTAAGAGGTGGCTTCTTCTTTGCCCCCTATTTTGTGTTGGTTCTGGGGCTTGAACTTAGGGCCTGGGTGCTACCCCTGAGCTTCTTAGGCTCAAGGGTAATACTCTCCACTTGTGCCACAGCTCCACTCCTGACTTTTTGGTAGTTAATTAACAATAGGAATCTTACAGAGTTTCTGCCCAGCTTGGCTTCAAATTCAGATCCTCAGACCGCAGCCTCCTGTGCAGCTGGCATGAGCCACCACTACCCAGCCCAGCCTATAGATATCTTCAGCACATTCTGTAGGTAGCTTAAAGGTAAACCTGTTGGTCATTTTTATTTAGTTTTTTAAAGATTCAAAACTAGGTGCACTTTGTACTGAAGATTTGCTGCTCGTAAAATAGTAGACACACTGACCAGGTCTAACAGGAGGCCAACTCCTAACACTGGAGCACAGTTTCTCCTTTGCTAATGGTTACCTGCTTGCACATAAGTGATGGAGAGTAAAGCAAGCTACAAAGCACTGCCTGGAGACTGCGGAGAGCAAGGGCTATGCCTTCTGACTGCACAGCAGAGAACAGAACCAAGCAGCTTACAAACCCTTTAGTCCAGAAAATGCAACATGCCCTCCGCATACACACTGGGGGTTACTGTGTGCCCAACTCTCGGCATTGTCTCAGTTAATGCTCACCTCATTACTGCCTTCTTCCAGGTGAGGCTTAGAGAGGTTCAGTAACTTGGTCAAGACCTCATCGCTAAGACCAGAGCTGGGATTGAAATCTAGATCTCATTCTAGAGTGGTTGAACTGCCATGGATATTGTCTTTCAGGGATAAAATTCCCTGTTAATGGATGGTCAAAGAATGTCAGTCGTGGCTGAATCACAAGTTAAAAATCAATCACGTTAAAAATTAATCACATTAATTTTTTTCAATTATCAGTGTTTGGAATGAATAATTTCTTTTTGGAACTCAAATTTTACTGAGACAGATACAAAAAGAAAAGATCAAGGACATGTACAAGCACTCAAGCCTGTCATTGTGGGGTGGAAAACAGGGGACTGTGGTTTGAAGCCAGCCAGAGCAAAACAGGAGTTTGTAAGATTTCATCTCAACCAATGCCTCGGTGTGATGGCCTGTAACTGCTGTTCCCATACATATGCATGGCCTATAATATCAATGTCTATTTCACAGTCTGACACATACCTATTTGCAGCGTGGGAATGTTTGAAGGGATCAGAAGGGGAATAAAACATTAGAGGGTGAACAGCACTGAAATACTTCATGGGTGAATGAAGGTGGAAAAAAAGGAACCTTCTGAAAGCTGTTGAGTCCTATGGGGGAGGAAGGCTGGGGAGGGTGGGAGTAGATGAGGAGGACAGATACATCCTGATCAAAGTACAGTTTATGGTGACGCCCCTGTGAACAGTTAACCTGCATTTTCAAATATGAATGTTAAGAAGTTGAAGCATGTACTGTCTGGGGGGTGGGTACAAGTTGCGGGGTGGGGGATGGGTAGAGAGAAGGAGGGTGCTTTCTGTACAAGTATGAAAATGGAACAAGGAAGCTTGTTGAGGGTGGAGAGGGAGGTGGGAGGAAGATGAGGAGACTCGCACAAAACAAAACCTGAGCTCGCAGGAATTGCCAACATGTGTGGCAATTTTGCTGAGAAAGAAAACTAACTCCTCTCACAACCTCCTCTACTTCACGGTCCACTTTCAAACCAGATTATAGGATTAACAAGTCTTGATATTCAAAGCTGTCACTGATTTTGGGGGCCAGGTGTTTACTTTGGCTCCTTCCCTACCATGTAGAACAGTACTTGAACACAGGAGGTGCTGCTCTGTAAGCGAATCACACGTGCCAATTCTGTCCATTTTCTTTCAATGATTTAATTCTGTTAGGCCCAGATTTGCCAATGGTTTCTCATTTCTCCAATATTACCTTAGCAGGGTCCTGCTGTTGCTACCTGTGGCCACTGAGCTGAGATTACTGAGCCGGGAGGGAATCATGAGCTCATGCTCACTGATGAAAGTTCACTGGGCCTTTCTTGACTCTGCAGGACCCTCTCACGTCCCTTCCAAGAACAGACAGAGCGCATAGGCCTGTCCTCCTAGCACTAAGTAGGCTCTGCAAGAGAGTGGTAAGTTCAAGGCTAGCAGGGGAATGAATGAATGGACAAATGCATGAATGAATGAGGATCCTTCCTCTTTTTTCATTGTAAAGGTGATGTACAGTGGGCTTTCAGTTCCGAGTCGGGTAGTGAGTCCATTTCCTCTTAAATAGTGTCATCCCTCCCTCATACTCTCCCAGTTTTTCCCCTCCCAACTTTCCTCCCCCGAAAGTTGTGTAGTTCATTTCCAACCCAGTGCCGAGGGGGTTTCACTGCTGAGTGGGCTCGCCCTCTGTCCCACCGTTTTGTGCTTTCTGTGCTTGCTGTGTCGTCTTTGTCTGGGCCACACAGGCCTTTCCCTATTTCTCCCGTCTTCGGCTTTTCCAGCTTGTATGTAGCTCCATGCCTCTGCCAGTCCCCAGCCCTTCAGCTTCACCAGTCAAAGCTAATTAAGGGAGATGGTTACACAGGAGCACCTGTGATCTACCTTCTTAAAGATCCTCTGAGCTGGTTGCATAAAATGCAGAGGTTTGAACTTCTAAAAGACCACATATTAAGAGATTCTCAAACCATACTCTAGACTCTGGTCTGTAAGACTGCTTCTATAAAACAGCCCTCGCTCCGGCTTTCCACCTCACCATGGGCTCTTTCTCCCCCACACATTCTCCCAAGCACGCATTCAACTATGGTGGTGCTAGCTACCATTAAACCTTTACCAGGGCCAAGACCGTACTGTTTGGACTTTCGGCTTCCAATAAGTCTCTTCTTTAGGTGCTACTATGTGTTATAGAGACCGAAAATGGCAAACATTACAGGTAGTGATACAGAGAAAGAGGCATAGGTTTTAAAGCCAGAAAAACCTAGAATCAAGTATGATTGTGTCCTCCTCCTAGACTCACTCTCTTCCTCTAAATCTCATTCTCTGTCCATGATATTAGTGTTGTTCCTATACAGGTTGTTGTGAGAACTCAATGTGTTAAGACATCTGGGATTTAGCATACTAATGCATAGGCACTGGTAGGTACGTAATTATCTTCTCTTTCCTTCCTGCAGGGGATTGGTAAGTGCTTAATGGTCAGCTATCCAAAACAAAACCTATGTTTGCACATTTCCACGGCATAGATTCTCCCGGTGAGGCTGATTTCAGCCCATTAAACTGAACACAACGCTGGAAAGAGAAAAACACAGCATCCCTGCAGGCCAACCCAAGCTGCCCCTTTCTCTCACTCTTCACTTGTACCTCTTCCTTGTTTTCAGATCTCATTCAAACACTTCTGGTCAGCATGGAAGGTGCAGGCCTGCGATCCCAGAACTTGAGGGGTAAAGCGTTCATGGCCAGGGTGGTGTGCATCCCGTCTCAAAACAACAGCCCTGACATGGTGATATTCTTCCTGGAGGCATCCCAAGATGTGAGCAGCCTCCTCTGCTACTTGTTCTGCCACAAACACAAGCCAATCCCAATGGAACAAGAAAACCGTGGAATCGATCCCAACAAGTCCCCCCTTGCAGTAAACTGAAGCCATGTAACTCGTTCCCACTAGTGGAGTGTGCGCAGAAGAAATGACTTGGTCAATGTAAGGCCAACACGTGTGGGAACTGGGGTATGACCCTACAGAGGCTGGAGATGCAACACAGTGGAGACTTGCATCCTGAATTGTAAATGACAACAGAGGCAAAGGCTTCCACCAACACACGCTGCACGTGGAGCTCGCCGGAAACCAGCTCAAAACCACTGCAGTGGCTCCTCAGCATGACCCTACCAATCCTGACTGATTGCACCCAGATGGTGTGACCTGGCCACTCTCCTGTGGGGAATTCCGTATGCATTACTGATGTCGTTCACGTGCCAATGACATACAAAGAAAAGCAAGGACCATTTGGTGTGGTGAAAATTTTTCTACCAAGAATCTTAGGCTTGAAAAAAGGTTTCTTTTGAAACATCCTGTAATAAAGGGATATGTGTGGAAAAATAATATAACAAACATCAATATGCCAGCCACACAAGTGTGACACAGTTTGACCTTTACACTTCCACTCTTCTTAACAATAAAATATTATATCAAGACTGTAATATAAATCACCCCTTAGAATTCATAAAGGATTTGCTTCAAGACTACTGTGATATCAAAATCTGAGTATACTCAAGTCTCTTATAAGAAAACAGGGCACGATATCTGCAAACAAACCCATGCATATTCTTCTTTATGCTTTAAATCATCTCTAAAGTGCTGATACAGTGCAATGCAATGCACTGCAATGTTGAAAACAAAAATCTCCTAATCATATGAGTGCCTGAATTTTTAGACAAAAATCAAATGTCCCATTGTCGTTTTCTCACACAGCCCTCTGGATCTCTATTTCAAACCTTTCTTTTAATAACTCATAATATTAACAATATTTATACTTACCAGTTACCTAGCAACCATTAGACTGTGGATAGTGACCACAGCTGTTCATTTCTCCACATTTCCCGTGGAAGGCGGGGAAAGCCAGTGTCCTGGAACCAATCCCCTGAGGACACAGAGGACATCCACAAACACCACGTGTACAGTGTGGTTATATCCTGAGTGCAAGCATCATAGGACATGGAACATCCTGGAACACAGCCCACAGGGGCAAGGGAAGAGCTCTGTGCGGGTAAGAACTGACAGCTGGCTTTTGTCAGGTGGAGCTTAGAAAGAACGGCATATCTTTCAGAAGCATCCATTTTATTCATACATTAGCGTCTCGGTGTGGTGAGATGATGAGAGATCAGGATATTAATAACTGAGGTGTTGAAGTAATGTTTTGTTTAAAGATGAAAGGCAGGATGGACAGTCTATAGAACAGAAGACAGTATACGCATTAACTCTTAGCTAAATCCAAAGACTTCAAAGAAATTAGGGCAAGCTTGGGCTCTGTGTCCCCCTATTCCTGCCCTCTGAACCAAGTGCTCAGCTCAAGACTCAGTAGTGCTGCCCGGACTTCCATAAAGTCCATACACCACGTTCTGCGTGGAAGTTGATGCCCCACCGTAACAGGTGAGCATTCCTGAGCAAGCAGCTCCCCATGTGGCCTGGTCAGGATCCATGGGCCAGCCAGGAGTGCCTCCAGGGAGTGTTCCCCAGACACATCGGTCCTGCCCCACATACGACCCTCATCTCCACCAGCACGGGGGCTGTGTTACTGTTCTTTGCACCTGGGAGGAAATCTCCACTGCCCCTTCTCAGAATCAGTTACAATGTGAAGGACCCACGGACAGCCTTGAAACATTTGCTGAACATGCATATTCGAGCTGAGATCACCAGAGGAATTGTCACTTCAGAAAGGTCTGTTGGCTTGTCTTTCCTACAGGAAGCAGGCCACACAGGTTTGGGGGAGGGGGACTGGGGAGGAATGTCTTGCATATACCAAGCCAGAAAATAGCCTTGACTACCAAGACGGTTGGTTCATGCTATAATGAACCTTAAAAGACAAATCTACCCGAATAACCCTTATTTTCCACTAACTTCTACATTCCACACTAAGAGATATCTCTTAGTAACATGTCTAGTATTTACTACACTCATTCAGAGATCATTTGTCATATTATTTACTCATAAATTTACTGTTCATTTAAAATGTGTGAGTGTCATAAAGCCCTCAAGGGACCACAGATTTTTTTTGGGGGGTGGGGGGAGGTGTTGGTCGTGGGGCTTGAACTCTGGTCCTGGGCGCTATTCCTCAGCTCTTCAGCTCAAGACTAGCGCCCTCTACCACTTGAACCACAGCGCCACTTCCAGTTTTCTGGTAGTTGATTGGAGATGAGAGTCTCACAGACTTTCCTGCCCAGGCTGGCTCTGAACCTCGATCCTCAGATCTCAGCCTCCTGAGTAGCTAGGATTACAGGCATGAGCCACTGACACCCGGCTTGGGACCATAGATTCTTGATGGAGAAAAAAACTGAAGTATAGCCTTCTTCAGCTGACCTGTTTCTCTTTTTAAAGAAAGTGGCACTCTGCTAAAATTAGTAAGCCAATTGAGATGGAGCTCTATGAATAAATGTTAAACTCAGTCATCTTACTCCCGTTACTGGGAGTATGTCCACGTGGAGAGGCCCAGGACTCCTTAGATAGTCACGTCTGGAGCTCCTGCAAGGCAGCGGCATCTCATAAAGACAGTCCTGGCTCAGACAGATCACTGCGTTGCTACAATAAATTCACAAAGGCATGATGTCTTGTAACAGTACCCTGTCTTAGCTGTTGGTACGCTGAAAGCAATTCTGGGAGGGACCAACATAGTCCAGGGCAAGTGAGCAGGCACCTGCTATTCTAGAAGGGCTGTACGTGCTGCAGAAATCTTCCCTGAGGGATACTCCTTTCAGGGCAACTCTTCACAAGAGTGACTGCTTACGAGATGGCATTGATGAAAGGCTGTCTCTCTGCACTTGGACCATCAGTGCCATGGGTAGATACGAAACACCTAGACGATTGTGGAGCCCACACTTCTATCTCGTAATGTTTGCCTGCAATGCCTTTAACCTGGATGATTCTCCGAACACATGTTACCAACTGCTCAACTTGGAAAAACAAAATTTGAAGAAAAAAGTATATAACACTTTAATGCGGTGTTTTCATTTGTAATTTTGGCCATATTCTTCGTGGGGACCCTCTCCTCCCAGCATGTGCCAATCCTGTGTGATAAAGTAAACTAGCCTGCTTGCTTGTTCTCTATAAACCAATTAAGTATTGGAGGTCACATACTGAAAATAAATATAGGTTGCTCTTACATTAAAGAGACTCAAAGAAAAATAAACAAATCATCACAAAATAAATACTCAATTGTAGATTATTGTAGTCGGAAGACCCCTACTCAGGCAGGCAAGCCCACTCGTCGTCCAGAGTGACAGAGCCCACCGCAACAAAGCTGTCAACAAAGAAGCAACTTGACTGAGAAGGTTCCTACACTGACCGGCCAGGGACGCAGCACAGGCTTGGGAGCTGATACTGCCATCCCGAGAGGCCCATGTACTTTGTTTTTTAAAGGGAAAATTCACGAGGTCAAGCCTGGTCATGTGCAGGTGACCAATGAGATCGCCACACACACAAAAGATTGCACAGTCATACGAGACCACATGCGGTGGCCAATGAGGTTACAGTTTGACACATAATGGCTGTTTAAACCAGCCAGTCACTTTTGGTTTAAATGACTCACAAATTCAGCAGGTAAGGCGGGGCTTCTGGTAAGCACGTGGAAAAAGTCAGAGTGTACAGTAAGCTCCTGGTGTTGCCAGTTTGAGCCAGATTACAACCTGATTTACTGGTCAGTTCTTTTTTTTTTTTTTTTTTTTGTCGGTTGTGGAGCCTGAACTCTGGGCCTGGGTGCTGTCCCTGAGCTCTTCAGCTCAAGGCGAGCACTCTACCACTTGAGCCACAGCGCCACTTCCAGCTTTTTCTTCTTATGTGGTGCTGAGGAATCGAACCCAGGGCCTCATGCATGCAAAGCAAGCGCTCCACCACTGAGCCACCTTCCCTGCCCTACTGGTCAGTTTCTTACAGAACAATGAAGGTGGGTTAGGTTGTTAAAAGGCTTCTTTCCATTCCAGGAACTGGGCTGGTAGGAGCCAAGGTCTAGTTAACCTTGTTTAAAGGTTTTTTCTAAAATCCCTAAAACAAAGGCAAAGCCTGGAAAGAAGCTGTGCCAGCTCGAGTCTCCTCTCAGGGCCTACTTCATTTATGAGAAATGTTTTGAGGGAACAGTCTGAGAAAATGACAGAGTGGACTAAACTAAACCATGAAGAGGTAGGTTTCATAAGATCTCTGAGGAAATGAAGCATAAACCAAGATATCAAGAATTAGTGATAGCTCCTCAGATAAGAAGGATTAAGGATTAGTCTTGAGGGTACTGAGGGTCTTCCAGGTAGAAGAACAGCAAGCAACAAGTCTCTGGAACACAGATGAAACCAGAGGCCAGCACATTAAGTGAAATAAACAGACACAGAACGACCAAAGCCACAGACTCAGTCATTTGTGAAAAAAAAAAAGTTACTCTCATAGAAGAATGGAAAGGAGGCTTGGTCCCCAATACAAAGGGCTGAGGTGATGGAACTGATGCTGCAATGAGTTCTGATTTTTTTTTTTTGTCGGTCCTGGGGCTTGAACTCTGGGCCTGGGCAATGTCTCTGCACTCTTCAGCTCAAGGCGAGCACTTTATCGCTTGAGCTACAGCGCCACTTCCGGTTTTCTAGTGGTTTATTGGAGATAAGAGTCTCATGGACTTTCCTGCCCGGGCTGGCTTCGAATCGCAATTCTCAGATCTCAGCCTCCTGAGTAGCTAGGATGACAGGCGTGAGCCACCGGCGCCCGGCTGAGTTCTGATTTTCTATAGCATGAGCATAACTATAGTTTACAGCAACATATACTTCAAAATAACTAGAAAGAAGAGCACAAAAGTTCAGAATATGTAGGATGATTTATGTTTGAGGAAATGGAAGTTGTATTGCCCTAATTTGACCATTATACATTATATTCATTATGTATACATGGAATTATCCTGCATACCAATATAGCATTAAAAGTAAATACACAGTGTCATTTAAGCTATAATGCTATTGTTGGCTCTAGATGGAGGCAGTGAAGGTCAAAAGGATCTGACAGATTTCAGGTACATTTTGAAGAATAAATTCATATATTTCAAATCTACATGATTTGGAGATGAACTGGATATGTAATGTAAAGAAGTTGTGAGATATTCCTGGTTCTCTAGCATGAAAATTGACCGGATAGGTGAACCACTTCCTGACATGCTCAAGATAGGAGGAAAGTCAAATTTGAGAGTATGAGTGTCAATAGTTCAGCTTAAGATGGGAAGAAAATCGTTTTGAGTTTGTGAGACTTCCAAATGAGGCTATCCAGTAGGTAGTGAAAAATGGAAATAGGAAGATAGAGTTGACAGAATTTATATAATATTAATTTTTATTAATAATTTATAGAATATATTATATATGTGCAGGTTATATAGATGCAAGTCATCTTCAGCTCTTCAGCTCAAGGAGAGCACTCTACCACTTGAGCCACAAAGCCACTTCTGGCTTTTCTCTGCTTATGTGGTGCTGAGGAATCGAACTCAGGGCCTCATGCATGCAAGGAAAACACTCTACCACTGAGCCAACTTCCCAGCCCTTAAATGTTGTTTTGATTTGCATTTCTTTTATGGCCAGCGATGTTGAACATTTCTTCATGTGTCTATTGGCCATTCTTATTTCTTCTCCAGAGAAGTCTCTCTTTAATTCTTTAGCCCACTTATTAATGGGGTGGTTGTTTCTTTGAGGGTTTGTTATTGGGGGCATTAATTTTTTGAGTTCTAGGTATATTTTTAATATGAGACCCTCCTCTGTTGTATTGCTAGTGAAGATCTTCTCCCAGTCTGTGGGCTTTCTGTTTATCTTGCTAGCTATGCCCTTTGCCATGCAGAAGCTCTGCAATTTCATGCAGTCCCATTTGTCCAACCTTTCTTTGATTTGGTTTGTTTCTGATCTTTATTTAGGAAGTTTGACCTGTGCCAAGGAGTCCTAGCGTATCCCCTATCCCTTCCTGTAGTATTTTCAGGGTCTTTGCTCTTACCTCAAGGTCTTTGATCCATTTGGAGCTCATTCTGGTGCAGGGTGATATATAAGAATCAAACTTCAGTTTTCTAAATGTGTGTAGCCAATTCTGCCAGCGCCATTTGTTGAAGAGGCTGTCTTTCTTCCATCTGATATTTTTTGGCTCCTTTATCCAAGATTAGGCGGCCGTAGGTCTGTGGGTGTATTTCTGGGTCTTCAGTTCTAGTCCACTGGTCCTCAGGCCTGTTCCTGTGCCACTACCACGCTGCTTTTATAACTACAGCTTTATAATAGAGTTTGAAGTTTGGTATTGAAGTTCCTCCAGCACCGTTCTTCCTGCTAAAGATTGTCTTTATATGGAAGTGATTCTATAGGATAGATTCCTACAAGTCAGAATAGATAAAACTTGGATAGAAACTGCTGAATTGCCCATTACAATTCATACCTTCGCAGTGGCCTTTCATCCACACTCTTACCAAACCTATATAGTATGAATCTTTTTATTAGCACCCTTACATAAATTTTAATGTCCTATATCACTATTTATGAATAAATGTGAAAAAACAAATCTGGCTTTGATTCACTTCATCCCAATTGAATAATCTTCAAAGGAAGTAAGCCAGTTGTATTTCAGCCTTTGTGGTCTTTGTCTGACCTTTCTAAAACGATTATTAATGTTTTATAAGCATTAGCCCTTGCGTGTTATGTTGCAGGCATTTTCTCCTAGATCACCTCTTGTCTTCAATGCATTTGGGGCAATGTCTGTCATGAAGACACTTTCAATTCTGTAAGAGCACATCTGTGTCTTGTGCCTGACCCTTCCAAAAACTACAAAGGTAAGCTTTGCTTTCATTTAGCATAGCAAAGATTTGGCTTTCATCCTTTGGGATCTATACTGAAAATTTATATAATGCATCCATGAGACAGAAATGAACTTTTTTGTTTACGTGACTGGTTTTCTCAGTAAGCATTTACTGAATATACCATCCCCCTACTGATATGAAAAGCCATTGATATAAATGTTAAAATACTCATTTCCCATTGATAAACACACCAATGTTAATTAATTAAAGTTGGTGTAAGGTGTTCTTTCAACAATAAGAAAAAAAAGAGATTTACAGAAACAGGACATTAGTTCCTAATAATAAAATACTGGTCTCAGCATATGTGCCCCTATCTCTTTGGCAGGAGGTCCTACAACCAGCTCAGAGAGGTATGGTGGCAATCCATTACAGAACCTCTGCTTTAAAGGCAAGTGTAGACTGTATCACATACTAACCCAGCTCTGCAGGGTCCATTACGATTAAGATGCTGTCTTAGCTTCCATAGTTCCTGGCTATAGGAAGCTCTACAGCTTAGTTCAGAGTAGATTCTTCACCTCAGAAGTAAATGTCAAGGGAATATCAATAAAAGTTTCAAGCAACCATATGCTGTTTGTATGAGGTTTGCCACAGGAGATCAATCAGTAAGACGATGGTCAACAATGGAAGAGTAGTCCTAAATTTCTGGTACTTGCCCTGTGAATACCTAAGAGACCTCAACTGGAATGTCTCTAGAACAAAAGTAACCAGCAAGAATTCTACATTTAATAGCTAGTAAACTAAAGGCCTATTGTCAAAAGGGAATAGAGAACTGACCTTTCACACACACACACACACACACACACACACACACACACACACACACACACACACACACACACACACACACACACACACACACACCAGACCTCATTTTAAACTCTACCACATCCTAGCACTTTAATGAAGTTTAAACACAAGATGTGCTACTGAACTAGAAGCCAGGCAACTTCTACCACTCATTTTCTTTATTGGAGCCATGCTATGTAAGAAAAAGTTATCAACTCAGAAAAAGATCCATCTTATTTGGCTTTTCCTACTGTTATAAGACTAATAAAACAGGAGCTAGGATTCTGAGTTAGTCCTCCTAGTGTTTTCATTCAAACCAGAGTGGTTTATTAAATACTTCTCAAAATCCCTGAAAGCAAAATGGCCACTAGTTATTAAGCAATTTGTGTATGCCAGTCGGGATTCTAAGTACTACGTTTTAATTCTAATATTTCCAACAGCCCTATTAAATAAGTATCTTTGCCCTTCTTTTACAGATGACAAAGAAGCTCAAAGAAGCTGAGTGACTTAAAGCTAGCTCATGACATGGCCTGGTTCAGACCTGGTCCAGCTCATTCCAGAGGTTATGCTCAAAGTAAGGACAAGATTGGAGGACTACAGCAATGCATGTTAGGCAAGTGGACTATATAATATCTGTGTAGCAATAAGCATACTAGAAATTACATTTTAGATAATTTTTATTGAAAGAAACGATACAAAACTATTCCATTTGATTAAAAAAACAGGTTCTATGAGCCATCTTACAGCTGTGGAGCTGTGGTTTTTATTTTAAGAGTTGATGCTTAGTAATCAGATGATTTGTTTTTAGCTGAGTTTTTTTTTTTCCCCTCTTGGACAAAAGGCAGGCTCATTAAAAGGCAATCCAAGTTAACAACTATTTTGTCAAAATTTTCATACTCCTACTACAAATGTCTTAATTTTGTTTCCAGCTATAGTTAAACGTAGATTGTCTTCCCATACTGAGTGAAAGGGAATAAATCTCTGCTTAATGCTGGTGCTGACACCATTAGATTTGTGTCAGGGATATATAGTTTGATACCATTATAAGTAAGAGACTTGGTTCCATAGCCATGCAGTAAGCATAATCTGTTGGCTTCTAGCCAAATCTGCTGCAATGACTGGTCCAGGTTATGAGGGTGGAGAGCTGAGTAGAAAAGGAAGTCAATGGCTGGCGCATTTCATATCTTTTACATAGGTGGAAACTATACATCACATTAGGTAGAAAAGAAATAGCTGGTGAAATGGAACGATTTTCTTTAAAATCTGAATGAAATCCAGAGCTATCTTTTACTTTCAGAGTTCAAAAAACCAACGAAGGTGAATGAAATAAAGTAATTGGGCCAGCTGCCTCCCGTGCAGGCCTACACCTGAGCTATGAAGGCTACGCAGAGCCCCACAGGCCTACACCTGAACTATCAAGGCTACGCAGAGCCCCGACGCAGCGGCTAACCCTAGTACCAGGGGAGTGTCCATCGCTCCCTGCCCGCACCAGAGCCTCAGCCTGATGAAAAGGAGGTCTGCCCCTCACAGCCCTGAACTGAGAGCAGCTGAAAATGATTTCACCACATCTTTTGTTCTCCTAGACCTAGCCAAGGATGTAATTCAAAACATCAAATCACACTCGGAATATACCTTTAGAATTTTCTTCCCTATCTATCCAATATGTCAGACAAGATGTGATCACAGACTAACCTTGCTCAGGAAGTGGATGGTTCTATCAGTAGAGGATGGTAGGAAGCATTGGCACAACCGTCCTTCCTGAGAGGAAATTGTCCCAGAATGATCTTGCCATAAATCTGAGAAACAGAAACAGGAAGATGAATGGACAGGTTAAGGGCATTTTCTACTTCCTGTACACATTCCAAATATCATATTTCATTCTAAAAATCACTCTAATAGAGATATTGATAAAGTGGAATATAACCAGCAGGGGTGGTCAGGACGGTGAACTGCCAGGATGTCAGCCTTTATCATGGATGATTCTATCAATGGGACGCTGGATATGCCTGACTGGCCCAATAATCTGTCCTTGAACTGTTCGGACCTGTTCTCAAACACTTCCTCCCCCGCCCCCAAAATGCTCCCTCTTCCATACACTCAACCCCCTCCTACCTAGTCCCTTCCTACTGCCGCCGGGACCATAATCCTTCCCAAGTGGGTGGCTTCCTTCCCCTCCATCCAGCACATCACAACAGGGATGGCACAGGTACTCTTGCTCCTCAGTCCTCCAAGCCAGAGTGTCCCCCGGGGCAGGACATGCACTGATAGGATGCCTCACTACACAGGCTGAAAGAAGCATTCAGAAATCCACAGAAGCCTCCGGACATCCAGAGGTCCAGAGCGGAATCTCACCTGACCACTTCCAGGTTCTGAATAAATCACTTGAACCTGTTTCTCACACAAGGGTTTTTGTAATAGTTACAGGCAATACCGAGCACGAGTAAGTGCTTGATAAATGTAAGTTATCAACATTAAAATCTCCAGCCCAGCGATTCAATCCCCAGCCCTCCCCCCTGAATCGTAATCCCAAAGGCAAGATGCACGGTTTCCCCTTCTTCGCACAGGAGAACAAAGTACAACTGTGTGATTGCGCTGGCTGTGAACACAAAGTTAGATACAAACATCACTGCAACCACAGTCTCTTCTGTTGTGACTGTGGAACACGGTGTCTCCCCCTGGGATACAGCCTGGGGGGTGAGTCTGGAAGATCGGACCTCCTGGGCTTCGACCCATCTTCTCACCCTCTGAGAGCATGCAACTCTGCAGAAGCCCCTCGTTCTCTGCTGGGGGGACTGGGAATTTCAAGTGGTGCGCATGTTTCAGGTGTGTCCACCCGCGCTGGTCCTGTAGCCTCCCACGCTGCAAAGCGTCCCGCGGGCGCACCGCACAGCCCTCACCCTCCGCCGCACTGCTCGCTGCACCCCTCACCCCCCACCTGTACTTCCTGCCAGGGCCTGTCAGCAAGCCTGCCTTCCCCTGCCTTCTCAGGCAGAAGCTGAAGTCCCTGACTGTGTGGGTCCCGCTGCGTAATAAGAATCCTTGAGGGTTCTAGAACTGATACCAACGGCGAACACGCCCCTCCTTTAGGCAAGTGCCCTAGAATTTGCTTCTAACCAATATCTATTGTCTCACGCAACTCCAATCATCTCTACACTGGCCTACAGTGTCCAATACAATGTTAATGCCACATACATAGTTACTGTACTGTGTTACTTGGGGACAATGACAAGAAAACTATATGTGCATGTTTGATTCGGGTATTATTTTGTGTGCCAATCCTGGGACTTGAACTCAGGGTCTGGGTGCTGAAGTTTTTCCTGAAGTTTTTGGCTCAAGGCTAGCTCTCTACCACTTGAGCCAAAGCTCCACTTCCAGCTTTTTTCTTTTTTCAATGGTTATGGGAGAATAAGAGTCTCACAGACTAGATGGCTTTGAACCTGGATCCTCAGATCTCTGCCTCCCAAATGGCTACAATTACAGGCATGGGTCCCCCAAAACAGATGGCCCACTGTATATATTCTGCAAATATTTTGAAGTCATCTCAAGTTCCCTTATAAATTCCTTAAATTTCCTGAGTAATGTGTCTTTTACTGTAATATCTGGTTTTTGTAAACAGCTCTTAAACTTTGTAATTTTCTAAGGACTGGAAATCTCTTATTGTCCACAATCAGCCCTTGGGATCCTTTCTGAGTTTAGTAAGTAACTTAGGAATCTCCTGGCCTCTGGATGGGGTCAGTTACCTGAAAGACCAGGTGATTAGAAGACGGAACTTTGGGGCTTTATTCACTCGCAAGCACTGGAGGTCGAGCTCTATACACACTGCTGGACAGTGAGACTGTCCACACTTCTGGTTGCTGGGCACAAGGGGTACAGATGGGTCGTGCCGTCAGGACCTGCCAGAGGCAGGCCTCTCCCTCATTCCTTACCGCACCCACTTCTTCCTCTGACTGTTACTATCCTTCACAACAGCCTCTACACCTCTTTAGTAAATGTAAATGACGGACTTTCCCCAGCTCTGTGAATTGCTCTAGCAGAAACAGCAAAGAGAGGAAGAGGGTCATGGAACCCCCATTTGTAGCAGATCCATCCAAAGTATGGATCACAATGTATGGAATCTGACCCTCTTTCAGAAAGTATAAACAAACCATAAATCACAGGAAAAGTCCTTTTCACAAGAGGACAAGACATCCCATTCTGGTGGCTGCTGAGGACTGTGAACCTCGGTCACCTCTCCTCTGACTACAGGCAGAGGGGCCGATCGCACAAGTACATGGGGCCTGAGGCCCAAGACAGGCAGGTATCAAGAGGCTTTGCCTGAGGGCCCAAGACAGGCAGGTATCAAGAGGCTTTGCCTGAGGCCCAAGACAGGCAGGTATCAAGAGGTTTTGCAACATTTCTATTCTCTGTGCGTCTTCACTTCCTTATCTTCTGTCAGACAGGTAAGGTAGCCTGCTCCTTCTCAGCACTCAACTGCCCACTTTCCCTGCCTCCCTTGGGGCACTGGTTCAAAGCTATCTGATCTGGTATCTCTCCTAAGTCCCCAGATAAAGTTCGTGTTCCCTCTTGCAATTTCAGAGTTTGGACTGATGGACTTAGGACACTTAGGTGATAGCTGGTAGAACAGCTCAGTTGGGGGGCAGGGAGTTTCCCTACATGCTGCTCACAGAAAGTGTTCCATGCTGACTGTAAGAGTAGAGAGGGGAAAATTGTTAGGTTTTTCCCTAAGCACAGAAACCTAATCTCTCTCCTTTCCTGGGGTGCCAGGAAAGCTGCACCAAGTCACTGTGGCCACTGGTACAACTTTGGATACACTGTATCAATAGATGCATTCCTGGGGGAACCTGGGCAATGCTTCCCTGGAGGCTTAGACAAACTACAGTGTCCACAATCCTCAGAAAAAAACTACAGTGTCCACAATCCTCAGGCAAAACCTACAGTGACCACAATCCTCAGGCAAAACCTACAGTGACCACAATCCTCAGACAAGACCTACAGTGACCACAATCCACACACAAAAACTACAGTGAGCACAATCCTCACACAAAAACTACAGTGACCACAATCCTCACACAAAAACTACAGTGACCACAATCCTCAGATAAAAACTACAGTGTCCACAATCCTCAGACAAAAACTACAGTGGCCACAATCCTCAGACAAAAACTACAGTGACCACAATCCTCAGACAAAAACTACAGTGGCCACAATCCTCAGACAAAAACTACAGTGTCCACAATCCTCAGACAAAAACTACAGTGACCACAATCCTCAGACAAAAACTACAGTGGCCACAATCCTCAGACAAAAACTACAGTGACCACAATCCTTGCAATTCTCAGACAAAAACTACAGTGACCACAATCCTCAGACAAGACCTACAGTGACCACAATCCTCAGACAAAAACTACAGTGAGCACAATCCTCAGACAGGACCTACAGTGACCACAGTCCTCACACAAAAGCTACAGTGACTACAATCCTCACACAAGACCTATAGTGACCACAATCCTCAGACAAAAACTACAGTGGCCACAATCCTCAGACAAAAACTACAGTGGCCACAATCCTCAGACAAAAACTACAGTGACCACAATCCTCAGACAAAAACTACAGTGACCACAATCCTCAGACAAGACCTACAGTGACCACAATCCACACACAAAAACTACAGTGAGCACAATCCTCACACAAAAACTACAGTGACCACAATCCTCAGACAAAAACTACAGTGGCCACAATCCTCAGACAAAAACTACAGTGGCCACAATCCTCAGACAAAAACTACAGTGACCACAATCCTCAGACAAAAACTACAGTGACCACAATCCTCAGACAAAAACTACAGTGACCACAATCCTTGCAATTCTCAGACAAAAACTACAGTGACCACAATCCTCAGACAAGACCTACAGTGACCACAATCCTCAGACAAAAACTACAGTGACCACAATCCTCAGACAGGACCTACAGTGGCCACAGTCCTCACACAAGACCTACAGTGACCACAATCCTCAGACAAAAACTACAGTGTCCACAATCCTCAGACAAAAACTACAGTGTCCACAATCCTCACACAAGAACTACAGTGTCCACAATCCTCACACAAGACCTATAGTGACCACAATCCTCAGACAAAAACTACAGTGTCCACAATCCTCAGACAAGACCTACAGTGACCACAATCCTCAGACAAAAACTACAGTGACCACAATCCTCAGACAAAAACTACAGTGGCCACAATCCTCAGACAAAAACTACAGTGACCACAATCCTCAGACAAAAACTACAGTGTCCACAATCCTCACACAAGAACTACAGTGACCACAATCCTCACACAAGACCTACAAGTGACCACAATCCTCAGACAAAAACTACAATGACCACAATCCTCAGACAAAAACTACAGGAGGTAAAAGGAAACTTATAAGAAATTTTTTGAAACATAAATAGTATTTTTAAAAGGAGAGTGAAAAATGGAGTGTGGAAAGATTGTGTATACAAACAAGGTTTTGGTCTAAAAGCAAAGGATTTTGTAAAATGCAAACAAATAAGGACAAAATCAGGAGGATAAAAGTGTGTTGCAAAGAATTGTGATAGGGTTTATCATGAAATATAGTTGATTTTTTAAAATGCTACATTGATAAATTTATAAAAGACTCTGAAATTTTCTCCTCAATCCCCAATAAATCTGGGGCACAAAAAAAGTGCACTGAAGATTTTTCTGAGATGACCCCGCTCCTTTTTGAGAGTATGTTCTTACTGTTCCTATGTTTTGCATCTTGCTTGACCCTTTTCTCTCAGAGGAATACAAGAACCAAGGACCCTGACTAGAACTTTACGTAACAACAGACTCAAGTCCGTATTGCACAGTACCTTTTCCTCCCTTCCATCCAAAGGAATCAAGGGGAAAAGTCTTAAGGGCACAGGACCATTCTGTACTCAAAGTCTTCTCTCCAAGATCACAGTCTAGAAAGTTAGCAATCAGTTTGTTCGAGGTGATTAGAACTGGGGAATGTGAGTCATACAGCTCCACCTCATACACTGCCCACATCCTTGGAACACATCTTCAAACCTTCAATGTTCATGTTGATAGCCCTTCTAACATTCTAATTTTCTGGATTACCGGTTCCCTCGACTTCGGAGATGACGATTTCTACCTCATTCGGCTTCCCGTTATTATGATCATACTTGACTATTATCTGGAATTGTCCTACTGATTAAACCACAGTAATGCATCCTATGACAGGGACCTCTCTTCTTCCAACGACCCATAGACAGTCTGTCTCCGACCATCTGTCACCCATCTCTTGATCATTTCATGTATGTCACACCAATCTTCTCCTGAACAATGAAACCAGACAATCTCTTGGATGCAAATTTTTAAACAATCACAGGTGGTCTGCCTCCAGTGGAGCCTTGTATTTGCCAAGACTTCCAGGACAGTTTTCCCTAATCTTTCTTCTTATACACCAATATCACGGTGGTGAAAATGTTGTAGGGCATGTTGTTTTAAAATGTGAGTGTTTCTTCCTCTCAGTAACTAATGTAAGTTAATAAAAAATAATAGTGCCTGAATTTCCACTAAGATCAGACATTTTGTAAAGACAACAATAAGACACCAATTTGATTTTTAGTTGGCATTACTGAAAGAAAAGTAATAATAATAGGCGTATGCCCAGTTTGAGCCACACTTAAAATGCTGGTTGAAAGCCCAAAGAAAAGGATAAGAGAGGTCTTAAAAAACAAACTAAAAGAAGTAAGTGTGGGGGGGGGGGGAGTAGTTGTGGAGGTGGGGAGGGAAGGGATGGAAGGGGAAAAACAAAGGAGGAGGCAACCATGTTTGATAGGAAATGTACTCATTACCTTGCTCCTGTAACTGTAACCTCTCTGTACAGTATTTTTACAATAAAAACATACCAAAAAAAGAAATAAGTAGCATTTCTACATGTGAATAGCAAAGAAAGTACTTCTAAGTGAGGAAACAGCACAAAAAAAATTTTGAAGTAACTCTTGGATGGCTGGGGCACAACCATATTGAGAATTAGCATATGTAGACCTAAAGGCCAAATCTTTGATCTTGATGTGTCATATTAAGCTCCATTAGGGCCAAGATAATTTCATTCATTCCTGTATCTTTACTAACTCTGGTACAGTACTTCATGCATAGAAGCAGATTATTAAATATCTGTTACAGGAAAGAACAAATAAGTGAAACTACATTTACTCATGCGTAGTTGAATCAGGTGACCTAAATGCTGTGAGAAATTCAGGCAAATGGAAGAGGCAGTGTGAGTCAGGCTAGGAAATTTGCATGAGTTATGTGTATTGCTTTATGAGCTCACTAGATGATTCAGAAACTGTTTTCCCAACATTCCTGTAAAGATCAGATGGCAGTAACTTCCTTAAAGTAAAAAAAAATGTTTTTTAAGTATGCTCACTTCAGAAAATCTGGGGCATATCCCAAAATTTTAATAAGGACTATTTAAATCCTTGTAATCTTTCCAACTAAGGATACAACAGCATAACAAAAACATTTTCTCCTGTCCTCAAAGATTCCGTTAAAGAGTGATTACAGTGATATGATTTGCCTATTAGCATACACATGTCTACTCTTCATTAAATAATTTATACAGATAAACAATTTCCAAATGTTTACTTCACCTCCATAAATACATCTTTAAAATCATCTCTAATAATTTCCATACCTATTAACCCTAACTATACACTGGGCAACAGTGGCTCATGCCTGTAATCCTAGCTACATGGAAGACTGAGTTTGAAAGATCTGTATTCAAGGCTAGCTCAGGCATATACCCAAGCCTCCTTCTCACCCAATAGCTGAGCACAATGGTATGTCCCTGTCATCTCAACTCTGTAGGAAGCTGAGAGGATTTCCACGACAGGCCAGCCATGGCAGAAATGTTCATGAGACACTATCTCAAAGGAGCTGGGTAGAGTGACAATGCCTGTCATCCCGGAGATGATACAAAGTGTAAAACAGGCACATCACAGTCCAGAGATGCACCCAGGCAAAAAGCAAAACTCTACCTCAAAAATAACCAATGTGGAAAAAGGCTGGAAGCCCATGACTCAGCGCCTGCCTAGGAAATATGAGATTCTGGTATCAAGCCTAAAAACCTAAACATAGTCTTCCAAACTCCGCTGAAGACCTACAAGATGGCCATAAAAGATATATCATCATGCTCACGTAAAACTTATTAAGAGTAAAAATATGTAGGCTCATCTCAAAGGTAAGTAGATATACATTTCTAACATATTTTCAGTAAACATTCTAGCAGGCTTTTGAGGGAGATGTAACAAGCTGATTCTAAAAAGAATAAAGAATACCTAAGATACAAATAACCAAGTTAACCTCCCTCCCTCTCCTCTCCTATACTGGGGTTTTGAACTCCAGGTTTTGTGTTTGCTGGACAGCTGAGCTATGCCCTCCAGTCCTTACCTTATTTTGAAACCCAAACTATATGAATGACAAAATGAAACAAGACTGCCTGTCTGTACACAGTGGTGGCCATTACACACTGTGTTGCTGCTTGGATGTCTACCTATTTTTTTTTAGCCTTTGGTTTTGAGTCTAAAAGTTTCAGATTCCAGCTTAGGTCAGCCCAGTCAACAACACTTGTAGAGGATCTGGAACAGAAAACCATTTTAGTGTAAATGAGAAGGCAGAAGTGGGGATAGACAAGGGAAGCACCAAATATTTAGGTGCTGCTCCTGTAGTTACACGTTAATCCTGAAATAAACTAAGAAGATGTATTAAGATAAATCACAAGGCCACCACAAAGGAATTAACAGTGGCACAGAAACAAATAGATGGAACAAAATAGGAAGCCCCAAAGGAGACCCACTCGTACATGGAAACTGTATATAATATAGATGTCATCCAATTCTATAAGATTGATTATTGAGTAAATGGTATTAGGAAAATTGGAGACAAACATACTTGGTTTTGTAGTTTATAGGATTTTAACCTATACCCCTCTAAAACTAGAATGATTATATGTATCATTATTACATAATTACTATATGTTAATCACATATAACATTGTTATTAAGTATATATTTACATATATTAGTAATTTATGATATATTAAAGTATATGTATTTATAAATATAAATATGTTATATAATATATAATAAAATGTATGTTATACATCATATAGTATATAGTACATATCTAGTATATTGTATATAATATAGTATATATAGTACCATATATGTGTGTGCTATATTATATGTGTACTTTATCACATATATTATATAGTATATAAAATATGTAAATATAGTACATAAAATATAGTATATATACCCTATATATGTATTCTACTATATTTTTAGGGAATAATGACAAGAAAGATGTATATAATATACAGTATGTTATATACTGTATAGTATATGTATATAGTATATGTATACTGTATATAATATACAGTATATGTATACTATATAGTATATATTATCTATAGTATATATTGTATGTATAGTACATAGTATTTATCATATATGTAATACATAGTATATATACTAGAGTATATACTATTGTATGTGTGCTATATTATATATATACTTTGTATACATACTATACTATACATAATATGTATACATAGTATATATATATAGTTATATATACTATGTATAACATATATACTATAGTACATGTATTATATTAGTTGATAATCTCTTCATGTATATAGTTGCCATTTGTGTTTCTCTGGTATGATGTGAGTTCTAGATCTTTTTTTTTAATCACCATGCCCATGCATCTTTTGCCTACATGAGGGCTGCTGTTTCAAATCGTGCACCAGGTGAATTCTTGTTAAAACTTTTGAATTATTTTGAAAGAAGTCAGGGAGCAAGCAGTTTGGAATTTGAGAGAAAGAATATTGCAGGCAAGGGAAAGATAGCTGTGAAAGCCTGAGTCAGGAATGTATTTATGTTCTAGGATAGCAAAGGACCTGAACAGGCTGCAGAAGTGGCCAGGGGAGAGTCTAAGTAGATAAAGCTAGGGGAGTCACTGGTGTGACTTTGTGTGCCCTTTTGACTTTGCTTTGAGTAAGGCAGCAAACCAGATGGTCTTAAAGTGGGTGACATCTAATTTATGTTTAATAAGATTGTTCATAATGATCTGTTATGTAAATGTAATCACTATTTGCTTCAAGATATCTCTTACCTGGTTAATAGTCTCCTATGATCATAAAACAATGTAAAAGAAAAATGTCACATAGTTAAACATTGTGTAAGGGAACAGAAAAGTACTACACACTACTCTAAACATAATGCTACCAACTAAACAAGCAAAAGTCAATTCTGATTGGTGCCCACCCATACTTTCAATAAATGAAAATTGTGTGAATCGTTAGAATGTTAGATGTGAAAAGCCATAGAAGTGTATTTTTTCAGTCTGATTTTAAACTAAGTATAACACATTTTAACTTTAAAAACGGGGAGAGAGGAATTCCTCCTTCCAATGTGTATTAAATTTTACAGAGAGATTTAAATAGTCTCAGCAGTTCACAGCCAGCTTACTCTAGATCCACAATGAAAACCTGAGTGACAAACAAACAAGGAAAGCAGCCCAGCCTTTGAAAGTAAGCCTCTGAAGTGACTAGTGTTTGGGAACCAGTTCCTTAGAGAGCTAGACAGAAAGTTACTAGGCTAATTATTCAATCTAGCAATGACAGAGAACCTATGTGTGGCTATTTTTCACATCCTCGGGATTTTATTATATAGACAGACAATAACAATAGTTAGCTGACTGAGTGTTATGTATGTTTTTCTCTTATGTATAATTTTTTGTAGGGAAGTATGCAATTCTTTTTGTGTGACATAAATGAATGCCAGACAGCTGCTAGAGGCTCACATCTGTAATCCTAGCTACTCAGGAGGCTGAGACCTGAGGAACAGGAGACTATTGTTCCAAATAACTACCAGAAAAGCCAGACGGGGAGCTGTGGCTCAAAGTGATAGAATGCTAGCCTGGAACATAACAGTTCAGGAACAGTGTCCAGGCCCTACAGCCAAGCCCTAGGACAGGCACGATACATACATACCAATTTCCATACCTATAACTTGCATCTAGGTTCCTATTTTCTAAACTTTTCTTCATGTTTCTCTCATATAAATTCATATTTCAAAGCCAAATTTTCTGTCCCCATCATAATAAGCACATTCGCAAGTCATGCACACACACTTCCAAAAATTTACCATGGTGACATGGTCAAAAGTGGAATTCCACTCAGCTAATGCATCGTGTAGGAGGAAAGTGGTCTGTGTGTCAGTAGTTCACACGCTGTGATATCACATTCAAATGAACGGTTTTACTTCACCACACACTTTTGGAGTTTCAGTGATCAAACTTTTTATGCTGCTCCTCTGTAGTGCCGAGTCTCTTTCTAATATTTTAGGCAGCATTCCCTTGACTAGTTGGTCATTCTTATCACTGTGGGAAAACCACACCCCCTCTGTGCAGGGCAACACATGGAATTATACACATTCAAGCTCATTCCCTGCTGGAACAGAATCAGTGAGCCTGGAAGTTTTCTACTGGGCAGGATGGTGAGCGTGAAGCTCATACACCCAATTTTTTTTCCCCACAGCAATAACTGCTGCCTTCCCACTTAGACACAGGCACCATCCTAACACTTTCACCAGGCCATTTTTATACACAGACAGCCCACAGGGAGCACATAATAACTTCTCCTCCTCTCACCTCCTCCTCCTCCTATCGAAGGAATTAAACCCTAAAGAAAGTGAACATGTGGATAAGCTAATTTAAGAAATTGTGGGTGAAGTTGCAAGCCTGTTTGGGGATGAAGAACGTCTAAACTAGCAGCTTTCCAAACCACAGATAACTGTGGTTCTTCACGTGAGAAGTCATGACACTTATTTATATTAATCAGATGACAATAGGAGTTGCTAAAATTCACATTTCAACTTTCTAAATTATTAAAATATGTGGATGCTCAAGTTGCTTATATAAAAGTCTAGTATTTGAATATAAATGTGCATATATATGTATATACACACACATATATATAGCCAGTCCTGGGGCTTGACCTCAGGGCCTGGGCACTGACCCTAGGCTTCTTTTGCTCAAATCTAGCATTCTACCACTTGAGCCACAGTGCCACTTCTGACTTTTTGTGTGTATGTGGTACTGAGGAATCCAACCCAGGGCTTCATTCATGCTAGGCAAGCACTCTACCACTAAGCTACATTCCCAGTCCTTGAATATATTTTAAATCAACCTGTGCTTGTTCCTAATACATAATGCAAAATAAATGCTATGGAAATCATTGCTACATTGCACCTCTTAGAAGGAAAGAAAAAGTCTGAATGTCCTCCATATAAACACAATTGTCGTTGCAGTATTTTTGATATAAGGTTGGTCGAAACCACAGATGTAACATCTTGGGTCTAGAGGGTGATAGGACTGATTTAGGTTGACTTGATGTTTTTTTGTTTTGTTTTGTTTGACTTCATGGTTTTTATGCTGCCAGGTGAAAATATATGTATATTTGTCCACTTGTTTATTGTCTTTTCCCTGCCAGAATGAAAGCTCAACCATCTCAGGGACTTTTTTTGTTTTTTTGTTTTTTTTGTTTGTTTGTTTGTTTTTGGGTCCGGTCGTGGGGCCTGAACTCTGGGCCTGGGCGCTCTCCCTCAGCTCTTCAGCTCATAGCACTCTACCACTTGAGCCACAGCGCCACTTCCGGCTTTTTTTTTTCTGCTTATGTGGTGCTGAGGAATCGAACCCAGGGCCTCATGCATGCAAGGCAAGTGCTCTACCAATGAGCCACCTTCCCAGCCCTCAGGGACTTTTTTTCTCTTCTTCTGCTTTGCATGCTACTTAGAACATACTAGGAGCTGTAGAACATACTAGGAGCTCAGTATTTATTTGTTGAATGAATAAATACATGTCATTACCTAACTATATTGTTTCCTTCTTGCGTCTGTGTGAGCTACCTGGGTCTATCTTTGCCTCTCACTCAATCTTTAATGCTCTCCTAACTCACTACCACATTGCTTTAGAGAGAGTCAATCGCAGTTCACTAACAAACTACCTCGAAGGTATTCCATGGCGCCAGCACGTGTCATCAAAGCTAGCTATTCCTCAGAGTTTTCACAGTAGTCTCTTGATACAAATCTAAGACATTTACAAGACATGAGTCTACACCAGCTGAGGACTCTTGGAAAGTTTACAAGCTATTAAACTAGTAAAACCAATAGTTACTTCTCTTGCATAGACTGAGTTCCCCTCAGTTCACAAGCTGAGCATCAGCAGATGCACAAAAGTACTGAGCCAAGCTTGTCATTCGTAAAGACAGAGCCAAACAGGATTTTTCTAAGATCCAGTCAGCCTGGAAAGAGAAGCAGACTATTTTAATCCATCTGTTTCATCCTCTGTGTCTGCTTGGTGATTCACAGAAGCAAGAGTGGATCTGAACCATGGTGGTTCTCAGATTTACAGAAGCAAGAGTGGCTGGTGTGCACCAAACTTCCCTCATTATCAGTCCTTCTCACATCCCAATCTTATCCAAACTTTTGGATGAACCTCTCCTGAGAGAGTATCTCTGGTGCCATATGATTCAACTTCATTCAGATGGTTACCGTAGGAAGTACTTTTCCAAACTTGCCAGATTAGGAAAAAAAATGTGAATTTTTTTTTCTTGGTCATGGGGCTTGAATTCTGGGCTTGGGCGCTGTCCCTGTGCTCCTCAGCTCAAGGCAAGCACTCTACCGCTTGAGCCACAGCTCCACTTCCGGTTTCCTAGTGGTTTACTGGAGATAAGAGTCTCACAGACTTTCCTGCCTGGGCTGGCTTTGAACCAGGATCCTCAGATCTCAGCCTCCTGAGTAGTTAGGATTACAGGTGTGAGCCACCAGCGCCCGGCGTGAATATTAATTTTTAAATGCAACTCCCAATGAACTGCAAAATGATCATAGTCATATAAATCTCTAGCCTCCTGAAAAGCAGACAAGGCAACAATGAAGACAATAACAACACAGACATAGATACATGATGTGTACATATAGTGATGCTCATGGCACCATAACCCACAGCTGTCAAAAAAGCAAGTCTCCAACAAGAGCTGTATGGAGGAACCCAATGTGGAGCAATGCAACCAAGTATCATTCAGACTTCAAAGGAGCGTAATTCCGATATATGCTATCACATAAGTAAACACTGAAGGTATTACACTAAATGAAATAAGCTATATACAAAAGGGTACATGTGTAATTTCACTCAAACAAATTGCCTATAGTAGTCACAGTCATAGAAATAAATAGGAAATAGAAGGGTAGTTCCAAGGCTCTGAAGGTATTACACTAAATAAGTTATATACAAAAGGGTACATGTGTAATTTCACTCAAACAAATTGCCTATAGTAGTCACAGTCATAGAAATAAATAGGAAGTAGAAGGGTAGTTCCAGGGCTCTAGGGCTAAGATAGATGGGAATGAGAATTAGTGCTTCATGCTTCAATAAGAAACGAGAGAGACATCTCCAGATATCTGTAGTCATCAGTTGTAATAGTTACATAAATATCTGAATACAAATAATGCTATTGAACTGTAAACTTAAACATGATTAAATAGTGAATGTTTTATATTTTATGCTTTAAACATGGTTGAAATATATTTTATGTTTTGTATAGATAATTATAAATAATACACATTTGGATATGTGCATATGTACCTACATATACATATATATCTATATATAGGTATATATGTATATATCCACAGAAGAAGCTCATTGTGGTGGTGTGTGCCTGTCAACCCAACCACAGTGGTGTGAGGTAGAAAGATCACAGTGTAGGTGCTGGCTCATGTAAAAGGAATGACTTTTAGCCAGGCAACAGTGGCTCACACCTGTAATCCTCACTACTTGGGAGACTGAGATTTGAGGATCAAGTTTTAAAGCTAGCTTGGGCAGGAAAGTCCATGAAATTCTTTACCTCCAATAAACCAGGAAATGAAACAGAAATTGAGCCAAGTGTGTTCCAAGTGGTAGAACATAGTCCTGATTACAAAAGCTCAAGGGCAGTGCCCAGGACCTGGATTCAAGACCCGGGAGCAGCGCGCACGCACACACACATACACACACACACACACACACACACACACACACACACACACACACACACACACACACACACACACACACACACACACACACACACACACACACACACACAACATTTAAAAATAGTCAACACAAGATTAAACCAGAGTCATAGCTTAGCATTAGAGCCAATGTCTGGAAAGCACATGGCCCTGAGTTCCAATGGTAGTACTGCCAAATAAACAAATAAATAAACCACTCCATTTCAACAAGACTAATTTAGAGATAGTAATTACACGCACCAAAACATGTACTAAAGCAGCTGACCATGCAGGGAGTGCCTTCCCCCCAAGAAACCACAAGGGAGGAAGGAAAGAGAAGTGATAAAGCTCTTGCCTAGCATGTACTAAGCCCGGGTTTAATCTCTAGCCCCCTGTGATGATGATGATGGTGGTGGTGGTGGTGGTGGTGGTGTCATTGTAGAAACACCTGCTCACAGTGAACAGATCACACTCCTTTTGAATCCTCTCCTGTCAGCAACAGCTGTATTATTCAAGTGTGCTGAATTTGTACTTGTGAACAAAGAATAGGAAATAGAACATCCTTATTAACATTCTACATGTGCTTTTGGAACAAGGCCTTATGCGGTGAATGTTTGTGCCTTCCAAAGGCCATGTATTAAAGCCTTGGCCTCGAATTCAGTGGAATTTGCACGTAGGCGGTAGTTAGGTTTCGAGGAGTTTTGGGAGCCCCCGTGATTTGATCAGTGCTCTTACAAGAAGAGACATGACTCCTCTCCTGGCACCCAGAGCTCTAGAAAGCCTTCATGGGGAGGGACGTTAGCCAGCCTTGCTGTTGTACTGCCCGCCCTGGAACCTCATGAGAGATACATATATCCGTTGGTTAAGCCACCCGTGGATATTTTGTTAAATCAGGATAAGCTGGACACATTTCTAGAGAGGTTGAAGAAAAAAATAGCTTTGTAAAAGGTGTTATGGAGACAAGCCTTTAGAAATACCTCACTGAGGTGAGGTTTAAAGCTCATGAAATGAGAGAGTATACTGAGACCACATATGTGTGTCCCACCTCTAGCAATTATCAACACGCGGCATCTGTTGCATGTGGTTCTCTATTTTCGCTTTGTTTTTGTGGAGTATTTTTAAAGCAAAATCTTCAATGGTATCATTTTACCTATAAATATTTCTGTAAGGATCTCTACGAGAGGAAGATTACAAAAACCCAACATGACCACATTAGCTTTATCATACCCTATAAAATAACTGACATCCTTAAATTAGCCAATGTCTAGTCCCAGAGAATCTTTAAATGGATTAGGTTGCCAAGCAATAATTTTTCAATGAATCTAAAAAAATTTAAGAAGAGGTTTAAAACTAATACTGCAATGTCATTTTTCTGTATTGTCCTGAAAATATAAATCTGGGTGTTCAGATTCTAGAAGAGTATAAAAATAGGCTGTGAATCAAAACCATTAATCACGTCCTGTTATTTTTAGTTATCAGTTTCTTCCTGATATTTTAACTTAGCATCAGTTTACTAAATTTAATCATCCTTTTCCAGGGAAAACGTTGTAGATAAATCATGGAAAATTTTGACCAAAAGTAAAATTGAAAGCTAAAGCAAGGTAGTTTTCAGAACCTGTTTCCATGTCCTTGTTTACTTAGTTAATAGTCTGTCCTATAACTCAGCCATCTGCCACATAGTATGACACAGTCTCAGAAACCTCACATCTAGAAATGTAAAAATGGGAAGGGAAGGGATGGTAGGGGAGAAACAAAGGAGGAGGTAACAATGCTCAATAGGAAATGTACTCATTACCTTACTCACATAACTGTAACCTCTCTGTTCTGTATCTTTACAATAATAAATATATACGTAAAAAATAAAAATGTAAAAATTACAAAATACAAATGACAGTTGGCAGCAGTCCATAGGACCCTCCATACTACAGATAATAACAACAGAAACTTAAGAGGCCACTGGCCTATGAAATATTTGCATTTAGACGAATTTACAAAGTAAAGTATCACTGGTTTTTTTAATGTTGCTATGATCTTTAAGTAGTCATACACAGGAGTTGCTACAATGCATCTTGATCGATATCAACCTTTCCAACATTCTCTCTTATGCTGCACTCCACAGGTTCTCAAAAAATTGACTGAATTTTGCTGAACTCCAAGTTTCCAACGTAACAACAATTAACACCTAATGGTGTAAAATATATTGCCTGGAACTGAGTAGGAAAAAGCTTTTTTTTTTAATTCATACATTTTATCTGTATTCAGTGCATTTCCTGCTATGACACAGTTGTACATTTGTACTTAGAATCTGTGCCAGCTGTCCAGCACTGTGACAAAATGGCTGTTATGAACAACTTAAGGAAGGGAGGGAGGGAAGGGAAGGAGGGAGGGAGGGAAGAAGGGAGGGAGGGAGGGAGGAAGGAAGGAAGGAAGGAAGGAAGGAAGGAAGGAAGGAAGGAAGGAAGGAAGGTAGGAAGGAAGGAAGGAAGGCAGGCAGACAGGCAGGCAAGGAAGCAGGGAGGGAGGGAGGGAGGGAGGAAGGAAGGGAGGGAGGGAGGGAGGGAAGGGAGGGAGGGAGGGAGGCAGGCAGGCAGGCAGGCAGGCAGGCAGGCAGGCAGGCAGGCAGGCAGGCAGACAGGCAGACAGGCAGGCAAGGAAGCAGGGAGGGAGGGAGGGAGGGAGGAAGGAAGGGAGGGAGGAAGGCAGGCAGGCAGGCAGGGAGAGAGGGAGGGAGGGAGGGAGGGAGGGAGGAAGGGAGGAAGGCAGGAAGGAGAGAGAAAGAGAGAGAGAAAAGAAAGAAAAAAAGAAAGAAAAGAAGGAAGGAAGAAAGGACGAAAGAAAAAAGAAAAGAAAGATAAAGAGAGAAAGGCAGGAATGAAAGAACGAAGGATGGAATGAAGGGAGGGAAAGAGGAAGGGAGAAAGGGAGGGAGGGAGGGACGGGAAGGAGGGAGGGAGGGAGGGAAGAGGGAGGAAGAAAGGGAGGAGAAGAGGAACGGAAGAGAGGGAAGGAAGGAGGGAAGGGAGAGAGGGGAAGGAGGGAGGAAGGGAAGAAAAGGAAAAAGAAAAGAAAAAGAAGGTTTATTTTGGCCCATAGTTTCAGAAATTTCAGATTACAATGTGAGCCTTGCTAGGTCTGTCCTGTGTGAGCACACGTGACTGCATGCACTTGTGTGAGGAGACCTCCCAGCACTCAGGCTGCATGCACTTGTGTGAGGAGACCTCCCAGCACTCAGGCTGCATGCACTTGTGTGAGGAGACCTCCCAGCACTCAGGCTGCATGCACTTGTGTGAGGAGACCTCCCAGCACTCAGGCTGCATGCACTTGTGTGAGGAGACCTCCCAGCACTCAGGCTGCATGCACTTGTGTGAAGGAAGACCTCCCAGCACTCAGGCTGCATGCACTTGTGTGAGGAGACCTCCTAGCACTCAGGCTGCATGCACTTGTGTGAGGAGACCTCCCAGCACTCAGGCTGCATGCACTTGTGTGAGGAGACCTCCTAGCACTCAGGCTGCATGCACTTGTGTGAGGAGACCTCCCAGCACTCAGGCTGCATGCACTTGTGTGAGGAGACCTCCCAGCACTCAGGCTGCATGCACTTGTGTGAGGAGACCTCCCAGCACTCAGGCTGCATGCACTTGTGTGAGGAGACCTCCCAGCACTCAGGCTGCATGCATTTGTGTGAGGAGACCTCCCAGCACTCAGGCTGCATGCACTTGTGTGAGGGGAGACCTCTGGCATCCCTGCTGGCTACCATTCTCAACCTCCAGGCAATGAGTAATAGTGGAGGCATTTTCCTTATGGAAGGGCTCCTCTCAGTACTATTTATGTGTCAGCAAAGTACAGATTCTTCTGAATGAACAGCCAATTTGATAAAGATGTCATACCTGTCAAACCCAATGCCTGAATTTGCCGTATCTATGAAGTTTACCGGCTTATATAGAAACACATTCCATCAGCCGGAGTACTGTTCCATAGGACAACTTTATTCTCAATTTTAGTAACATAAATAAAATATATCACTTAGCCAGAAGCTGGTGGCTCATGCCTGTCATCCTAGCTACTCAGGAAGCTGAGATTTAAGGATCACAGTTCAAAGTCAGTCCAGACAGGCAAGTCCATGAGACTCTGATCTCCAATAAACCACTCAGAAAAAGCCAAAAGTGGCACTGTGGATCAAGTGGTAGTGCTCTATCCTTCAGCACAAAGAGACTCAAGGACAGCATCCAGGCCAAGGACTAGAAAAAAAAAATCAACCTGCTATATGAAGTTTTAGGCTGTGTTTTTCAGCCCAAATTTAAAAGAAAAAGTTTACTTGGTTTTCTTTATGTCACATTTACTCCTCTCCTAGACATGTGAAGTGGAATAGTGCCTGTAGAACATTTCCCTTATCAGAATGATACATCAAAATCACATGCAATATCTTACTTGGGTGTGTGTGTGTACTGATACTGGAGATGGTACTCTAGACCTCATGCTGTTGTTTAGCTTTTTAGATCAGGGATGGGGATTTATCACATGAACCACACCTGGATTTTTTAACTGGTTAATTGGAAATAACACGTTTGTCTGGGCTGGCTTTAAACTATAATCCTCAAACCAGTGCCCTATATATGAAAACTTTGTTTTTAAAACAAAACTCTGTGTGTGTGTGTGTGTGTGTGTATGTGCGTGTGTGTGTGTGTGTGCATGTGTGTGTGTGTGTGTGTGTGTGTGTGTGTGTGTGTGTGTGTGTTCACCAAACAGCCCACAGAACAAGTCATGGTGGGCACATACTTGTAATACCAGCACCAGGAGGCTGAGCTGGAGAAGGACAAGTTCAAGGCCACCCTGGGGCATGACACCGAAAAACACCTTCAGAATGGTCCTGAGAGGAGGTGAGCCTTTACACGCTTGTAGGGACCAGTCATCTGACAGTGCTTGACTCTGAAAGAAGGTCTGCCTCTACAAGGCGATCCTATTTGAAGGCAGGCCCTCTCAACCAGCGCTCCCAGGAGCTAGGAAAACAAACCATTCCTTCCCAGAACAAGATCTGAGGACACAACTCAGGGCCCCAAGATAGTGGCTCTCGCACAGACACGCAGAACACTCTTTCTCAGATTGATAATGTGGAATATGAGAAAGCCGCATCAACAGTGAAGTACTACACTAGTTTATTAGTGAGATTTTGACTACGATACTCAAAAAGGAGTTTTAGAAGCCTTGTCTTCTCCAAACAAATCACTGAAAGAATAACTTCCACATGTCCTTAGGTGATAAAGGTGAGGTTTCTACAGAATTCAAACACTAGGGGGCGCTGGCTCTGCTTCCTTCTCCCCATCCTGACAGCATTCAGTAGCCCCAACCCTTTCCAGCCCCTCCCAAGTCCTGGCATTGACATCAGAGGCTCCTACCAGAGCTGCTGTTCCACACACTAGAGCCAAACAAACGTTTCACGCAGTGACACTTACATCTCCCTCAGATGGCACTGCCCCAGACACCGTGCAGGCTCAGTATCTCTAAGTAAATAAACCATTAAGCAATAGTATACATTAAGCTATATTTCAATAAAAATCATGCGGTCTGCCTGACTTACAACAATATTCTAGATAAAACCTGACTTTCAGTTCTGGAATATAAATTCAATTTATCAGACTTTTCCAACTCTCATTTCTCCCTTTGAAGTTCTGATCTTTTTTGTCTTTTTCTCCCTTTTTATTTTTCACTTTCTAAGCCACAGTGCTATTGGGAGACTTTAAAATCCTGAAATGCCAGGTGCTGGTGGCTTACACCTGTACTCCTAGCACTTGCAGCTGAGATCTGAGGATCGTGGTTTGAGGCCAACTCTGGCAGAAAAGTTTGCAAAACTCTTATCTCCAGTTAACCACCAAAAAGCCAGAAGTGGAGGTGTGACTCAAGGGGTAGAGCACCAACCATGAGTGAACGCATAAGGCCCTGAGTTCAGGTCCCAGTCAGTACAGGCACATACACCTCTCTCTCTCTCTCTCTCTCTCTCTCTCTCTCTCTCTCTCCTTCAGAATGAACAACCAGCCTTTCTCTAATATCACAGGAGGCTCCATTCTTGGTGGTAGTCCCTAACAAGACCATCTTCTTGGGCAGACAGAAGAAACCACAAAGGTGAGTTTAATGTGAACTAAGCCTGAGACTATAATCTAGAAACTCCACTCCATTGTGGCCACCGTGGGGTGACCAACTGTCCTTCTTTGCCCTGGGTCAAATTGTTGCTTGGGTCATGGGACATCTATGCTAACCCAGGGCATGAAAACTGGGACCTTCTCAAAATTGCATGAGTGGTCTGGTCACATGTAACCCCATCATTATAGCGATTGAGACTTGCCAATGCATTGAGTTGATACTGAGTATTGAAATTTTTTTAATGCAGCTTATCCAGGATGTTAAATACCTGAAACACTTTTTAATGTTCTTTTTCCTATTACTATTCCTACCAAGACTATCTGCCATATGAATTTAACAACGGCGCACAGGATGCAGTGCTGTATTAATTCCCATCGGAAGCAATTATCTCACCAAGATTCTGAACAACTCAAAGAAATATTTCTGAAATAACTATTTAATTAACCCCAGCAGAAATAAGGGAGAACACAAGCAAGCAAACAGAACAGAAGTAGGCATGGGTTATGGTAGCTTTGTTAACACATGAAATTCCTTTTAGCACTAGGTATTGTTAAAATACCTCGTTCCAGTGCTAATGAAGAAATGGACTGCCAACTTTATCTCCCCATTTTTGCATTTTGAATGTGCAGATGTTATATCAGAATGAGAATTTACACACTCAACCTTACTTAATTACCACGAAGCAATGAAAGAACTGCAATAAGGTAGTTCCACTCATAATTGCTTGTACAATTGGTTAGGCAGGAAATTCAAAAGTGCCTTACACCTTGAGAAATGCTAGAAGCAGCCACCAGAATTGCAGTTTCAAAAATAATTATTGAGAACTGGTCATAATTATATTCATCAGCATGATCTGGAGTTTCTATGTTCTGATCTAAAAAGTAAAATATCCCTTTTCTTCTTCCACTAGCTGGCTTGCTATTTCCCTTTTTCCCTCATTTTTCTGTTCTGCATCTGCCGGGCCTGAACCACTTTCCCCTTGCTATCTCTCCCGTATCATGCTGGCTTCACGACCACAACTTCTAGCCAGCCTAAGGCAAAGCTGTGCACCACTAATGTTTTTCCCCCCTCCTTTCCTCCTCTAGCTCCATGAGGGACCAAGTATCACAGATAACGTTCTCTGCTCCATAAAACACTATACCCTGTTCTATAACCAGGCCTCCAAAAACTTAGCTTCTCTCAGCCCAGAAAAAATTGGGGGGGGGGGGTAGATGGTAAATTCGAGTTAATTTTAACATTAGCAACTTGTGACAGTGACAACTTTTTTACCCAAAATATACCTCTAATCAATTATAAAGGGGCTGAGAAGGTGGCTCAGTGGTAGAGCATTTGCCTTGCATGCCTGAGGCCCTGGGTTCGATTCCTCAGCACCACATAAGCAAAAAGAAAAAAGCCGGAATTGGTGCTGTGGCTCAAGTGGTAGAGCGCTAGCCTTGAGCTGAAGAGCTGAGGGATAGCGCCCAGGCCCAGAGTTCAGGCCCCACAACCGGAACCAAAAAAATAAAATAAAATAAATCAATTATAAAATGTTTGCTGCATAGATATGGTGATTCATGCCTGTAATTCCAGCTACTCACAAAACGGAGATCAGGAAGATTATGCCTAGGCTGGCCAGGTTAAAAAAAAATCAGTGTGAGTCCCATTTCAATAAACAAATTAGGTGTGGTGATAAATAATCTATGAGCTATATGGAAGGCATAAGTAAGAAAAGGGTCCTACTTAGGCATCCTTATTTTAAAGCACACTAAAGCAAAATGTGGTATAGCTTAAATGATAGAGTGCTTGCCTGGCAAGCACAAGGCCCTGAGTTCAAAACCCAGGTCTCCAAAGGAAAACAAAGGTTTGCCTCCAAGTGTGGTGGGACACATCATTCATCTCAGCACTTGCAGATGGAGCAGGAGTACTGAAGTTTTGGCTCAGCCTGACATGTCTAGCAAGGTCTTGTCTCAAAGGAAATGTGCCAAGACAATTAATGATAGACTAGTAAGTAACAATATTTTATCCAACTTCATATTTAGTACAAAATTTTACATACTAGGTATATGACAGTTTAGTAAATAATTTCTTACAAGCTGGCAAAAGGTATTGACAGTGTTGTCATTATCTTCATTTACAAACTTACCACTTCTGGCAACAGTTATAAGACAAGGTCCTTTTCTTGCAGTGTTTAGGAATTATGCTGTTCTTCTGCTAGTTTTTGCCTGGTTTTGGCAGAACTGGGGTTTGAACTTAGGGCCTCACACTTTGTAAGCAGATGCTCTACAAGTTTCATTATATCTGGCATATGATTTACAGTAAATATGGCTTACTGGGCCATTAATATTGTGAAGTGAAAATTGTTTTGTCTTCATAAGCACTTAAGAAACAGTATTATTTGCATGTTTGGTGCTAATGGCTCAGGTCTATAATTTTCACTACTCAGGAGGCTGAGATCTGAGAATCTCGGTTCCAAGCCAGCCATGGCAGACAAATCTGAGAGACTCTTACTTCCAAGTGAAGAAGTAGAGGTGTGGATCAACTGGTAGAGCTCTAGCCTTGAGCAAAAAAGCCAAGCGACAACATGAGGCCCAGAGCTCAAGCCCCAGCACCAGCACACAAGAAAAGGACGAAAACGACAGAGGTTTTTGTTCTGTTTTTTGTTTTTGTCCGTTGTGGGGCTTGAACTTAGGGCCTGGTAATTGTCCCTGTGCCTCAAGGCTAGTGCTCTACCACTTGAGCCACAGTGCTATTTCTGGGTTTTGAGTAGTTTAATTGGAGATGAGTCTCACAGTGACTTTTCTGCCTGAGCTGGCTTCAAACCACAATCCTCAGATCTCAGCCTCCTGAGTAGCTAAGATTATGGGCATGAGCCACTAGAACCTGGCTAAGAAAAATAATTATTTGCAACTTACTTTCTCATAAAATTTCAACGGCCATGGATTGGTAGTTACAAAATCAATCCCAAAGAAATGGTAAAATTAATAAAAACCATTTCTAAAGAAGGCAGGGCAATCACAAGTAAGTTATGTTATTTAGACCATCAATTTGTTTTCAGGAAGAAACTAGTTTGCCTGATTTCATACTGCTAGATAACAATTTGATAATATTATCCTAAAATTATCATTTAATAATCTGTACTGAAAGTTAACTGGTAAGATCTCATGTAATGTGCCATAAGGTATTGTTTGTGTGTGTGCAGGTACTAGGGCTTGAATTCAGAGACTCACATTCTTCACTTGGCTTTTTTGCTCAAGCCTGGTGTTCTACCACTTGAGCCACAGCTCCATTTCTGGCTCTTCACTAGTTAATTGGAGGTAAGAGTCACACAGACTTTTCTGCTCCGGTGGACTTCAAACAACAATGCTCAGAATCAGTGTCTCCTGAATAGCAAGGATTACAGATGTGATCTACTGGCACCCAGCTTCTCATGAGGTATTTTTGTATCACATCTTCTTAGCTTGATTAAAAGTAGTATTAAAAAAAACTAAGACAAAGTTAAAAACATATTTATTAGCTGGGCAACGGTGGCTCATACCTGTAATCCTAGCTACTCAGGAGGCTGAGATCTGAGGATCACGGTTTAAAGCCAGCCCGGGCAGGAAAAACCATGAGACTTATCTCCAATAAACCACTAGAAAACCAGAAGTGGTGCTGTGGCTCAAGCAGTAGAGTGCTCACCTTGAGCTGAAGAGCCCAGGGACAGTGCTCAAGCCCAGAGTTCAAGCCCCTCGACTGACCAAAATATATATATATGTATATTTATTTTTATTTTTGACAGTCATAGGGCTTGAACTCTTGGGCTGGGGCGTTGTCCCTGAGCTCTTCAGCTCAAGGCAAGTGCTCTACCGCTTGAGCCACAGCGCCACTTCTGGTTTTCTGCTGGTTAACTGGAGATAAAGAATCTCACGGACTTTCTTGCCCAGGCTGGCTTTGAACTGTGATCCTCAGATCTCAGCCTCCTGAGTAGCCAGGATTACAGGCATGAGCCAAAAGCATCTGGCCTTTAAAACATATTTATTGGGTTTTTGATATTGTACCAATACACGAAGGTTTCATTCAGATATTTTCCCCAAGAAATTGAAAACAAAAAGAAATAAGCCCAAGAATTGAAATAGATTTCCGACAAAGAATAAAAGCAAAAATAAGCAAAGTCACATTTAAAGCATAAACTGGCATGACTTAACTGTTACTTGGTTTTTATTCCAAGAACATTGCTAAGAGGTAGCCATGGACACAGAAGAAGGAAGCTATCTCAGCACTTCACGGCTGCTGCCCAGCGAAGTTTTGTCAAGGAGGAAAGGAGCTTAAATCAAGAACAGAGCTAAAATGTCCTTACAATATTGGAGATCAGTGCAGAAAATTGCAGCCACTGGAAATTGAGTACTTTTTTTTTTTAATCTTTGGGTCAAAATAATCCTGCTGTGAAAATAGGAATTGAAAAGTGTGTGTGTGTGTGTGTGTATCACTCTACTTATTTTGAATCTGTGCTATCATGCACCTTTGAATCACGCCTTATTTTCCTGAGGAGGTTTAGCTACCCAGCTGCTACTCAGATGTACAAATTATAGCTCTTGGAAATTAACACACTATTCTGCTTCTATATGATAGTCTCATAACTTTGATTCATATAAGCTGATTTGATTGCCAAAGGTACTCTTCTTTATTCAAGAAAGATATTTCAAGCCAGGAGCAGTGGTTCAAGGCTGTAATTTGAGAGAGAGAGAGAGAGAGAGAGAGAGAGAGAGAGAGAGAGAGAGAGAGAGCGAGAGAGAGATCAGGGCATCATGGTTCAGGGGCAGCCTTGGTATAAAGGTTCAAGAGACCTCCTCTCAGGCGACGTTGGCACATCAGTTATCCCGGCTACAGGGAGAGCACAAGGCTGGTACGGTGGTGTGCACTAATCAGCCAGTGGAGACTCAGAGGAGTACACATCGGAGGAGAGCAGCCCAGGCTGACCCAGGCATAAAAGCCAGACCCTGGGCTGGGAAGGTGGTAGAGCGCTTGCCTTGCATACCTGAGGCCCTGGGTTCGATTCTTCAGCACCACATAAGCAAAGAGAAAAAAGCCGGAAGTTCAGGCCCCATGACCAGACCCCCCCCCCAAAAAAGCCAGACCCTACCTCAAAAATAACCACACAAAAACGAGGCTGGAGGCATGTCTCAACTAGAACAGCAATCTACTTGCAAACACAAGGCCTAGTTCAATCCCAGGTTGACCTAATCCACGCCCCCAAAAACCAAAAAAAGATATTTCAAGACCAAGACACCCTAGCCCAGGTTCTAGAAATTCATCGAAGTTATGCTTCTTTGTTCTCTTGGGGACAGCCACCAGGCCTTCCCTTGATAATGACATAATATCAATCTGCCAAGCTTTCCTAGTTGCTACGTCGTTCAAGGCTACAGCACCTGCACGGCATGGAAAACGGCCTGTGTCCAATCCCTAGCGGAGTCGAGGAAACAAGACGAATCAGGAAAGGGATGCCTACACTCCACCTTTCTGTGTCTCTTCCTCCTCCTTCCCCTTCCTTCCTTCCTCCCTCCCTTCTTTCCTACTTCCTCCCTCCCCCCTTCTATTTGTCATGTCAGTAGCAGGTCTTGAAGTCCTGACCTCGTACCTGGTTCACATCTCTCCTTCTGTCACCTGAGTCGCGCCTCCGGCCTGGCCTTGCGTTGGCTGGAGACGGGTTTCCTGGGCTCTTCTGCCCGGACGGACCCGGGTTCTCAGGCCCCGGCAGCCCCGGCAGCCTGGCTCGCAGGCCCCGGCAGCCCCGGCTGACAGACCCCGGCAGCCCCGGCTGACAGACCCCGGCAGCCCCGGCTGACAGACCCCGGCAGCCCCGGCTGGCAGGCCGCAGCCCCGGCTCGCAGGCCCCGGCAGCCCCGGCTGGCAGACCCCGGCAGCCCCGGCTGGCAGACCCCGGCAGTCCCGGCTGACAGACCCCGGCAGCCCCGGCTCGCAGGCCCCGGCAGCCCCGGCTGGCAGACCCCGGCAGCCCCGGCTGGCAGACCCCGGCAGCCCCGGCTGGCAGACCCCGGCAGCCCCGGCTGGCAGACCCCGGCAGTCCCGGCTGACAGACCCCGGCAGCCCCGGCTCGCAGGCCGCAGCCCCGGCTGGCAGGCCCCGGCAGCCCCGGCTCGCAGGCCCCGGCAGCCCCGGCTGGCAGGCCGCAGCCCCGGCTCGCAGGCCGCAGCCCCGGCTCACAGGCCCCGGCAGCCCCGGCTGGCAGGCCGCAGCCCCGCTGGCAGGCCCTGGCAGCCCCGGCTGGCAGGCCGCAGCCCCGGCTCGCAGGCCGCAGCCCCGGCTGGCAGGCCCCGGCAGCCCCGGCTCGCAGGCCGCAGCCCCGGCTGGCAGGCCCCGGCAGCCCCGGCTGGCAGGCCCCGGCAGCCCCGGCTGGCAGGCCCCGGCAGCTCCGGCTGGCAGGCCCCGGCAGCCCCGGCTGGCAGGCCGCAGCCCCGGCTCGCAGGCCGCAGCCCCGGCTGGCAGGCCCCGGCAGCCCCGGCTCGCAGGCCGCAGCCCCGGCTCGCAGGCCCCGGCAGCCCCGGCTGGCAGACCCCGGCAGCCCCGGCTCGCAAGCTGTAGCCCCGGCTCGCAGGCTGCAGCCCCGGCTGGCAGGCCCCGGCAGCCCCGGCTCGCAAGCTGTAGCCCGGCTCGCAGGCCGCAGCCCCGGCTCGCAGCCCCGGCAGCCCCGGCCGCATTATAGATAGGTATTCCCCTCAGCCTCGGCCGCCACGGCCCGGCGGGCCGGTCATCCGGGTACTTGCTCTGTAGCTGGCCGGAGAGCTAAACCCTGCCAACCAAGCCGCGCTGAAAGGGAAGAAGATTCCAGAAGGCGATGCTCTCCACCTGCTCCCCACAAGGCCTTCCAGGCCGCACCGCAGACTCCCCGCACACCACGCCTTCTCGACCTCAGAGAACATTCTGGAAAGCTCCCGTCAGCAGTGTGACAGGCCCGTCCGTCAGATGTCCAGTTCACTGAAGTGTGCCAATTTGTAACCGAGTTCTAGAACCTTCCCGGCTTGAGCAGCTTTGTCCCGCCGGGGCTCTGTCTGCAGGAGCCGCCTTTCTCCAGTAGGAGGCGCCATTTCCTTCCGTCAGCTCGCGGGGGGGGGGGGGGGGCGGGCCCGCCACGGAGGCGTCACGTGACCCGGCCGCCTCCACGCCAGGGGGCGGTCTTGCGGAGATTACTTTACGTCCGTGCGCGGCGTCGTGACGTAGCACGCCGGGGCTGGCTGGCCGCCATCTTGCCTCTTTTTCCTCGCTCGCTCTCTCCCCCTCGGCCAGCAGCGAAAGTGCTTGTGGCGGTTTGGACGTCCGCGGCCTCGGCCCCGAGTCCTGCGGCCCTTCCCGGCCCCTCCTCGCCTCCCCGGCCCCGGCCCGCCCGCCCTCGCCTGCGCCCCGGGCTCGGCGCGACCCTCGTGCGCGGACCTGACATCCACCCTGGCGGGTAAGGAGGAAGCCGCGGGCGGAGGAAGGGCCCCGACGGGGCGGCGTGGGGCGGCCTGGGACCGGGGGGGGGGGGGGGAGGCGGGCGGGGGGCGGGGGACGGCCGGAGGGAGGGGCGGCCTGGGACCCGGGGGGGGACGGCCCAGGACCGGGGGGGGGCCGGAGGGAGGGGCGGCCTGGGACGGGGGGGGGCCGGAGGGAGGGGCGGCCTGGGACCCGGGGGGGACGGCCCAGGACCGGGGGGGGCCGGAGGGAGGGGCGGCCTGGGACGGGGGGGGGCCGGAGGGAGGGGCGGCCTGGGACGGGGGGGAAGACGGCCCGGGACGGGGTGGGACGGCCGGAGGGAGGGGCGGCCTGGGACCCGGGGGGGGGACGGCCCAGGACCGGAGGGACGGCCGGAGGGAGGGGCGGCCTGGGACCCCAGGGGGGCCGGAGGGAGGGGCGGCCTGGGACGGGGGGGGGGGCCGGAGGGAGGGGCGGCCTGGGACCCCGGGGGGAGGGAGGGGCGGCCTGGGACCGGGGGCGGCGCTGGGACCCCGGGGAGGGGCGGCCTGGGACCCTGGGGGGGCGCTGGGACCCCGCGCTGAGACCCCGGGGGGGGGCGGCCTGGGACCCCGGGAGCGGCGCTGGGACCCCGGGGAGGGGCGGCCTGGGACCCTGGGGGGGCGCTGGGACCCCGCGCTGAGACCCCGTGGGGGGGGGCGGCCTGGGACCCCGGGGAGGGGCGGCCTGGGACCCTGGGGGGGGGCGCTGGGACCCCGCGCTGAGACCCCGGGGGGGGGCGGCCTGGGACCCCGCGCTGAGACCCCGGGGGGGGGGCGGCGGCGGGACCGGCCCCGGGCCGGGCGGCAAGGCCGAGGGCCGCGCTGCGGGCGGGAGTGCACCGGGCCGGCCGGCGGGCGGGAGGCCCGACTCCATCCCGCCCGAGCGGGCGGCGGCGCGCGGCCTTTCGGGGCGCGCGTGTGCGTGCGAGTGTGAGTGCGCGTGTGCGAGCCTTCCCCGAGCCCACGCGAGGGCCCGGCCGCGGGTCGTGAGTGTGTGCAGGCGTGAGCTGAGCGTCTTCCTTCCGGAATGGAGGGTGCGGCCCCTGCCGGCCCCGGCCCCCCTCCGGGCCCGGCTCCCGGTGCACCCGCGCCCCGGCCCACCCCGGCCCCGGCCGCCGTCCCGAGGCAGGCCCCGCGGCTCCCGTGGGGGCGGGGCGTGCTTCCTGGCGCCAGGCCGCCGCGGCCCCTCGCGCCCGCGGGTGGCAGGGGCCGGTCGGTCCGCCCGGGGGGGAGGCCGGTGCACGTGGTGGGTACGGCAGGCCGGCGCCGGCCTGAAGGGGCCTCGCCCGGCAGCACAGCCTCCTGCCCTCTGGGACCCAGTGTTCGGGTTCCAGATTGGGGAGTCCGAGGCGCTTGGCTTGTGTGATTTGCTCCACCATTTTACTGTGCGTGAGTCCAGCAAGATGGACAAGGCTCCGCTCGGGTGTTGTTCTTGATTCCCAGACTCCTCAGGCGCTTCCCCTACCCTTATTGTACAGACAGGGAAATGAGTTCAGATGAAAGAAATTCGCCCAAGGTCGCACAGCAGTTCCTGCTGACATATGTACACCCAGACCCGTGGGTGAGACCCAGCTGTCCAACTGCCTTCTTGTTCCTTTTAACTTTATCTATCTCCGGGTTGCAGTATGTGCAACGCTGTTGTATTGTAAAGGTGAATGCGTTGCTGGGTCTCAAAATGGGCTGTAATCTACATACATGTCTCTATAGATCCATCCCTCGCTGTTTAGGATGTGTGTGTGTGTGTTCTTCACTGTTTAGGCCAGTTGAAGTCTTAGTGATCTACATTATTGTATGTAATTTTAAGAATTTGAGAGAATGTTGGTAGAGTATTTTCTCATTGTAAAGTGGGGTAGTAGCTCTTCTCAAAGATTTGCGGGACAGGTTAAAAAGAAAGATTGTGTATGTAAAAGGCTTATTTCGATTTCAGTACATAGAAAAAGTCCTAATAATGAAGGGAGAAGGGTAGCAAGTAATCTGTATTCTCAGGTTTGAACAAAGTTTTTCCTAGGTACTTAACATAATTTTTGTTCTCTCTTTCCTTACATTTACAGACTAGATTTATATCTTAAATGTTTGTTCTTTTTGTTTTATATACTAGATAGCTCTGAGATCAGCTTCTTCTAAGGAAAAGCAGTATTTCTGCCTTCAACTTTTCTCTCCTTTCTCTACCTTAAGGGAAAAAAATGTCTTTGAAGGTTATGTTATGTCCTCAAGTTCCCCTACCACACCTACACTGCTCAGTTTGTAAATTTGTTTGGTAACATGTGTCTTTATGCTATTTCTGTCATCAGCAAGAGTTGACCATTGGTAAAATTTTGAACAGAACTGTATTCATAAAAGGAGATCCAGAAATTGTGTCTGAATTATGACTAACATTCCTTTCAGTAAAGCAAAACTTGTCATCGTATGCACTGCGTAACAATGAAAACTTAGTCATAGCACTGTAAGTTTTAGGATAATGCTGTTGGTGGAGCAGTCAGAACATTTTTGCAGTTCAGAGTATTCTGTAGGGGTAACTTCAGGTTTTTTCCATGAGAAAAGACAGAAATAGTGCTAGTTCAAATCCTGACTTTGCTCTAGATTGATAGAATGCTAGCCATGTTTTGTGGCTTGTGTCTGCATTTATTTGCTGGCATGAGCTGAGTTTCAGCAGGGAACTTGTGTCTCCTTGGCAGATGTGGTTGACATACACTATCTAAGAGTCTGGGGGCTGGGAAGGTGGCTCAGTGGTAAAGCACTTGCCTTGCATGCCTGAGGCCCTGGGTTCGATTCCTCAGCACCAGATAAGCAAAAAGAAAAAAGCCGGATGTGGCGCAAGTGGTAGAGCGCTCGCCTTGAGCTGAAGAGCTGAGGACAGCGCCCAGGCCCAAAGTTCAGGCCCCACGACTGGACCCACCCCGCCCCCCCCCCCCCCCCCCCAAAAAGGGCTGAAATTATTGCTGCCAAAATGATGTAATCATCCCTGTGTGGTGGTCTTGGTGCACCATATTAAAAAGGGGATAATCACCATGTACAGATCACATCTAGTATTTTTAAAACACAACTGTTTATTCATGCAGCATGCTGTCTAGTAATTTTTCAGTTTACCTTCTGTGTTCCTAAATTTTTCTTTACTGAGCTATTTCAGTGTTCTCATCTTGTGTAGTGATTGGAATGTAGTTTTTGTGGATTATTTAGTGACAACAGATTTGAATTACCAAAGGATAGATACTCACCTAATAATAACTAATACGCATAGTAGTTCAAAAAAGCACTCACCTTGTCTGTTGTTTCCCTTTATTTTCCCATTCGAATAATGTTGCAGATAGTTATTGTAGAATTAATAGATTTACTTGTATCATATTTTCCTTAAATTGTAGTTTTATCCAAGAACTAAACATCCTTACAACTTTACAAGGCCCACAGAATCATGGAAACAGAAATAAGATTCTACCAACATACTCAGTTTCAAGGGTTAATAATAACTAAATGTTACCTTGGAACTAGGGTAATAGAATACTTGCCTTAAGGTATTTGAGGGCCTGGGGCAGTCCCCAGTACTGCCCTATCTCCCCTCAAAAAAAATTTTGGAGTCATGCCAAAAGGTGAAAACAAAGGTATATAAGAAGATAATAGAAATTTGGTGGAGATAAATTCATAAATAGAAAAATGTCAGTGTATGGATCTGGTTTATTACAAATGAATAGTAAGACTGGTGGCTAAAGGGTAAAAGTAACTGTAGGTTTGTTTTGTATTTGTGTAGGCTACCTTGAACTCAGGGTCCTCTTGCCTTGGGGCCTGAAGGGTTGGGAATTATTGGCCTATGCCATCACACGTGTCTGATCTGGAAAGGGTTTCTATTCCTTGTCTTCTTGATGTGGATCATCAAAGCCAAGCTCTTGCATGTGCCAGGCAAATGCTCCAGTAGACAATGTTGGGGGTAGGGGAACAGGAAATTTCCTCTCCTTCAAGACTATTAGCTCCTGCAAAGAGTACCTGTATCTTCCCCTCAAAGATGGGTTTTTTTGTTTGCCCAGAGGCCAATGTACATTAAGAAAAAGCTCCTGGGGGAAAAATTAAGAGTACATTTAGAACAGCACACACACACAAAAAAAACAATTGAGAGACTGGAGAAATGGTCACTAAGGAGCAAACATTTTTGAGCGTTTTACTTAAATTACAGGTGGCTGAGCAAGTTTAGAACTGAAATTTTCTAATATATCTTCAAGTTAACTATTAACATTTTTTACTAAATGGGAAATGGTATACTAAATACCAAACATGATCAGATTTCAAAGGAGCCAGAGAACATGTAATTGCAGTTAATACACTTCATTCTTCAGATAGAATTGTTGATTTGAATTAAAATTGAGAGGGGGCCACAATATGACTATTGTAGCTTTGTCTGTATTTGAAGTACCTTGACATTAGATTTAAGTTTTGTAGATCTTAATTGAAGGAGCACAACATGAGGAGTACAGAATTACTTCTGAAGGTTATGGAAATGGAACAGATGGGGAAATTCTAGTTTAAAAATAAGAAAAAGACTATTGGAGGATGGTTGAAACAGTTTTGTTATATGACCCAAACTGTCGTTGAACTAACTCACCCCAGTCCTCTTGCGTCTGCCTACCAGGTGCAGGCATTACCAGATATATGTGCCTCTACACCCAGCTTAGGGGAAGAAGGTAACTGAATGCAGGTGTTTGACCTAGAAGCAAGGGTTCATTGTATTGCTCTATGAGTTTTTCAAGTTTGTATTTTTAAAAATGGACTCTGGTTTTATAGTTCAGCCAGTTTTTATCACATAGGATTTGTGTATCCCCCACTAAAGTTAGGATATTATATCGGCTGTAGAAAGATGAAACACCTCTCATCAATAAACAGATTTTTTGGCATTTTAGAGGCAAAGTTGCTGCTGCTGTTGTTTCACTTTGTTTTTTGTGCTGAAGAGCTGTTAACAGAGATGGAAAGGCCAAAAGTTGCCCACATGTGCTGATGAATTTTCTGACCAGAAAGAGAAGTGAATATCTGATGCCTAGATGTTTAAGAAATGTGTGTTTTTACTATTTTTCTGTAATACTATTCATATAGAAGCATTCTACATATGTATGGTAGTATCCTTAACTTTAGTATTATAGCAGTTGATAAAACTTTAAGACCATTTCCCATTCTTTACACAAAGCAATGGTAAGTGAGGTGATGGTTATACCGGTTATCTAATAATTACTCATTATGTGTGATTATGTGGTACTTAAAAATAAAAATCCATTTGATGTTATTTTAGACTTTAGAATTGCTGATTATAATACACTTTAGAATTACTAATGGATTATGACAATTAGAGATGGAAGAGACCTTAGTAAGTTAGTGAGTTCAACTTTTTCACCAAAACAATTGCCATGACAACAGATTAACTTGATTATGCTAGGATTCCTCCAGCCAAAAAAAAAAAAAGGATCAGGAGTTCAGGACAGTTGACCTTTAACATTCACAGGGCATGTATTCTACAATCTTCTAACGTTCTAGGTTTGTAGATATACTAACATTCAAACCCCTTCACTTTGTCTCTCTTCATTTCTTTTCTGTTGTATCTCCCAGAAGAAAACAAAGTGCCCCCGGGGCCTGGGGAAGGCTCCACGAAGGAGATAATGTGAAATACCTCCATTTTCCCTTAGAAGCATCCACCTAGAAGTATATCTGGTGTCATTGGATGCAAATTTTGTGTTTCAGCAAAACTAAATCTTTTCACAGCTCTCTGGGTTTCCTGGCAAATTGTATAAATGGAATGCTAAGAGTTTTAAGGTAACTCATTTCTACTCATGGATAAATGGCCAGTTAGAAAGATTTTCCTTTGTATTCAGTCTAAATGGTTATTTCTAGATGGTTAAGCCTGGAATTGAGATACTTTAAAGCATGATGAATGTGAAATTTGTAGAAGCTTAGAATTTCAGATTTGTACCTAGGTATCTATTAAAATAACAATTTTTATAGAATAGTGCTATAATATTACTAGCTGTCACAGACCTTAGAATCTTTTCTTGCAGACACACTGGGTCTGTATTCTGCATTTGGAAATTTAGTGTCTGGGGGTTTGTTTTTTGAGACTGTTTCCTAGTTCTGGTCTTCGATTTCTGAGTTTAGGATACCCCTGCCCAGCCTCTGAGAATTATAGTCACATATCACCAAGGGCAATGACATTTTGGTTTTGATCCAAGAGTGATCTGCATACCATTCCAAGACCATTTAAAAGAGGGTAGACGCATGCACACGTGCACATGCCAGTGTCCTGAGGCTTGAACTTAAGGCCTGGGCACTGTCCCTGAGCTTTAAAATAAAGCTCCAGACTAGCACTTTACCACTTGAACCACAGCTCCACTTCAGGCTTTTTGCTGGTTAATTGGAGAGTCTCATGGACTTGGCTGCCAGGGCTGGCTTCAAACTCAGAGAGATCTTCAAATCTCAGCTTCCTGAATTATTAGGATTACAGGCATGAGCCACCAATACTGAGCTCCGATACCTTTTTAAAGCTTAGAAAGTCATTGAAAGACTGAATTCATTGTTCAGATGTATTTCATTCACCGTATCTCCTTTACAGTTCTTTATTCAAACTTAACAAAAGTCATTGAAATGAACAGTGTACAAAATTGTTTAGACCATGTTATAAGCATCCTTCGGTATCTTTACTCTAGAAATAACCCTCATGCCAAAATCCACAAATGCATATATAAAATGTGTTGTTTCCATGTAACATGTACAGGCTGTGTATTCCAAATCATCTCCACATTGCTTAATACCTAAGATAATATAAATACTGTGTGCGTAGTTATACTGTAATGGTTTTTTAACTTGTTTTATCTTTCATTTAAATATTTGAAATATATTTCAGGAATTTCGGTCTTTATTTTTATTATTATAAAAAATAATCAGTGTATTTTTTAATATTTTCTGCCCACAGTTGAGTCTGTAGACATGGAATTTGTGGATACCAAGAGTTAACTGTAGTTCATACTGATCACAATCTTTATTAAGTCTAAATTGTTTTTCTGCTTCAAATACTCTAGTTCTCATTTGTGTTGTATGCATTTAATGAGGGATGTGTAGGGACTTTTTGAATAATTGGTTTATAAAAATTAAACAGGAAGGAGAAGTAGTAGGTGTATGTATAGAACACAGGCAGATCTCTGATGTTAGTTAGTGAAAAGTAAACATCAAAGATTACCACGGTGTAGGCTGGAGGCATGGATCAAGTAGTAGAGCACTTGCCTAGCAAATGTGAAGCTGAATTCAAACTTCAGCACTCCAAACAACAAAGATGAGCAAGAAATAACATGCTTGGGAGAACAGATTAGTGTCCGGGGAGTGGGGTAATCACTTTAGTTTTATAGAAAAGTTTCAGTACTAGTACAGAATCCCCTATTGCTTCATCTAGATCACACTATGTGGCATTTTTTTCATGTTACCTTATAGCATTCTATATGCACCAGTTGAGGTGTGTCCCCACACCACCTGATGGTAAGGGAGGAGGGAGGTGAAGCTAAAAACTTAGGTCGACCTAGAAATCAAAGAGAATGCTTTCCGTTGAGCCATTTGCCAAACGTTTGTGTTTGGTATTTGGCTCTTATAAAGAGTGTTTGTTTGGCTCTTATAAATAGTATGTATGTATATGTGTGTATAAAATCTTGATATATTCAGTAAATCTTTGTTAAATGCCTACAGTATGTTTTTCTGAAAATGGTTACACATTTTTTATGTTAACACAACTGCAGGACATTAGTTCCTCTTGAAAATACAGTCTAAACTTAGAACCATATGAATAATTAGGACAACAGTAAACAGATACTTAGAAACCCTCAAATAATTGAAAAGATAATTGTGTTGTTAAATTTGGTAAATTACAGTTTCCTGAAATTAAAAAAGCTACTTCTCCGCATATACTAGATTTTAAATGTTAATATTTTCAGTATTGAAAACTGGAATCTTACAAGCTTGGATGCTAAAGGAATTTCAGGGATCATAGCTAATTTTTTTCTATAGAGTAGAAAACAAAGGTTTTCTTCCACAGTGTTTTAAATGATAGCTTTTAAAAAAAACCACTGAAGCTTTATTACATGGTTATTTACAAAGAAAAATGAACCAAATATCCCAATTCTGCTGATTATAGAAAACATGCTTATGACAGCATTTCTACCATATAGAAATTGTTTTTCTTAACATTTGGGGTAAACTTGTCATTTCTGGTTTTCATGAAAACCATCTTTTTGTTATCACTGTTTGGTGTTGTGTTTCTTCTTTTTGTCAGTCCTGTGAACTCAAGGCCTGAGCTTTTTTGCTCAAGGCTAGCGCTATGCCACTTAGAGTCACAGCGCCATTTCCTGTTTTCTAGTGGTTAATTGGAGTTGTGTCAGGGACTTTCCTGCTCTGGCCGGCTTTGAACTTCCATCCTCAGATCTCAGCCTCCTTAGTAGCTAGGATTACAGGTGTGAGCCGGGGCTCTGGGCCCATCCTTTCATTTTGAAAGGTTGATACTGCCTTCCAAATTTCTAAACCTTTTAGGAGCAATGCATTTGCTTTAAAAGCACTGGCTTCCTTCTTTTCCCCCTTTATTTGTTTCTTTTTCTTTTCTCTTCCCCCGCCCCCTCCTTTCTTTCTTCCTACTGGGGTTTGAGCTCCAATACAGTGCTAGGCAGGCAGTCTACCACTTGAACCATGCTGCCGTGGAAGTCGTAGGGTTTTAACTCAGGATTTCACACTTCTTAGGAAAGTACTTTTATTACTTGAACTGCACTGCCAGCCCTTTCCTTTCAGTGCTTTTCTGCTAGAAACCTGTTAAAAGACAAATACACTTTTTGCATAATTTGGAAAAGGTACCTGTTTTGTTGTATCTAATTTCAGTAAAAAACTGTTGGGATGTTTTTTTGGTTTTTTTTGTCATTGCTATTTAAACAGTGACAGGATTTTTTTAAAGGCTTTGTTTTTGCAGACATACTGGACTTTAATAATTTAGATGTTAGGGTGCATGGTCAGCAAAACGGTAATCTAGAAGTATTGTTACCATTGTATTAGTAAGGAAAAGCTTTTTTTGATGGCTATAGTTTCTTTTGAAGTCAATTTGGCAAGCTGAAGACAAATACGCCTGTTGAGCTCATTGTTTGAAGGGGTTTAGTGTATTAGCTGTACAAGAATCAGTTTAAGATGTGTTTGTTATATTGTGTGCAACCATGTATTTAACAGCAGTTCAGATGTTTTAACCCGTGTTTTCCTCTATTTGCTCTTGATAACATTTAGAATAAGTGCTAGGGTAATACTCTTTTTCTTAGTCTAGTAGACTCTGAAGTTTGACAACTCTGTTTATTTTGGCTTCATCTTCTGGCTCTCACCCTTAACCATAATTTTTAGACTTTATACTTCTAGATCAAAATGGGTTTATTTCAGAAATTCTCATTTGTGGCTATACTGTGGATAGACATTCTTGGAGAGTTTTTTTTTTTTTTTAAAGAATACTTTGAAATTATTCCATAATACTGTCAGATGTAGTCCCAGAAGTTCTGCTTTGTCTGGCATGCAGCTTTGGAAAGTGTGTGTGCGCTTGCACGCGCTTGCATGTGTGTGTGTGTGAGAGAGAGAGAGAGAGAAATCTGTGCAGCCTGCATTGAGAATTCATTTTTTTCTTGACTCATTACCTGATCAGAAAGGTCTTACTGAGCTTTACTACCCCTCTACTAAAGTTCTTCTCTCCCTTTTTGTGGTCCCTTTACTTAGTTATGTTTTTTCATTGCTATGATTTTATATTCTTGTTGAAAGTTCCAAATTGCTCTAGCAGGTTTAAAAGGACATTTTCGTTACTTAAGGTTGTAGTATTCAAGAATAACAACATACAGTAGTAAAGTGCATTATCCTTTAGAATAACGGGTAGAATAATGTGGATTAGGTTCCCGTGCCAGGAGCACACAGGCATGTTGCACGGTGATGGAAGAAGAGTTAATGGCAGTGATATAGTTAATGTTCAGGTAGGTATGTGCATGTATTTATAAATAACCTTTTGCTCATGTTACTTGTTGCCTAAGTACATAAGAAGTTGGGTTTTTTTTTAAGCTTTTGCTTATCAACTACTTTTTTTCCATGTTCACCTGTGGTTTTTGTTAACATTCTTGTGTTGTGTATGTATTGGGACTGCCAATATGGATAAATTTGAATCCTTTCCTTCTTTCCTCTTCTATTTCCTTATTTTTGAGAGTGGTTCTCACTAAGCAGCCCAGGTTGGACTCAAACTCAGATTCTTGGTCTCAGCCTCCTCACTGCTGGGATTACAAGTGTGACCAGCATTCCCAGCTTGAATAATAAAAATATATATGGTTATTACCATGTTTTAAGAAAACATAGAGTCTTAAATACTCTAGTGAAGCACTTAAATGCTATCCTTTGGGATATAACTGCAGTAACAAAGGAATGTAGCATAGGGTTAGGAAATAATTGTAGTTGATGAAGACCAAATTCTTATCCTTTTCATATTCATTTGTTTTTATATGGATGTATTTTTTTTCTTTTTCTTTTTCTTTTTTTTTTGTTGTTGTTCATCATGGGGCTTGAACTCAGGGCCTGGACACTGTCCCTGAGATCCTTTGCTCAAGACTAGCATTCTACCACTTTGAGCCACAGTGCCACTTCCGGTTTTGTGGTAGTTAATTGGAGGTAAGAGTCTCCTGGACTTCTGTCTGGGCTGGCTTCGAACCATGATCCTCAGATACCAGCTTCCTGAGTAGCTGGGATTACAGGTATAAGCCACCAGCACCCGGCTTAATATGTATATTTTTAATTTTATGGTCTTGAAATCAGTTGTGGGTTTTGTTTGTTTCCAAATCACCATGCCTGGGACTGGGAAGGTGGCTCAAAGGTAGAGCGCTTGCCTTGCATGCATGAGGCCCTGGGTTCGATTCCTCAGCACCACATAAGCAAAAAGAAAAAAGCCAGAAGTGGTGCTTTTTAAGAACCATTTTGGTATTAGGGCATGATGGTATGTATGACTTCTTATCCTGGTAAGCGGAGGACTAACGGACAAAATAAACCAGAGTGCTTTGATGGGGTTGAAATTTAGATTTGCAAAACACCAGGAAGTGGTGGGGTTACATGAAAGGGATGAAGTGGGGCCAAGGGGACAGTGGTAGACAGATGAAGGCAGAAGAAGGGGGAGTGCAGTCAGGAATCCAGAGTACCTTACAAAGTGAACAAGAGTGAGAGAAGGGCTGAGTAGGGAAAAGAGGTGTGAGACTATTGCAATTTGTCACATTGATCAAGATATATTGTATTCATTAACCAGTTTGTTAAATAGCAGTTTTTTTTATTTTTATGTATTTATTTATTTTGTCGGTCCTGGGGCTTGAACTCTGGGCCTGGGCGCTGCCCTTGAGCTCTTTCTTCAGCTCAAGGCGAATACTCTACCACTTGAGCCACAGCACTACTTCCAGTTTCCTAGTGGTTAATTGGAAATAAAGAGTCTCATGGACTTTTCTGCCCAGCTAGCTTTGAACTGTGATCCTCAGATCTCAGCCTCCTGAGCAGCTAGGATTACAGGTGTAATCCATAGTCACCTTGCTCCAAGTGTGATTTTTTTAAAAAAATAGACAATTGTATAATTTGCATGAAAAGTATATAACATAGGAGCCATAGTTCTAGCTTGTTTTACTCAGCATAATCATGCTGAGAGTTATCCTTGTTATTATTACCTGTTCATTGTTTAGTAAGATTGTACAAAAATTAGTTGCATTTCTTTGTAACATCAGTAACAATCCAAAACTGAAAGTAAATGCAATATTTAAAAAAATTCTGACAATCTATTCTGTTAAGTATGTATAAGATCTGTATATTAAAAACTACAAAGTATTAAACCCTAGATAAGTGTATGTATGTCCCCATGTTAAGGGTGTCAAGACTCAAAATTAAACTGAGAATTCCTACAAATTCATCTACAGGTTTAAAACAATTCCTGGAAGAAAGCTCAGGAGAAAAAATTGTGGCATAAGAGACAAGGCAGGCAGAATTTTAAAAGCTTATTCTAAAATACAGAAAGAAGTGGACAGGATCTACAATAGTCTAATAAAATAAAAATTGGGAGTTAACACCTGATTTAAGAGTCAAGTAGTAAAGTTGTGTGGCTCTGGTTGTAAAAATAACAATTAGGCCAATGGAATATAATAGAATCTAAAAATATCTGATTTTTGACAATTAGAAGGAATGCCCTGGGTAAAAAAAGATGGTCTTTCCTATAAATGATATAGGCACCATTAGGTGTGTATAATATAGAAAAAGAACCATGTGTATGTGGTTAGACAGGTTGTGCATAGTGCATGTCTTATTCTACACATTTTGGTCTATTCGTCTTTTTTTTTTTTTTTTTTGGGTCCGGTTGTGGGGCCTGAACTCTGGGCCTGGGCACTGTCCCTCAGCTCTTCAGCTCAAGGCTAGTGCTCTACCACTTGAGCCACAGCACCACTTCCGGCTTTTTTCTTTTTGCTTATGTGGTGCTGAGGATTCGAACCCAGGGCCTTGAGCATGCAAGGCGAGCGCTCTACCACTGAGCCACCTTCCCAGCCCCTCTATTCGTCTTTTATGTCTGAATTCAGCCATTACTGAACTTGTTGGACGAGTAGTATGATACGCTTACTTTATTTTGTCGGTCATGGGGCTTGCATTCTGGGCCTGGGCGCTGTCCCTCAGCTGTTCAGCTCAAGGCAAGCGCTCTACCGCTTAAGCCACGGTGCCACTTCCTATGATATGCTTATAAAATAACATTCCTGTCCACTAATTATAGTATCTGCAAAAATGCTGGGCATTTTTCAGTGGATTTTTTTTTGGTCGGTCATGGGGTTTGAACTCTGGGCCTGGGTGCTGTCCTTCAGCTCTTCAGCTCATGGCGAGCTCTCTACCACTTGAGCCACAGCGCCACTTCTGGTTTTCTAGTGGTTTTATTGGAGATAAGAGTCTCCCGGACTTTCCTGCCCAGGCTGGCTTTGAACCGCCATCCTCAGATCTCAGCCTCCTGAGTAGTTAGGATTACAGGTTTGCCCAACTGGATTGTTCTTTTTTTTTATTGTTTTGTGTTTTCTTGCTTCTTTGCCTACATGATATTATTTGTTTTTGATATAGTGTCTTGCTACACAGCTAGTATTCTTTAAATTTGTTTTGGGACACACCCCCTACCGTTGCTTCTCTGCAAATCTTTACCGTTTTCTTGATGCTTCTAGTAGAGAACTCTTTCTGGTGGCTGCCTTGCTCTCCCTGAACTATCAGCTTCAATTTTTTTCAGCTGAAGGACCTACCAACCTTCAGTTTAATTTCTTTCCTTGTGCCAAGCTCGTAGAACTCCCTTAGACAGTAAATTTAGGCAGCTGGATGGTTCAACCTCATTGTTTCCCAGGTATCAGGAATCCCTGCCCCTTTTTTGCTTATGTTCAGTATCTTAAGCTGTTGGTTCTATACATATACATATATGTGTGTGTGTGTGTGTGTATATAAATATACAGTCTAGCTTTTGAGTTATTTCAAAAATGGAGGAAATCTCACTTCTATTACACATCTTGACTGAACATCTAAGGCTGTTAGTGGTGTGGGTCTAAAGAAAGTCTTAGATAGCCATGGTTCTTTGATTCATTCTAGGTATCCAGACACGAGTCAAGTCTTTCTTTTTAATCTTTAAATAAATTGTACAAAACAAAGTTAAGCCCTAGTATGAGACCTCTTCTGAATTGCTTGGATTCTTTTGATAGTCTTTCCTGGAAGTAGTCTTCATTTTTAAAGAGTTTATTATCATTTTTCACATGTATAGAGTGAAAATTCAGCCTAATTCAGAATTTCTGGGTGTTTCCCAAGCCTTCAAAAAGGAAGACACCAGAAAAGGAAAGAGGGTTAAGTTAAACTTTGGCTGTAAGCTAAAAACACCCACAGCTGACTAGCAAGCTATAGTGGGGTTGCCTTTCTCTGTTAACCAGTCAGATCCCTTTTTTGGGTACAGTAAGTCATAGTTCCTCTTTATATTTGATGGAACTGTCCCCTTGATTTGCACCTGTACTGTGATCATGAGCTTTTTGATGTGTTCTTTTTGTGGTATAGTTGGTACTATAGAACATAGGATTGAGTTTCTCATAACCTTCAAGAAGCATAAATATTCTGTTCTATTGCTTTGAAAATAGTTGATTCTTTGTGCACTTTTCTTACCTTAGAGAGTGTACCATGTGTGTACTTTGTTTACCTTTTCCTTGAGAAAGAGTGCATACTGAAAAGTATATATAAACTAGTTTATTCATAGTGAAAGAAGAGACTTCACAGAACTTTGATCTAAAACGCACTACTCATTATAGCATAGGAGCTTTTATTTTGGTTTTTTGTAGAATCATCATTTTGTGACTTTTAGGAATAATTGTATGCTCTTTTTTGGTATGTGCAAATTCCTTATTTATAGAAAAATTTTGTTTTTGCTCTTTTAATTTTTTCACATATATTTATATATGTGTGTGTGTATATATATATATATATATGTGCATGCTGCTTGAAACACTGTGAGATGACCCCTGCAGTTAAGCAAATTAACCTCTTGTTAGCCACCATGATTGTCACCTGAAATTTACTCAGCAAATTTGAACAATACAGTACTCGGCTATTACCTGTAACCTTCACATGGTGCACTAGATCTCTGAGTCTCTCATCTTACATAAGTGAGTGAAAAGTTGTTTGTTGCTTTACAATTCTGTATGCAAGATTGTAGTATTTGTTATGTTCCCTTTGTACATCTGGTTTGTTTCACTTAGCATAATGTCCTATAGGTTCGTCCTTGTTGTTGCTAATGTTGTTTTCTTAAGGCTGGAAAATTGTGTGTGTGCGTGCATACATGCATATATGCATGTGTCGTGGCCATATACACATCACAATTTCATTCATCCATGAATGGACAACTTCGATTGTTGCCATGCCCTGACTAATGTGAATAAAGCTACCATGAACATGGAAACATATGTCCATGAGGTAATCATTTGCATCCTTTTGGGTCCCCAAAGAGGGATTTAGACAGTCATTTACCTGCTATACTGTTGTTATCTGTAATAGCCATACTAAATTACATTGGGACCAACAGTATACAAAGGTTGCCTTGTCTCCATGTTCTTGGCAGACTTTTTCTTTTATAACAACCTTGATTACAAGTGTTTTTTGCTTTTTTCCTTTGTAGTTAATTTCATTTCCTTAGCAATTACCTTTTCACATTTATTGGCTATGGTTGTATTTTTTGTCTATTCAAGTATCTTTATTTCTGGGCCCTTAGTTTTATTTCATTAGTCTATTTGGATTATACACTACTGGGATAATAATGATGTTATAATTGGAAAAGAGAGTTTGCTGTCTTAGGCTTTTTCTTTCTTGAAATGAATTTTAGCCTGTCACAGTTGGCAGGCTTGGATAGGAGACTTTTTTGTGCCCGGGAGTTAAAGCATAGCAACTGGATAACATGCAGATTCCATCATAAACAAAGATGATGACTTTATTTGTATCTTTAATTTCTTTCATCGGTGTTTAATAATGTTCAGTGTACAGATCTTTACAGATCTTTGGTTTCCTTTGTTAAATTTGTTCCTAAGTATTTTGTTAATTTTGCTGCTGTGGGAAATGGAATTGTTTCTTGATTTCAAATAGCACTGGTGAAAAGAAAAGCAGCTGATTTTTTGGGTGCCTTACTGAATTTTTTTTAAATCTTTAGTGTTTTTGCATGTTAACTACGAATAGGTAATTTTACTTAATTTTTTTTTTCTTTTTCTTTTTTTTGTCGGTCATGGGGCTTGAACTCGGGGCTTGGGCGCTGTCCCTCAGCTTTTCGGCTCAAGATGAGCGCTCTACCACTTGAGCCGCAGCACCATTTCTGGTTTTCTGGTGGTTTGTTGGAGATGAGAGAGTCTCACGGACTTTCCTGCCCGGGCTGGCTTTGAACCGTGATCCTCAGATCTCAGCCTTCTAAGTAGCTAGGATTACAGGCGTGAGCCACCAGCGCCCAGCCAATTTTACTTATTTCTTTGGGGCTTGGATTACTCCCCTCTTTTTTTATCTTTTATTGTTCTTGCTATAGTAATTACAGTTCTTCATTGAATAGAACTGGTGATAAGACATCCTAATTTATACCACATCTTAGTGGAATTGTTTTGGGTTTTCTATTCGACTCTAATGTTAGCTTTGGTAATTCTCATTCTGTTGACACTATTTTCTTGTGTATCTATTTTGTTGAGCTTTTTTTTATTAAAAGATGAGAGCTTTTTCTGCATTTACTGAGATGATCAATGTATTTAACTTTCTGATATATAACATTGACTGGTTTTGTTTCTCTGTGATAAATCAAACTTCAAATCTAGATGTATTGTTGAATTCAGATTTCTGTTGGAGATTTTGCAAATGTGTTCATAATGGTCTGTAGGTGCCTTTGTCTAGGTTTGGTATCAAGAGGAAAATATCCTCATAAGTTTGGAAGTATACCTGTCCTTTCAATTTAGGGAAGAATTTAAAGGTTGGTATTAATTGGCTCACATTTAATAAGGGAAGTTAAGGTTAATTTTATGATTCTTTCCATTCTATGACAGCTAGAGTTAAAGCAGATAATGTATAATGCTGTTTAAATTGTGTGATGTTGCTAACCTCGTGTAAGGAAATGGACAAACTAAATGTGCTATCTTACTTTGACTTTTGTTAAGGTATGAAATTGACTTATAGTACATTTGCTCACTAGTTTTTGTGGTAAGTTATTTGAGATTTAATGTGTGTGATTCTTGAGTGTCGGGCACTGGTAATATATTTACGGGTTTTTATGTTTCATCAGCTGTTTACATTACCTGTCAATGCTTTAACTACCATTTTCTTCTTCTGCTAGTCAGACTTCATTCTTCAACCTTTGATATGAATAGATGTCCATGTTCTAGATAAAGTCAAAACTACTGGGATTGAAACTAGTACTGCTAACCACTGTAGCAGTAGGTGGAAGAGAAAAAAGATAGGTATAGATTCAAGTGGTCTTATAGATTTGCTCCTAGGAAGTTGTATTGTGATATTGTTGTCTCTTGGGTAAGAGAGAAGGAAGGATATGCTGCTCAAGATAGTTGGCTTGAGTAGTGGTGTTATAAGAGTCTGATATTGAATGATGTTTAGTTATGAACCGTCGAGTGAGGGTGAAAGAAAGTGCTCACGTTGACTTTTTCGTGATGCATTAGTTCCTTTTTTTTTCACCTAGCAAAATATCTCTTTGAATTTTAGCATATAGTAAATATTTGCTGTCCCTTTTTGTCACTATAATTGTTCTTCCTTTTTCATGCTGTTCGTGAGAGCTTTTCTAATGGGTTAGATTTCTAGGAGTATATCTCTTCAAATCAAATTACCCCTGAAGATATATTTAATTGAACATGACAGTAAATGCGCAATGTATTATTGTAGGATTTTGTTGTTGAACTGGAATTTTGAACTAAAGCATGTGTTCACATGTCCAGAGGCTTGAACTGAAGGCCTGGAGTGCTGTCCCTGAGCTTAGCTTTTTTCTTCCCCCAAGGCTAGTACTCTGCCACTTGACACAGCTCCACTTCTAGCTTTTTGGTGGTTAAGAGATAAGTCTCACAGACTTTCTTGCTTGGGCTAGCTTCAAACTGCAGTCCTCAGATCTCAGCCTCCTGAGTAGTTAGGGTCAGCACCCTGATTTCAAGCCCTAGGACAGGCTTTAAAGGGGGAAAATATATATATCTACTCAACATTTAGCACTTGCCTAGATAGTATGCACAAGAGTCACTAAGTTTTAGGGCTTGACAAAACCTTGTTCTCTGACATGTGTTTATACTTTATATGATTTTTTTAAATGTATATGTGGAATTTACACTGACTTTAATTGTTCTGCTTCTATTGTCAGTGTCTTTCTTGGTAGTTTCTGTGGTTGAATTAGCCACTTAATTCAACTGTAACTTCCAGAACAAATGTTTAGGTTGTAGGAATAGTGTAAGCTGTCTTTCTCCTACTTATTAATAGGCTAGTTTTAGGTTGTTATGCATCTCCAAAATTAGGGTACATTTTGGGGAATGATAAAAGTTTAATTACATGGATTCTATATATGTATGTAGGCTGGTGGTGCCAGTCATTTACAAGCCTCATAAGTTATATTCATCTTTACTAAGTAGACAATCTCTACAAATTCTTTATATTTGAAACATGCAGTATTCTCTGTAATGCCATTAAGTGAATATAAACCATAGATAATACAATCAAGTGTTTATTTTGATTAACTTCAGCACATAGTAAAGAGGTTGGTGAAATATTGATGTTAAATTACTGCAAATTGATACCTTCATTTCTCATTTAAAGAATTCTGTTAACATATGAGTATACTGTTTTTAGTCAGCTAATTCTAAAATACTTCTTCTTTTTTTCATGTACATATTAAAGACTGATTTTAAGGGGTGTGACCAGGAGGTTTTGGACTCGATGAGTTTCCACCGAAATGTCGGAGAAGTCAGGCCAGAGCACAAAAGCAAAGGATGGGAAAAAGTATGCAACACTCAGTTTATTTAATACTTACAAGGGAAAATCATTAGAAACTCAGAAAACTACAGGTGAGTAAAATGAAGTGCCATTTAATGTTTTTCGGTGCTTTTGTTTTTTAAGTTTAATTCAACCTTACATTGGCCTTTTTATGAAGGCATACATTTTTTAAGATACACGAATTAAATATGCTAAAATTGAAAATTCATACCTCTTAATTTTCCTTAAATGTTTTCACTTTGAATTATGTCACAGGTTTGTAAGATGAGTCTATAAATCCTTTTCTTAGTATTAAGAATAATCAAGCGGGCACCAGTGGCTCACACCTGTAATCCTTGCTACTCTGGAGGCTGAGATCTGAGGATCGCGGTTCAAAGCCAGCCCGGGCAAGAAAATCCGTGAGACTCTTATCTCCCAAAAACCACTAGAAAACTGGAAGTGGTGCTGTGGCTCAAGCGGTAGAGCACTCGCCTTGAGCTGAAGAGCGCAAGGACAGCCCCCAAGCCCAGAGTTCAACCCCCAACCCCCTTGATCGACCAAACAAAAAAAATTCAAAGCGTCTGTTAATTCTTATTGTTCTATATGATTGGAAGAATAAAATAGGTCTTCTAAGAAAGTTGATGCTACTGATCTTTTAGTTGCAGCTCGACATGGGCTACAGAGTCTTGGAAAAGTTGGAATTTCACGGCGCATGCCTCCACCAGCTAACCTCCCAAGCCTCAAAGCAGAAAACAAAGGCAATGATCCTAATGTAAACATTGTGCCTAAAGATGGCACCGGATGGGCATCAAAACAAGAGCAACATGAAGAAGAAAAGTAAGTCAGAATTACTAAGGAGTGAAACCCTACTCCTTTCTTTGTGGAGAACTTAGGCTTCCTACTGTGCACTAAATGATACACTGCTTATCTTACATATTCAGAACCCTTTAAAGTCTTGATTCCATAGTAGCTTTTGGTTAATTTTCCCTTTGGTCTAGTAGTAGTATCTATTTGTCATAGTAGAACAGATAATAGAGTTACTAATGAACTTTGCTTATCATAGCCTATATCAGTCTCTCCTTTCTCATCAAATCAGATGATTTGATGCCAGGTTCTTTTTCTAATATGAAACAATTCTGTTACCCTAATTTCATTGATGCTAAAGATTTTGCCTGCTTAGTTCACTGTGTATCTTTAGCGTTGACATTGTACATGAAGCATTAAAATACTCTTTATTGAATAAAGAGCAAGAAAGCAGAAATCAGTTTTGTAGTGTCTCTCAATCATGATTCATTCAGATATTTGCTCTTTGTCAAGCATTGTATAGGACTTTTAACTGACCTAGCTAAATAGCAGTAATTTTACTTAAAAAGAAGTCAGCTGTTGAATACTTGATTGGGTTTGAGGGCTTATATCTATTATCAAATTCCTGCCCTACTTATAGAGAGCTTGAAATAGTGAATTTGATCACTTGTTAGAAATTTGTAGACTATTGTGCTCTGAATTTTAGTTGTAATAAAATTACTTTATAGTAACAAGTCAATTGTAGGTCTAAGTGTACTAGAAATGTATTGACATTTGCATCTCTTAACTACTTTTTTACTTTTAAGCATTACCACAGCACAAGGATTGTGTAAAACAAGATTGTGTAGACCATTTTAAGTGTCTTTTTCTCATGGGAATGGATCAGGCAGGTTGCTGTTACCTGTTTGAATTACAATATAAGTGCAGTGGTGAACCTGTTGACTGCCAAGTGGAGAGCTTGCCTAGCCTTAGCCTGGCTCATTGTACAGATTGTATGTATTTACGTATATATTTAAATTTCTGCTTACCAGTGTTTACTTCAAACATTGTGTTGCTGTGGCTATTTCTAATAATAATCCAGCATTGGGACACGAAGCTGTCATTTTTACCATTGTTCAATGATAGAGATAAGAACAAAAATAGCTACAATTTTAAAGGGATGTTGCAGAGAGAAACCATCTGAGTAGATCTGTAACTCCGATACCTAGCACACAGATTTACCTTTCATGTAATATTGATTTTATTTTACTTTAATATGTAATGTCTGAAATAATGGATTCACATTTTTTTAAAGAGCACCAGAAGTGTCACCAGCACAGCCAAAACCTGGGGTAACAGCTCCCCCAGAAGTAGCTCCTGCTCCCAAATCATGGGCCAGTAACAAGCAAGGTGGGCAAGGAGATGGTAAGTGGCCATTAGCTGGGGAATATGGTCAGGTCTGATAGTTACTGAACAGCCATGCAGAAGATTAGGTGTAAAAAGCATTGTCAACAGATCTATTCAGATCTTTTTTTAAAAAATATCTTTAGTTGTATAAAGGGATTTCACTTTAACATTCAGATTATTAAAATGGACCCTTTAAAAATCTGAGGTAATTAAGTTTTTTATTAAGAGGCATGCATGATCCAGTGATACTGCTTAAAAAGGGAGTCTTTAAAGGTCTTTATCTTCATCCCTACACAGCAAGAGAAAGTCTGTACTATCAATATTTTGAAACATACAAGTAACCATACATTGTACTGATTACTCAAAACTCATTTCTGTCTGTTTCAAATACTTTGTAATGAGAGGAAGAGCTAATAGTGAACACACTTGCCTCCAAGCAATGGTGGACTTGCAAAACAGAAACTCAGTAAAGTAGAATTTTGTGAAAGAGTAAATCTAAGCCCTAAGCTAGTAAAATTAGCAATATAAAGACGTATAATAACCAGTACATAAGTGGGGGTGAATGGTTAATAGTGAAGTACAAGTAGTTACTCAGTGGTAGGTTAAAGACATTTCCAACTGCCAGTACAAGGCTGTTTTCAGTAATAACAATTTAATTGTTACTGTTTTCTATTTGTTTCCTTTTTGTTTTTTTTCTCAGTCCTGGGACCTATGAACTGTCCCTGGGCTCCTTTTGCTCAAGGCTAGCACTGCCATTTGAGCCATAGCACCACTCCAAGCTTTTCTGTGATTAATTGGAGTCTTAGAGACTTTCTTGCCTAGGTTGGCTTTGAACAACAATTCTCAGATATCAAGCTCCTGAGTAGCTAGGATTGCAGGCATGAGCCACTGTTGCTCAGTTGGTTCAATTTTAATAAAGGAATTGGTTTTGGCTTGTGCTGTATTGTCAGAGTCATAATAAAAGAGGAAAGGGGCAGAATGCTACTTATATGGCAGATCTTCATGAATGAGTCCTTTAGGATATACCTGGCAGGCTCTTTAGGTTTTTATCTCTTCATGGCTGTTCAATAACTTTGCAAAAGATTTGAGGAGATAAATTTTTTATGGATATGAACAGTATTGAAATAAGGAATAATTTATAAGAAAGATGAAAGAAACTATCCTGGGAGGGCTGTTTGAACTACTATTAGTATAAAAGTTATCTTTAATGTGTTTTTTAACAAATCTAGGTATCCAGGTGAATAGCCAGTTTCAGCAGGAATTTCCTAGCCTGCAAGCAGCTGGAGACCAAGAAAAAAAAGAAAAGGAAGCAAATGATGACAACTATGGACCTGGACCCAGTTTACGACCACCAAGTAAGTGTATGCTTTCTACCTACCTATTAAAACTGCACAATAAAATCGTACTGTTTTATCTTGGATGTACTTTCTAAATGTTCTTGGATTGTGTGACCTGCCTAGTGTGAAAAGACAGACTACCACTGTACTATTGTTATTTTTTTTGCTGCATGAAACATTTTGTGATACATTTTTCCTGTTGCATCTTGGGATCATGAATTCAAGAGCAATTTATGGGTTATGGCTAATGGATTCTTACAGGCCACAATAAAGCTGGGAGCTAAAGCTGTTTTGGATTGGGGTGTACTTCTTGGATCCCTTGCACAGCTTGTGGCTGAGGCTGTTCACAACACAACTTCCTTAATATATGTGAAGAGAAATAGGCGTTCCGAACCCCAAAAGAACCCCCCACTGTTTTTGAAAGGGACATACACTGTTACTTCAGCTGTAATTCTGCAGGTTTGCAGACCGACCCTGGTCTACTGTGAGGAGGCCACCCAGAGTGAGTGTGAGGTAGAGGCCCGGTTAAGCCATCGAGGAGGAGGTTGGCCACCATATGGGGTCTCTTGGTATATACCACATAGTGATTGTACTTGGTTAAGCCAGAGGTTACTAAATTTGGGCACCTGGGCACATGGTGAGTAGCAGAACTGAATGAAATAGATGAGAGCACTGCCACCACTGGTGGGTGAGAAATTCTCACCTCTTCCTTTAGAAAGCTCAGGTGACCCCGTAACACAGGTCAGGTGAGAACTGTGATTTTATGATGCACGGTCATAGGGAATGCAGAGTGCACTGAATTTTAGTCTCTGTTTTGGAAGACACTACTCTAGACTACCTAAATATTAGCATTAGTAGAGTTCATTAAATAACTAGCCCTCCTCCTTCACTGTACTGCTTTGCTTATTTTCTTGAAATGTGCTTAAGTTGCTTTCAGTGTTCATGCTCAAATATTTCCTTAGTCCTTTTTTTTCTTTCCACACCAGATGTTGCTTGTTGGAGAGATGGTGGTAAGTCTGCCGGCCCATCTGACCAGGATGAAAAGCTTCTTAACCAGGATGAAAACCCAGCTATATCATCAGAACAAAATGACATCCTCAAGGTTGTGGAAAAGAGAATAGCTTGCGGTCCTCCCCAGGCCAAACTCAATGGGCAGCAGCCTGCCCTTGCTTCCCAGTACAGAGCTATGATGCCTCCTTACGTAAGTATGTTAGTCTATGGTATTAGGAGAGAATTGGAATGGGGGCAGGTTTAAGGCTATCTAACTGAAAATTAACATTTAAAAAAATAGTAAGCATAGTAAAAAATTACACGTGTATATCAATTGAAATCACAGGTTGTTTCACTTCATATTACATTGAACATTTCTTCAAAACGTAATTGATCCCACATGTGTAGACTATTTTAGGACTTAATAAAGCAGCATGTAGCACAAATGTTTATTTTTGAAAAGTTTTACTGTTAGTAGAGTTTTAGTACAATTATTTTTGAATTACATATTTTAGATAATGAATGTAAAACATTTCTCTGAGAAGAAATCTTGCAGGACTAACATTGCCAACGGGATGTTTTATGGCACAAAAAAGAGCCAAGAGTATTTGCTTTAATTTGAACGTTGGGTTTTGTTTTGTCAATGTGCATGTGTTTGTTTTCAGTGTATTGCTATATAGCCCAGGGTAGCTAGCCTTGAACTTACAACCCTTATACCTCAGCTTCCTGAGTGCTGTGTGTGTGCTGCTACACCTGTATGAATTTTTAAGATCATCGTTAGTTGTACAAAAGGGTTTCAATTCAGCATGCCAGTTTATAAGTAGTGTATCTTGATCCATGTCCATCCTTTTAATTGCTTTCCCACCCCTCATACTAGACAAAGTTTAAACAGCTACAAAAAAGAGTGAATTTTCCTTCCATCATTTTAGACTACTAAAAAAAAAAAAAATGTGTTATTTCATCTACTAGTAGTTTGCATTGTATTTTTAAAGGTTTTTCAGGGACAAATACATAATATTAACCCATCTATAAAGAAAATAATTCCTCACCATCAGATTTGAAACTTTTTTGTACTGCAAGAGGAAAGACATTAGAACTTACAGGCAAGAACTTGCATAGAGTCCCAGAGGCACACAGATAGGAGAGAGACACAACAGGTAGGACTACATTAAAATAAAAAGTTCCTGCACAGCTAAGGATGTAATTCCCAACCAGTTGGGAAAGGATTTTTATCAGCAACGCATCAGACAAAGGCCTAATATATACAAGGCGCTCAAGAAATTAACCCCTCCCAGACTTAATAAACCAATCACAAATGGACAAGGGAGCTAAGGAGAGACTGCTCAGAAGAAGGTGTAAGAATGGCAAAGAAACACCTGAGCAAATGCTCATCCCTGGCCATAAAGGAAATGCAAATCAGAACAACCCTGAGATACTGTCTCATCCAAGTAAGATTGGACAACATTGTGAATTCAGACAACAACAAATGCTGGCGAGGATGTGGGGGGAAGGGAACCCAGGGAACCCTGCTGCTGGTGAGAATGTAAACTAGTACAACCACTCTACCCTGAGCATCATGAGCCAAGATATGATAAGGACACCTGCACATCCATGTTCACTGCTGTACTATTCACAACATCCAAGATATGGAAACAGCTCAGCTGCCCCACAAGAGAGTAGATCAGAAAAATGCGGTGCTTGTACATAATGGAATTTTATACAGCCATTAGAAAGAATAGAATAATGTCATTTGCAGGGAAATGGGTAGAACTAGAACAAATCATGTTTGATGAGGTAAGCCAATACCAAAGAGATACAGCACATAATCTTTTTATATTTATGTAAAATAATATGTATACTGAAACAGACTCATGGAAACAAAAGATTTTGTTTTTTTCTCTTTCTGATGATTCTGTATTCTTTACCTTATATATGGTGTATTTACATCTATATCTATGGGAGCAGGTGGGGATTGGCATAGAACTCAAAAAGGTGAAAAAAGTAGCAGTGGAAAGTACTGGACATTGATGAAAGTGAACTATACAGCTCAAGGGAGGAGAAGGGAGAGAATAGGGGAACAGACGACACTGCGAAGGAAATGTACTTTCTACTTGACCCATTCAACCCCTCTGTACATCACCTCTCGAATAACAGTACGTTTTTAAAAGAAAATATGTAAGGACAGATACAATGACTCAAGCCTAAAACTCGAGTACTTAGGAGGCCGTGGTCCTGTAAATGGCTTGGTTTGGGGTGGGAGGTTGTCTATACCTAGTAAATAAAATGAAATACGGAATTAGTGATAAAAATAATATTAATGTTATGATTTTACACCTAGTCAAATTGAAAATATTTTGCAAGTAAGTGATAAAATGTATTTTTTTTTCTTTTCTTCATTCAGATGTTTCAGCAGTACCCAAGAATGGCATATCCTCCTCTCCATGGTCCCATGCGTTTCCCACCCTCTTTATCTGAAACGAACAAGTAAGACTATTAAAAGTCTAGGCTACCGATAGTGCTCAGCAGTGCTCAGCGGTAAAGTGCTTGACTTACAAGGGCACAAAACAGCCGATGTCTAGAAGAGTCACATGTGCTCATTAAACTTTCTGAATGCTGTATGGATTGAGGATTTATTTTGTGTTCTCATGAGTATAGTTGCTGTTCATACCTTACAGTGATAAAGCCTCATTGTTTAAGAAGTGGAGTTGTTAAAGAACTTTGTTGTCAGGCACTAGTAGTGGCTTAAGCTTGTAATCCCCAGGTACTTGAGAGGCTGAGGTTGTTTAGACAGAGTTCCAGACCTACATAGGCCAAGAGAAGAAAAGCTCATTGGACACCTTCTCAAGGAAGAGATGCAGTGGCAAGAGCCTGCTGTCTTAGCTTCCAAGCCTATCATAAGGTGGATTGTGTCCAGAACAGGAAGAGAGGCCCTATTTCAGAAATCACAATTAAAAACTCAGGACTGGAGGTGTGGCTCTATGATAAGAATGCATGTCTGGAAGTACAAGGACCAGAATACAAAACCCAAGTATTGTAAAAAAATAATAATAATTCTGCCTGAAATTGACAACACATTTTTTTTCTCCCTTTTACTTTCCATGATATTAATCCCTGTTCCCTCTCCCTCTTCTTCCTTCCCTCCCTCCCTTTCTCCTGAGCTTATTTGGTGGTGTGGAGGTAGTATTTAACAGGATGTGGTTTGAGCTCAGCTGACACTCATTTGAACCACGCTTCCATCCCTGGTTGTGTCTGGTTATTTTTAGGGATAATAGTCCTACCTAGGCTGGCTTTGAACTTTGATTATCCAGATCTCAGTCTCTTAGAATTACAGGCATGAGCACCAATACCCTCCTTGAACATTTTTTTCTTTTCCTTTTTTTTTCGTTTGTGCTAGGCCTGGAGCTTTAATTCCGGGCCAGGGCACTGTTCCTGAGCTATTATTATTCTTTTTGTTCTTGTTTTTGCTTAAGGCTGTTGCTCTACCACTTAAGCCACAGTCAGTCCCATTTCTAGCTTTTTGGTGATAAGTTGGAAACAAGATGCCTAGGCTGGCTTTGAACCTCAGTCCTTAGAGTAGATAGGATTACACTTAATTGTGAGCCACCGGTGCCCTGTGTTGAAAATTTCCTTAATATGGTAGTTTTCTTTATTACGGTTTTATATTTTCAAATTTAGTTTAATGTTAGCCTTTACCATATTTCATATTTGAGTCTATAAGAGTTTTTGAAACTTTCCAGCTATTATAACAATTGTGCATTATTACATTTGTGTGCCAATACTAATTAAACACTAATTTCCTACCTTTAAACATGCACCTAATTTTGTATCATTAAAACTTCACCTTTTTCCACCATGCCCTCTCTCATTCATTAGAGGACCTCGAGGAAGGGGCCCTCCCCCTTCATGGGCCTCGGAGCCTGAACGCCCATCTATCCTCAGTGCGTCAGAACTGAAGGAACTTGATAAGTTTGATAACCTAGATGCTGAAGCTGATGAAGGTTGGGCAGGTAAGATGCAAAAGTAGTTAAGTGTTTGAGGTTGTTTACTTTAAGCAGTCTGTCTGAGTTTTCCTTGATTTGACAGGCGCTCAGATGGAAGTAGATTACACAGAACAGCTGAATTTCAGTGATGATGATGAACAAGGAAGTAGCAGTCCTAAAGAGATCAGCAGGTAACTTGTTGTGATATTTTCTACTAGTACCAATGTGAGGTGGAATTTTCATAGGAAGGGACAGTTTATGAAGGATATTTGGTGCTTGACATTTGACTAGAGATGTTTTGATATAAGGTATCAGGGACCATTTTAGATTTTTACTTGAATGACCCCGTATTTGAAAAACTGGACAAAAATTCCTTGGGTTTACATAATTGCTTCAAACTTCTTGATTTTATTTTATTTAAACATTCAACCTGACTTTACTGGATAGACACATAACATTGTTACAAAACAATTGCAGAGCATAATAGTGCTCTGTAAAAGTCTCTCCTTGATTTTGTTAAGCTTAGCATTAGGGTCTTAGAGGAGCTTTGTATTTTCTGCCTTTTTTAAAAAAATAAGAATAAAAAATATGGGTTATGTATCATAAAGGTTGGGAGTTAGATTTTTTGTTTTTTTGTGTTTTGTTTTTATTGCCAATCCTGGGGCTTGAATTCTGGGCCTGGGTATTGCCCCCGAGCTTCTTTTTGCTCAAGGCTAATGCTCTACCACTAGAGCTATAGCACTACTTACGGCTTGTTCAGAGTAGTTTATTAGGGATAAGAGTTTCGTGGACTTTACTGGTTGGGGCTGACTTCAAACAGCAATCCTCAGATGTCAGCCTCCTGAATAGCTAGAATTAACAGGTGTGAGCCACTGGCACCCAGCAAGTTGAGCTTTTAAAATATCCAAGGTGTTTATACTGGTATAAGTTACTCAGATACGGCATTGTGATTTGTTCAGATTTATAAAAGCTATCATTTGGTTTATGTTTTCTCATTAGATCAATAAATTGAAATGCCGTTAATATTACTTAAATGATGAGCTTCTATTCTTTTGTAGCAGGTGTGAGTAATGTCTCTAAGCCATACTCAGCTCATTCTTTGATATATTTTTGCCCCCAAAGCCATACAGAAACTGTTTTGTTTTTCCTAGAAAAATCATATTTGCTTATATCATCCTTCACTTTCTTATTTCTTACATTTTTTCATTTTTCAGTGAAGATCAAACTTCAAAAGTCTCTGAAAATACTGAAAACCAGAAAGAAGCAGAAGAAGTTCGCAATAGTAAATCACCTTCCCAGACACCTGCTCAGCCACCAGTGACAAAAGGACCCTATGCGAAAGGACCTACGTTTAGTCAGGTCTGCTGAGCTCATACAAATCTTTCATCATTACTGATAATGTGGGTGAATTAGTTTTGGGATGGGGACTTAAAAATGAGAACTTCATCTTTTTTGTAAGTGTCCTGGATCTCTGAGTTATTACACTAAATAGTGGCTAAAATGACCAAGCAAAAGCTAAAGTTTACCTTTTTTTTTCCTTCTTCTCAGGTATGTCTAAATGGAAGGATAATACTGTTTTTCTAAAGTAAAAGTAAACATTTATCAATTACTGAATATATTTTACTATCTAGTTGGGTCTAGGTATGAGGTGGTATGCTGTCTTTGTAGGTAAATAACACCTACTGACAATGCTTGTCAGAGAAAGAAGTCTGGACCATTGTTGGGGAGTGGGGGGAACAAGTGTATTTGATTCCATTGATGTTATTGTAAATGTTAATGGGAACTAGGAATGAAGGGCACCTTCAAGAGTTCACTCAACTCTCCTTAAGGAATCATAACATAGTTGGTACATAGTTGTTGAATTTGTACAGAACAAGTATCTCTTTTTGGGAAGCTAAAAGAAGGTAGCTGACAGTCTCAAAGGATAAAGAGCAGCTAATAAGCATGAGTATATTTAATGCACTGTGATATATAGTAAGGCTGAGTTCACAGTGTGATGTCTTAAAGATTATAAGTTCAGGCAAAGGCTTTGCAAAGACTTAATACTTGAGCCAGTTCTTAAAACAGTAATTGCCCATTAAACAAAAGTGAGAGTGTGGTTTCAAGTTCTAGGAAGAATAAAGAGGTAAGGAAGTCAAATTTAAGAAATACTGAGCCGGGCTCCGGTGGCTCACGCCTGTCATCCTAGCTACTCAGGAGGCTGAGATCTGAGGATCACGGTTCAGAGCCAGCCCGGGCAGAAAAGTCTGTGAGACTCTTATCTCCAATAACCCACTAGAAAACCAGAAGTGGCGCTGTGGTTCAAGCAGTAGAGCGCTCACCTTGAGCTGAATTGCTGAGGGACAGCGCCCAGGCCCAGAGTTCAAGCCCCACAACCAACAAAAAAGAAAAAAAAGAAATACTGAGTAGTAAGCTATATAAGAACCATTTGTTGGAGCTGAATTATGTAAATAAATGGTATTCAAAGGCATTAAGTTTGGTTAGTATGTGCAAGGGCCTGAGTTCATTCCCAGCAATGTCAAAGAACAAGAGGATGCTGTAAAAAGAGTTTGGATTTTATTCCAAAGGCATTGGTGATCATTGAAGAACGAACTAAGGAATCTTATCAAAGGAGGATTTTTCACATACTACTAAAGTTTTTGTCTTATATAACATTAATATAATCAGGAATGAGAGTTTCTTCATGGAAGTATGGAGAACTGCATCTTGAACTTTTTGCAAGTTTAATCAAGTAAATATTCCATATATTATATCTAGGTCTCATAAAGAGAAAAGGATAGATGGATTTTACTGTGTTGTCACTGAAATTCTGTCTTTATAATAGGAACGAGGACCATCTTCACACCTACCACCACCTCCAAAATTGCTTGCACAGCAGGTAAGTTTTTTAGAAGTCTCGTTATGTTATTTATATTATGTTTTAGATAATAGTTTTAAATATGCTTTTCTTGATATTTCAGCCTAAACATAGACCTGTCTCCACCCATGTTGATTTCTTCTTGGTGTTAATAGCCCTTCTTTCTCCATCTTTTTAATTTATCTGATTCCTCCGCACTGTTGCATGCTGACCTTCCTAGGCACATGTGCTGCTATCCTGAATATTTTGCACCTACTGAAGTGCTCACACTCCTAAATATCCTCAATCTGTCCATTTTTTCTTCATACTTTTCCATACCTGTGACGCCCAGTAATGGTCAGAATTCCTCATTCTCATCTAAAATCTGAATGTTCTAGCATCCACCTCCAGATCGCCAGCCAGTGTCTGGAAGACCAGGCTCTTTTCCTCCCAAGCAGCAAGTACCTGATGAAGATGAGATATGGAAGCAAAGGCGAAAACAACAGTCGGAAGTTTCTGCAGCAGTGGAGCGTGCTCGTAAACGGCGTGAAGAAGAAGAGCGCAGAATGGAGGAGCAGAGAAAGGCGGCTTGCGCAGAGAAGCTGAAGCGCTTAGATGAGAAGCGTGCCATCGTGCAGAAGCAACCTTCTCCAGAGGAGATGCAGAGGGAAAAAGAACGAGAGCGTGAGAAAGAACTTGAAAAAGAACAAGAACAGGAGCGGGAGCAGGAAAAGCAGAGACAGCAGGAAAAGGAGAAAGAGCTAGAGAAAGAGCAGGAAAAACAGAGAGAAATGGAGAAGGAAAGAAAGCAAGAAAAAGAGAAAGAATTAGAACAACAGAGGGAAAAGGAGAAAGAACTACAAAAGATTAAAGAACAGGAAAAGGAGAGTGAATTGAAGACGGAAAGGGAGAAGCTGGAGGAAAAAATTGAACCCAAGGAATCTCCTTTAGAGCCTGTGGCAGAAAAACAAGAAAGTGAAAACAGCTGTAATAAAGGTACTGTTGCTAATTCATTGTTTTTGATTTGTTTGCTAGAATTGAAAAAGGCCTTTTGCAAGCTAGACAAATGCTTTACCATTGAATTGTATCCACCCTATCTTGTTCATTCTTACATAAACCTTATAAATGTATACATTAGTTCAATCCATGGGTATTTGTATCTTGTTAATATAAACAGGTGACTGTTTTGAGGTACCATTTGTAATACTAAAAATAAAGGACTATAGCCTTCTCTTCTAATTTTATATATAAACACCGTGTTTCTTGAAATTATGAAATGAGCTTCAGTTTTATTTTGTCTGCAGATATAATTGGTTTCAGAGTCTAATGTGGTTTTTTTTTTCTCAGACATTTACCTTACAAAATTTTATTTACTGACTTTGATTCATACCTTTAAAACTGAACTTGAATAGCCCTTCATAAAAATGCTCCCTTCTCAGCTGGACACCTGTCATCCTAGTGACTCAGGAGCTGAGATCTGAGATCACAGTTCAAAAACCAATCCGGGCAGGAAAGTCTGTGAGACTCCTTATCTCCAATAAACCACTAGAAAACCAGAAGTGGTGCTGTGGCTCAAGCAGTAGAGCGCTCGCCTTGAGCCAGAGATGAGAGACAGCGCCCAGGCTCAGAGTTCAAACTCCACGACTGACAAAATGTTGCATTCTCATAATTAAGTGACTATACCAGTTTAAATTTGGCTTTTTCCTACATTAAATTCACCAGCTTCCAAGCTGTAGCTTATAATGCTACTAAGACTAATTTTTCCTTTTTTTTTTTTTTTTTTTTTGTCGGTCGTGGGGCTTGAACTCTGGGCCTGGGCGCTGTCCCTCAGCTCTTCAGCTCAAGGCGAGCACTCTACCACTTGAGCTACAGCGCCACTTCCGGTTTTCTGGTGGTTTATTGGAGATTGGAGTCTCACGGTCTCTCCTGCCCGGGCTGGCTTTGAACCGCGATCCTCAGATCTCAGCCTCCTGAGTAGCTATGATTACAGGCGTGAGCTAGCAGCACCAGGCTAAGACTGTAATTTTTAACTTGAAAAATTTATTCTTGTTAAAAGTCTTAATGAAAATGTAGTACAAAACCCTTACTAATTTGTAATGGAGCTAATTTCTAATGAGTGGTTTGAGATAGAATAAAAATAAAATTTTATTTCCGTTACTTGATTTCATTTGTATTTGGAGGGGGCAGTACTGGGGTTTGGACTTATGGCTTCAGACTTGCTAAGCATTTACTCTGCCACTAAACTAGAGTCTTGAATTTCCCCTTCATCTCCCTCTCTCCTCATCCTCCAGCCTGGTTTGGATTGAAATCCTATTTCCTACCATAAATACAATGATCCTCAGGCTTTTTTTTGTTTTGTTTTTGAATAATATTGACTCAGACTGGCCTCAAACTATAATCTTCCATTCTCTACTTACCAAGTATCTGGAATTATAAGCATGGCTGCTAGTGCCCACCCCATAATATTTTTGGAAATATTTTGATATTAATATTAGCTTATATATTATTTATATGATTAAGTCTATAAATGCATAAGAAAATTGTTCACAACACCAAAAAAAGCAAAATGTAATGTAGCACAACAGAAATTGGTAACATTGTTATACTTGAATGTTCATAAATTCTATAATCATCCTTTAGGAATCTGATTTAATAGTGAGAAGACTGAATTAAAAAATAGGAAAGTAATTGTAAAGCTGCCACTGAATACATGTATTAACATTGATGAATTTGACTTTTGAATGGTAACAGTATCTAAAATCATTTTAATTGTCTCTTTAATAATCTTTATTCGTTAACATTGTACTATCACTTATCTCTGTACTAGGATTTGAGCATAGCATTTTTGGGGGGGGGGGGGGGGATGGGTCAGTTGTGAGGCTTGAACTCTGTCTGGGCTTGGGTGCTGTCCCTGAACTCTTCAGCTCAAGGAGAACACTACCACTTGAGCCACAGCACCACTTTGGTTTTCTGGTGGTTTATTGGAGATAAGAGTCTCCCAGACTTTCCTGTCCGAGCTGGCTTTGAACTGTGATCCTCAGATCTCAGCTTCCTGGGTAGTTGGGATTACAGGCATGGTGCCCAGCTAAGATGAGCACTTTTTAGGCAGTTACTCTGTCACTTTAGCTTTGCCTCCAGTGTCTCATTTGCATTTTATGTGTTCTCTCATTGCAGTTTAATTTTAGCTAGCTTTCCATTGAGGGGCACCTATTTAATTTTTAATTATAGCACCTATATTACTATATATTTTATCATTCATGATAGTAAATATAATAACAAAAAAGATAAATGTATTTGATTCTTGACAACATTTTTACATTGGCAAAAAAAATTTCCTTTTAACATTCATCACAAGTCATCTGAGAAAAGAATTTGTAACATATTTCTGTAATTGTTGATATATGACATTCTCTAGAATTACCACTAATTTTCATTACCATAAAAACCTGTAATGTGGAAGTGGCGCTGTAGCTCAAGTGGTAGAGGGCTCACCTTGAGCTGAAATGCTGAGGGACGGTGCTCAGGCCCAGAGTTCAAGCCCCATGACAGACCAAAACAAAAACCTGTAATGTTTGTGCATATGCATGTGTCTGTGATTCTTTTGGTACACAGTAATTGACTGAGTGAATACTAATTATGAATAATTCTTTTGTTGGAAAGTAGCTAGCTGGCACTGTTGCCTTCATATTTAAACTCAGTAAGGTGTTGTTTTTTTTTATAGATAATAGTTACTTAATCTAGTAAGTATGTTAATGAATCAATGTGCTCTATTCTTAAGTATTTATAAGCCAGTTTTCATATAGGTCCTACTAAGACTGACATTAAATATATCCTTGATATTTATGGAAATTAATGGAAAATAGAAACAATATTTGTGCAACAAAGTATTTTGCACTGTGGTCTCTCACAATCAAGTTTTGGGGAAATCTAAGGTTAGGACTTCCAATTTAGAATATAAAGAGATGTTTTGAAGTGTTGTAGATGTTTCTTATTACATTTCATTGTACTTCAGTCTGGTCATTAATACATTTGACAGTTCTTTTACCTTTTCCTCATACAGAAGGGGAGCCAGTTTTCACTAGACAAGACAGCAATCGCAGTGAAAAGGAGACCACTCAAGTAGCACACGAATCAGAACCAGAATCGGGGTCTCAACCCCGTCCTGCTGTATTATCTGGTTATTTCAAACAGTTTCAGAAGTCATTACCACCAAGATTCCAAAGGCAGCAGGTAATGATGCAAAAAGGTTTTTAACATGAATATGTGAGATTGTTTCATGGTCTCTGTCTAATTTATAGATACTGTCTTTTGACTTTTCAGAATGATTCTATAGTGTAAGACCAAATTTTGTTACTTGTTCTTTTGGTCTTTTCACCTGGCCAACTTTCATCATTGTCTTTTCCCTCATGGTTTCAAAAAAGGCATTATTTGTGATGTAGTTGATTTTATTGATTCATGACGTGTGACTCGAATCCTAACACGTGAGGTCTTGTTCATTCAGGAACAGATGAAGCAGCAGCAATGGCAGCAGCAGCAACAGCAGCAACAGCAGGGTGTACTTCCACAAACCGTCCCTTCACAGCCGTCGGGTGGTGCTGGTCCTCCGCCACCACACAGACCTCTTTACCAGCCCTTGCAACCTCACCCCCAACATTTGGCCTCCATGGGTTTTGATCCCAGGTGGCTGATGATGCAGTCCTACATGGATCCTCGGATGATGTCTGGAAGACCTGCTATGGACATACCACCCATTCATCCTGGTCAGTCAAAATGGACTGCCAAACCTTCCTTGCGGTTTGCTTCCCTCCCCCCTCATTTAGTCTCGATTTTAGAGTTGTAATCTAATAAGAGTTTAAATAGGAACTCTAGGTTTTCATAATATAAATCTCAGCCCAGAAAAAAAACACACAAACAATCCAGGTACTTACATCAACTGTGTGGCAAAACCAAAATACTTTCTTTTGTTTTATGAATATTATTTAAATTTTTAAATGACAGTTATTCCATGTCTTCTAAATGCCTGCCATTGGTTAAAATGGTTTTATTTTAAATCTCTTTCTTTCTCTCAGTGGTGCTGAGATTTGAGCTCTGAGACATTTTTTTTTGTGTGTGTCAGTCATGGGGCTTGAACTCTGGACCTGGGCACTGTCCCTCAGCTCTTCAGCTCAAGGCTAGTGTTCTACCACTTGAGCCACAGCACCACTTCCAGCTTTTTCTGCTTATGTGGTGTTGAGGAATTGAACCCAGGGCCTCATGCATGTAAGGCAAGCACTCTACCACTGAGCCAGCCCCTCTGAGACATTTCTTTAGTAATTCATTATTTAAATGTTACCTACTTTTACAGGGGAAAGCCGTCATTTCCCAGCTTTATACCGTCTTTTTTAATCCTTGTATTGTTTACCATTCTAACACTGAATTTATTCGTGTTAGTCAAAATAATTAGTGCCTTTATGAAATCCATTAGAATAAATCCAAATCATCTATTATCAAAATGATACTGAGGAAAACAAAGTGTCATAACAAGCTGATCAGTAATCACAACTTGAACCAGCACCAGATGACTCACATGTAATCCTAGCACTCTGGGAGATGAAGCAGGAGTTTGTGGCCAGACTAGGTTACATAGCAAGACACTGTTTTTGCTCCCATCCCCACCACAGTCCTCCTGAAAAAGAATTTGCTATAGCAAATAGTTTTCTCTGGAAAATTATCCTGTTGCTCTAATTCTGATGTTTTGTATTAACATGCTTAGAATTACAGTGTGTGGATTCTGTTTTTTTTGTTTTTGTTTTTGTGGTATAGAGGAATTGAACCCAGGGCTTCATGCATGCTAGGCCAACACTCTACCACTAAGCACATTCCCAGCCCATTACTATCTGTTTTTATGCCTATTCCCCCCCCTTGGAAGTAGACTTATTTTGGTCTCAGTATTTTCAGAGCAATAGCAAAATCAAATTCCCATAACAGTTTGTTGTTTTGTTTTTGGTGTTAGTCCTGGGGCTTGACCTCAGAGTCTAGGCTCTGTCCCTGAGCCTTTTTGCTCAAGACTACCACTTAAGCCACAGCTCCACTTCAAGCGTTTTGCTGGTTGAGACTAGAGTCTCAGGGACTTTCCTGCACAAGCTTGCTTTGAACTGTGATCCTCACATCTTGGCCTCCTGAGTCACTCTAGAATTATAGGCATGAGTTTCTGATTCCTAGCCCAGAACAGCTTTTATATAATTTCTCAACAACCTTCAGTATTACTCAAAATAACAACAACAAAAAAACTAAAAAAAAAATTCCAAGTAATTAATGATGCATGTTTTGTCTTCAATTCTGATTTATCTCTCTGTAAACCTGTGTTACAGGAATGATTCCTACTAAGCCATTAATGAGAAGAGACCAGATAGAAGGATCACCAAACAGTTCTGAGTCATTTGAACATATAGCTCGATCTGCAAGAGATCATGCAATTTCCCTTTCTGAGCCTCGTATGATGTGGGGGTCAGAACCCTATCCTCACGCTGAGCCTCAGCCGGCAACTACTCCAAAGGCTCCTGAAGAACCTGAAGATCCAAGGTTACAAATTATTGAGATTATTAAAGAAAATCATATTAGTGGACTAAATGGAATATTGTGGCTAAAAGGAAACCTGTGCTGTCCTTAAAGATTATTCTGAGCCGTACCATTTAGTTTCTTCGTTTTGTCTTTGGGCATATTTTCTTCCTTCCTTCCTCTGTCCTTTTTAAAATTTCAGATTAAACCTTTTTTTATTAATTAGATTGGGAAATTTAGCATTAAATGTTCAGACCAAACTGAAACATATTGTAGATTATGAATAAAGAAGTTTATTTGTATCTACCATGCTTATTCAACCTGGCTAAAGTGTTGATACAATTCTTCTGGTAGAAAGAAATGGTAGAAATTTAATGGTATCTTAAGAAAAATTACTGAAACCACAAGTTAAGGAGATGTACTAATTTATGAAGTTGTTTTGTACTTGCAGAAACAATTGATGGTAACCTATAGTAAGCTATAACAATATAATTGTTCTTTTAAGTATAATATTTTATAATAACAATATAATTGTTCTTTTAAGTATAATATTTTATAATGAGTTGTAATTAATTGGGAGAGTTAAATTCTAGGTGGAAACTAGTCTTTTTTGGTAAGGTTTACAGTTTTTTACTAGATTTTATTATCTTTAAATAGTTCCATAAAGGGGTTGTCATTCAACATGTCAGTTTATGAGTATAATGCATCGTGATTGATAAGTTTTTAAAAACCCACATAATTTTAGGTCTAACTTGTGAGTTTCCAATATAGTATTGCAAGTATAAGGCCAGTGTTCTATAACAGAGCTTTATAACATTATCTTTCATTATTGAAATTTTATAACATTGGAATAAAATAAGAAATAGCATCATCACCATTTTCACCTATCTTCAGCCCCTGGTGTATTTTTTTTTTCTCCTCCTGTGCTATAATTGAATATTCCCTATTATAGCGGGGTCATCTGGTAGTTGTCTTTAGTAGTATATGACAGGGATGTTCTGAGGGCTTGAATTCAAGGCCTGGGTGCCATCTCTGAGCCTTTTAGCTCAAAGCTAACACTCTACCACTTGAGTCACATTTTTGGTTGTTCAATTGGAGACAAGACTCTCAAGGACTTTCCAGTCCTAGCTTACTTCAATCCTTGATCCTCAGATCTCAGCCTCCTGAATAGCTAGGATTATAGGAGTGAACCACCGGCACCCAGCTTGACAGTCATTCCTTTTTATATCCTTGAGTAAATTAACACTCCCATTTATGTATATACCACATTTTTCTTACTCTTTAATCTGTAGCTAGATGTTTGGACCATATCCACTTGGCTACTGTGAATAATGATGCTCTATTTTTTCCTATCAAAATGCCAAAGATAACTCATCATGATTAAGGTTCATAGTTCTGTATTTTAAATTTGGACTGGTTATTTTTCTATATATTTGCATATGTGAAAGATTGTTATGTCAGTTAAGCTTTTGAATTGCTTCCATCATAGGCCTGAAACTGCATTGGAGCAGGAGCACATTTCTGCTGCTTACCCCATGGAACACGGTCAGCTGGAAGCACATCCAAAAACAGACTGCGTCAGACCACCGGATGACACGGAAGTGCCTAAGTTTTTAAGCAGATCTGTGGAAGACATCAGACCTCACCATACTGATACAAATAATCAGTCTGGTGGCTTTGAAGTACCTGATCAAAAGACCTTATCTACTCTAGCAGATGAGAGGATCTCCACACTAGAAAGTCAACCTGCTCGGAAAAGAAGTGTTTCCCATGGATCTAGCCATACCCAAAAGTCAGAGGAGCAAAGAAATGAGCCATCATCTGTAAGCATTCCTAAAGTAACAAGCAGATGTCTTGATTCAAAAGAGGCGTCAGAAAGACCAGAGGAGAAGCCGAGGAAGGAAGGCTTTATAAGATCCTCTGAAGGACCAAAACCAGAAAAAGTATATAAATCTAAATCAGAAACTCGCTGGGGCCCAAGGCCATCCTCCAATAGAAGGGAAGAAGGTAATGATAGACCTGTGAGAAGATCAGGTCCCATTAAAAAACCTGTACTTAGGGATATGAAGGAGGAACGCGAACAAAGGAAAGAGAAAGAAGGGGAAAAGCTTGAGAAGTTTCCTGAAAAGGTGGTTAAACCCGAAAAGATCGAAAAAAAAGATCTCCCTTCTCCCCCACCACCTCCCGCGCCAATTCCACCACAGCCAGTTCCACCAGTACAGCCAGAACCAGAAAAAGAGAAAGTACCTTCAACAGAAACGTCAGCTTTGGCTCAAAAGCCTTCTCAAGATGCTGAGAAGCCTTTGGAACCTGCGACTGGTGTTCAGGTAGAGCCTACAGTTAAAACTGCAAACCAACAAACTGTTGCAGCACCAACCTCCAAGGAAGAGAAACAGCCTGAGAAAATCATCAGCAAAGATATTGCTACAGATAGACCTCGACAGGACTCAAGACCAGTAGTTTCCAATAGGCCCCCTAGGACCTATTGGAAAGAAGCTAGAGACAGAGATTGGTTTCCAGATCAAGGGTATAGAGGCCGAGGACGAGGTGAATATTATTCAAGAGGGCGAAGCTACAGAGGCTCTTACGGAGGACGTGGCCGGGGTGGTAGAGGGCATGCGCGAGACTATCCTCAATATAGAGACAGTAAGCCCCGAACAGAACATGTGCCCTCAGGCTCTCACAGACAGCGAGAAGAAAGCGAAACGCGAAGTGAGAGTTCTGATTTTGAAGTTGTCCCCAAAAGGAGGAGGCAGCGGGGTTCAGAGACTGACACAGACAGTGAGGTTCATGAAAGTGCAAGTGACAAAGACAGTTTAAGCAAAGGCAAACTGCCCAAAAGAGAGGAGCGATCTGAGAACAAAAAATCCATAAAGCCCCAGTCCTCTTTCAAACCTGAAAGTCACGTCCGAGTAGATAACAGGCCACTAGAAAAGCCTTATTTAAGGGACGATGATAAATCTAAACCAGGCTTCCTACCTAAAGGAGAGCCAACCAGGCGAGGCAGGGGGGGCACCTTCAGACGTGGTGGGAGGGACCCAGGAAGCCGTCCTTCACGCCCTTCTACCCTAAGGAGACCTGCTTATAGGGATAATCAGTGGAATCCAAGGCAAGCAGAGGCTCCTAAAACAGAGGATGGAGAGACACCAAGAAGACATGAGCAGTTTATTCCTGTACCAGCAGATAAACGGCCTCCGAAGTTTGAGCGAAAATTTGACCCAGCTAGAGAAAGGCCTCGAAGGCAACGCCCTACCCGACCACCAAGGCAGGACAAGCCGCCTCGGTTCAGACGGCTTCGAGAGCGGGAGGCAGCCTCAAAGCCAGATGAGGTCCCAGTGCCCACAAACAGCACCATGAGTGGTGTCATTCAAGAGCCAGTTAGTGCTTCTGGGGATATTTCTGGGAATAAGACACCAGATTTATCTAATCAGAACTCTTCCGATCAGGCAAATGAAGAATGGGAGACAGCCTCTGAAAGCAGCGATTTCAATGAGAGGCGAGAGAGGGGTGAGAAAAAAAATGTGGATTTGAGTACACAGGCAGTTGTAAAGACTGGGGAGAATGTTGTTCCACCAAAGAGAGACATAGCGAAGAGAAGCTTTTCTAGTCAGAGACCTGGAATCGATCGCCAGAATCGACGTGGAAACACCGGGCCACCCAAATCAGGAAGGAATTTTTCAGGTCCTAGGAATGAAAGAAGAAATGGCCCACCATCAAAAAGTGGGAAGAGAGGGTGAGTATTTTGGATATAAAAATTGTACTACTAAATAAGCCAAGAGTAGAACTCTTAGTTGAATTAGGCAAGGAGCCAATGAAGATGAGATAATCCTCAAGTGTTTTTCTATTCTCAAAATGGTAGGGTGCTTAACAAAGAGGTTAAATGGGGAATCTTCAATCTGCAAAGTAAACGCCTTTCAGAGGAGTCTTCATGGGAATTTGTAACTTTGAAAAAGTGCATATGGGGGGAGGGGAGATACGGTATCTTCATTTGGTAGGCTGTCTTATTCTTTATGAGCTCCCTTATAAACCTCTGGTGTTGTACCAAGTGTCCTTTGAGACCTAACGTGAAATTATGCTCCATTACTATGCTGTTTGTCTCGAGTCAAAATTGAACCTTAAAGATACATTATATTCCCTTCTGGAAATCCAACATGATAAGCCCAAGAAACAAATCCCACCCAACCACCATGACCACCAGTGTCTGTGGTGGTTTTTAATTTTCTTTTTTTTTGGGGGGGGGGGGAGCTGGAGGTCCAGTCGTGGGACCTGAACTCTGGGCCTGGGTGCTGTCCTTCAGCTCAAGGCTAGTGCTCTACCACTTGAGCCACAGCACCACTTCCAGCTTTTTTTTTTCTTTTTGCTTATGTGGTGCTGAGGAATCAAACCCAGGGCCTCAGGCATGCAAGGCAAGCGCTCTACCACTGAGCCACCTTCCCAGCCCTGTGGTGGTTTTTAAAATGCTAAAACTTCAGTATTGGAAAAGGAGGAGGCATTGCAAACTTGACACATGAGGTTCATAATGGCTCTGTTGAAATCTGGACTCTGCTACTTTGTAGTTGGTTCCTCATAAGTAAAATAGGGAGAAAATAATAGTGTTCATAAGGATTTATGAAGAACATAAAGTGATCATTCTTGGTACACCTGTAGTAACACCTGGTATGTAGTAAGCAAGTGTTATGGTAGGCCCTGTTTTTAGACCAAATTCCTAGATTTACGACCAGAACTGAGGTTTGTTTATGAAATACATGAGTTCCGTTCCTAGTTACACATACTGGTAGTAGAAAGTATTTTTACTTTTCAGAGAATTCAGAGAAAGTTCAAAGACATAACAATGGCCAGTTGCATTTCCTGAGTACCTTCTTACCTAAGAATATGCACATCTCTTTAATAAAAGTCTGATAGCAGCATAATACCTGTACTGAGCCAAGCACCAATGGCTCACATCTCTTAGCCTACCTACTTGGGAAGCTACAATCTGAAAGTTTGCAGTTTGAGACTACCAGCCCAGACAGAAAAGTTTAGAAGATCCATCTCTAAAATAACCAGCCAAAAGCTAGTCTGGCTGCATAGCTCAAGTAACAGCACCACCCTAGTAAGCGCAAGACCCTGACTTCAAATCCTAACGCCACACACAAAAACAATACTGAGTAAACTGGGTGGGTAGGGCACATTTTTAATCCCTGCAACGTAAAGAATAGATGGAGGAGGCCAGTCTAAGCAAGATAAACCATCTCTACCAACAAGCTGGGTGTAGTGGTACATGCTATATCTAGCTTTGAACCTGCGCAAAACAGTGGCTGATTGTAGTAAAGACAAATCCTATTTACATGATGATGCTAATTCATTTTCAGATCTTTGAAAATGTATACCATCTTTTACTGTAATGAATATAAGCTAACATGAAAATTAATAGTAAACCACTCTGTCATTTATTTTTGCCTGGAATTGTTTTTAAAGTATTCCTGAGAATTACTAGTTAAAGAACAAGAACTAGAAATATATTAAGTTTGTGACGTGAAATATTTCTGTAGCTGAAGTGTGGAAGGTAGCCCTAGGCATTCAACCCCAAGTCTGGAGCATGCTGGGTAAGGCTTCTTCCACTTGAACCATATTCCCATTTATTTTGTTCCTGTGTTTCCCTAATTTTGTTGTACCAGCCTTCATGATCCTACATCTGCTTCCCAAGCAACATGGGCACAATAGGCTTGTACCACACTCCTGACAGTGTTTTTCAGTATGTATCTGCACATGTTATGTAAACAGATGCTGGCTGGTTTGGTTAGGTTTGGTTTGATTTTTAAGTTTAGGGGGGGAGGATCCAGTTCTAAATACTTCAAACTTGATAAGATTGAAGAAACTTTCTGCTATGAACAGTGCTAAATGGTTGATTTATAATGATTTAAAAAATGAATGTAATGAAAAATCTTCTGAAGTAATTTAGAATTCTGGAACTTAGTTGCTGAAAAGAACTAAAAAAAGTAGTGGAGCTGTAGCTCAAGTGGTCTAGCGCACTCACCTTGAGCTGAAGAGCTGAGGGACAGCGCTCAGGCCCAGAGTTCAAGCCCCATGATGGACAAAAAAAAGAATTAAAAAAAGTTGCTCTGACTTGTTAATATTAGATGTGGAATCTATCATCGCAGTGCTGTTTTCATCTTGAGGAATCATCAAGGGTGTTTTTGTTAGGATTAATGTCTCATTTCTTCGTAGGCCATTTGATGACCCGTCTGCAGGCACTACTGGTAGTGATTCTGCCAATGGAAGTTCTTCACACCACCAGGAAGGAACACCTAATGGTACAGGCCAAAAGAGTCTCAAAGATGCCACTGGGAAGAAAAGAGAAGACACCAAACCTGGTCCTAAAAAACCCAAAGAGAAAGTAGATGCTTTATCACAGTTTGATCTCAATAATTATGCAAGTATGTCATAGGTTCCGTTGGTTTGTTTCATTTAGGGGGATACTATAAGAAGTCAGTCATCCAACAAGACAATGATAGAAGCTGATTAGGAAACACTGTTTTAACACAAGCTAAAATTATATCAGCTCTTAGTGTAGCCTTGAATGCTGCTTAATCCCACAAGGTTTTACTGTTTTTTGATGAAAAATTTTACCCATCCTACCTCGTTAAGAAAAAGCATGAAAAACGTAATTATCTGTATTGTTCTTTAAAATAGGAAAAAAATGTTAGGCACTGTGGCTCATGTCTGTAGTCCTAGCTACTTGGAAGGTAGAATATCTGCTTGGTATGGTACATGTTTATCATCCCATCTTGAAAGAAGTTGTAAATAGGAGAATTACAGGCATCCATGCAAAACTGTTTGAAAAATGAAACAAAAATGGGCTGTGGCTTAAGTGGTAGATTGCTTGCTTCATTGTAGGCACACCCAAGGCTCTGAATTCCCAGTACCACTTCCAAAAAGGGTAGAAATATAATGCAACAAATTGTGTGCTTGGTAAAATTAATTTCTAAGATAACCATAGAGAATAAGTGATAGGATGGGAGACAGTGTTACTATTGATAAATAATTTAGGAAAATCATGAAATTAACTGTCAAAGTTGAAGAATAACAAGAATATTGGATGAGAAATATCCATGAATAATAGACATTTATACAGTTAAAATGTACAATCTGCCATTATTACAGATGAAATGGAAACTGAAAATACTTTAAAATTGACTTACTGATTTGCTTAAAGTTAAACCCGTATCATAGTAATGGGAAAGTTAAGAGTTAGCATAGTTATTGTGATATTAGTGCTATAGATGGATTTTTCTTCTACTTAGTAATTGTAAATATTAAAAGTAATTTAGTCAATTCTTTGGACACTATTTCTGGACCACTTTCTCAAAGTGTCCTCAGTGTCATCTGGGTCATTTCTACTCCAAACTTTTGAGAATGGATGTTAGATTATAGGAATAACACTCAACTTGAGTAATTTGTTTTCTTAGGGAGCATATAGTCTCTGAAAGTTTTGAGTTGTTTTTTTGTTGTTGTTGTTGTGGGGCCTGAACTCTGGGCCTGGGCGTTGTCCCTCAGCTCTTCAGTTCAAGGCTAGTGCTCTACCACTTGAACTACAGCACTACTTCCAGTTTTCTGATGGTTTATTGGAGAAATGAGACTTAGGGACTTTACTGCCCTGGCTGGCTTTGAACTGGAATCGTCAGATCTCAGCCTCCTGAGCAGCTGAGATTACAGGCATGAGCCACTGGCTCCCAGCTTGTGAAACATTTTCAGTTCTCAGAAGCTGGGGTAAAGTGCTATTGGTATCTTAGGTAGGCTAACAATTCCGTTAAATGTCCCATGATAGTGATCTTTAAAAGGTTAGACGTGTAACACTTACATTGGAATGAGTATGTGTCATAGTTAATTTCTTTAAAGGATTTAAAAGCAGAAGTATATTTTAGACATTAATAATCAGTTGGCTGCTTTTTCTTTTTAAGTCAAGCTTTACTAGAGAAACAGTATGACAGTAATTTTAAAAGGATGGAAACCTTTTTCATGCTCCTTTAGTCTACCTGAATGTGAGTGTTCAGTATGTTTACCAAAAAAGCATGGAAATTCTTGAGAAATCATTGCCAGTGGCTTATTGATGTAATCCTAGATACTCAGGAGGCTGAGGTCTGAACTTCCGCAGTTCAAAGCCAGCTCAGGCAGGAAAACCCTGTTAGACTCCAGTTAACCACCTTAAAATCCGAAGGGGAGCTGTGGCTTAAAGTGATAGAGCACTAACCTTGAGCTAAAAAAGCTCAGGGACAGTGCCCAGGCCCTGAATCCAAGCCTAAGAGCAGCATAAAACAAAACAAAAACCCAAAAAAGGCAAATCTCTTGGATTATATAATTAAATCTATAGTCAAAATCATATCTGTTAGCCAGTGGCTCACACCTGTAATCCTATAATCCTAGCTACTCAGGAGGCTGAGATCTGAGGATCATGGTTCAAAGCCCAGCCCAGGCAGGAAAGTCCTTGAGACTCTAACCTCCAATAAACCACTAGGAAAGTGGAAGTGGAGCTGTGGCTCAAGAGGGGTAGAGCACTCGTCTTGAACTGAGGGATAGCGCCCATGCCCAGAGTTCAAGCCCCACAACCAGGAAAAAAAAAAATCATATCTGTTAAATTAAGCTGATTTTATTTGAAATACTATTTATCCGGATTCAATTTTTTTTGGTTTTATGTGATATGTGTGTGTGTGTTACTAAGAGATGAACTCATCTTCTAGCCTGCTAAGCAGGCAAAGACTCAAATATTTGAGTCACCACCACCCCCAATCAGTTTACCGCCATTAAGTTGATTTTAATTCTTGTACATCTGTGCCACTTTATAGTGACATTTTAACAACTACAAATTATATGGGGGTCCTTGTAAACACAAGCATTAAAATTTATATGGGTAGCCACCTTACCTTTAAAGTAAATCAGCTTCTTAGAGCTTATTTATCCTTTGTAAAAAGGAATAAGCTACCTCTTAGAATGGTAAGATGTAAATGTGGCAAAGCACTGAAAAAATTTTTACATCTGATGTTTAAGAGTTAAGTCGTGTAATAATTTGTGTTTGGGGTGTTTTGTTTAATTTATTTTCCTAGACATTAACTTTTATTGCTTAAGTAAGGAAAAACCAAAATATTATTGAAAGCATATAGTTTTAGGACTTAATGAATTTTTCATAATTCTGAAACTTTCTAAATCGTACTAATGAATTGCCACCCATCTTACAAGGTAGAGGGTACATTATTATACCCCAAAATGATGAGAACTAGACCTCTTGCTTTTATTTTAGCTACTGGACAAACATTTCTACTTCATTTAACATGAGTAAAGTATTAAATTGCTTTTCCTACTGGCAGGTGTTGTTATAATTGATGATCATCCTGAAGTCACAGTGGTTGAAGATCCCCAGTCAAATTTAAATGATGATGGTTTTACTGAAGTGGTATCTAAGAAACAACAAAAACGTTTACAGGATGAGGAACGCCGGAAGAAGGAAGAACAAGTCATACAGGTTTAAAGCTTTATCAGTTGTTAGTTATGTAGATTATTGTTTAAAGAATATTATACAAAGGATTCAGGTTTTTGTGTTTATTACAAGTTTTGAGTGATTTCTATATTCATAGTTTAAACTCATAAACTAGGTGTATTTATTTGCTATATGATGAGATAATTTCTGATGGCCTTGGAAATCTAAACACAAATGCCATGAGCTACTATTAAAACTATAGATTCTTAGTATATAAAAGTTCCCATTTAATCTAATTTAGCTTATTCAAATATACAGCTTAGCTGGGTGGTATTGGCTCATGCCTGTAATCCTAGCTAATGAAAAGGCTGAGATTTGAAAATCAATCAGCCCAGGCATGAAAGTCTTGAGTCTCTTAAAGTGGCACAGTGGCTGAAGTGGTAGAGTGCTAGCCTTGAGCAAAAGGAGCAGCTCAGAGACCACTCCCAGGACCAGCAAAAATAATAATAATAAATGCATAGCTATTTAAGTACATATTTGAGTCAATTGAATTCCTAGCCCTTAGATTCAGATACTTTCAGAAGTGAGGGAATTTAAAGTTAAGAATAGTTCATGTACTCTGTAGTAAAACACCAGCCATACTCTGAAGTTTATGTTTTTGTGGCTAAAGTGAGTTAAAGATATTGTAAACTATTTCATCCCAAGTCAAGTTTTAATGCCAAATTTATTACAAACGTCCTTTATCTCAGAATTTAGAGTAAACGCTGAAATACATGGTGTATATTTGTGGATATTATCTTGGATTCTTATTAGCAACCTTAACAATGAGTATCTAATACAAGCTAGTAAAAAGATCTTTTAAATACTATATGCATGAACTGTTACTTTTAGCTATATAGTTGACCTAAATGATTCCCACCAATTTTACAGGTCTGGAACAAAAAGAATACAAGTGACAAAGGAAGAAATCAGACTTCCAAGCTTCCTCCAAGATTTGCCAAAAAGCAGGCTACAGGGACCCAGCAAATCCAGTCTCCTGCCTCGGCTGCAGCCACAGCTCCAGCCCCAATCTCAACTTCAGTTTCCGTTCTGACTCCACCCTCAGCTTCTGCCCCAGCCTCAACCATAGCTCCAGTTCTAGCATCTCCTTCAGTTCTAGTTCCAGCTTCAGCCCCAGCTCCGGTTCTAAATTCAACCTCAGCTCCTATTCCAACCTCAGCTTCAGCTCCAGTAACCTCCACTTCACCTACATCCACAGCCTCTTCCTCACCTCCAGCTTCAGCCCCTGCTCCAACCCCTGTCCCTTCCTCAGCTCCAGCCACAATCTCTGTTTCAGTTCTTGCCTCATCCTCAGTTCCTATCCTTGCTTCAGCCCTAGCCCCAACGTCAGCTTCACCTCCAACCTCAGTGCCAACCCCATCTGTACCAACCATTTCAGCCCCAACCTCCCCAGCTTCAGCCCCCACCACCTCAGTCCCACTTCCACCAGCCGCGGCTGCATCCCCTTCCCCAGCTCCAGCCCCAGCCCCAACTGCTCCAGCCCCAACTCAGGCACAGACCCAGAAACCAATTCAGAGCCCACTACAAGCCTCAACACCGTCTGCAAAACAACCACCACCTTCAATTCGGTTACCTTCAGCTCAAACATCCAGTGGCACAGATTATGTAGCTCCAGGAAAATCCATTCAGACCCCACAATCACATAACACTCTTACAGCTGAATTATGGGATAATAAAGTGGCCCCTCCAGCTGTGCTAAATGACATCTCTAAGAAATGTAAGTGCAACCCGGAATTGTGGGGTGGATAGCGGCATGGAAGTGCTGAGCTTTTTCAGTCCGTATAATTAACTTGGCCAAGGAACTTACTTTTGCTTTTAAGAACAACTTTATGTGTGACAGTCTTTTTTTTTTTTTAACTGCCTGACTGCTATTACCAGAAAGAAGTGTTAAAAGGAATGGAGATTATTCACTTTTAAATTTTAAAGGCCACATTCTTTCTTTCTTTCTTTCTTTCTTTCAGTAGGTCCAATTAGTCCGCTGCAGCCACCTACAGTCAGTGCATGGAATAAACCCTTAACATCATTTGGATCAGCTACTTCAGCAGAGGTAGGAATGGACATAATGGCATTTGGAAGAGGTGGGAAGCTATGCTAATTAGTGGCAAAGAAACAAAGTAGTACAGAAGGAATAATCAGTCTGGGAATGGGAATTTGTAGAGTTGGATGAGACCACCAAAAAACAATGATTATGAAAGTAGTTCAGAAAGAGAATCAAAACATCAGTGTTGGGGGTTTTCCACCTCAGGCATAGGAGACATAGAACTTCTGTGATTGGGTAAGTATCCTAAAAGCCACATTTTCTCTTTAAAGAGAAAGATGAGTTTATCTAAGAAGGAATAGATGAAGTATGTCAAATGCTGCTGCTGATAGAAGTCATGTGATAAAGTCACTGGATTGAGGCACCCATATGGAGTTCACTGGAGACTTAGTAGTACAATCATAAACTACATAACATTTTGGTAAAGACATCAGTGATGGGCCATGGGTACCACAGTACCCACAGCCTCATGAGTCCCATGAGACTATTACCTAGAAACATGGGACTTTCATAAACACTATGGTACTTATTTTTTAAAAATCAGTTGTCGCGGCCTGGGAAGGTGGCTCAGTGGTAGAGCGCTTGCCTTGCATGCCTGAGGCCCTGGGTTCGATTCCTCAGCACCACATAAGCAAAAAGAAAAAAGCCGGAAGTGGCGCTGTGGCTCAAGTAGTAGAGTGCTAGCCTTGAGCTGAAGAGCTGAGGGATAGCACTCAGGCCCAGAGTTCAGGCCCCACAACTGGACCCCCCAAAAATCAGTTATCGCCAGGCACCAGTGGCTCACGCCTATAATCCTAGCTACTCTGGAGGCTGAGATCTGAGGATCACAGTTCAAAGCCAGCCCTGGCATGAAAGTCCATGAGACTCTTACCTTCAATAAACCACTCAGAAAACAGGAAGTGCTGCTATGGCTCAAGTGGCAGAGCACTAGCCTTGAGCTGTAGAGCTGAGGAACCGTGCCCAGCCCAGAGTTCAAGCCCAAGAACTGACCAAAAACAAAAGTCAGTTATCTTGAGTACATCTTCTTAAGAACACATTGTCATTATAAGAGTAAAACAGGAGGGGCTGGGAAGGTGACTCAATGGTAGAGTGCTTGCCTTGCACCAGGTAAGCAGAATAGGCCTGAAGTGATACTGTGGCTCCAGTGATAGAGCAGTAGCCTTGAGCTGAAGAGCTGAGGAACAGCGCCCAGGCCCAGAGTTCAGGTCCCACAACTGACAAAATAAAAGAACACAGAGCACAGCAGAATAGGCCAGTAGATGAAGGATGAAGAAAGATTTAAGATTTTGTTTCCTCTCTATAGCATTGTTGAGCGAAGTAAGCCAGACCCAGAGAAACATAGGTTACATGGTTTCCCTCATTTTTGATAGCCAGAATGTGCCTGGAAATCAGCAGACACACTGGATGGTTTAAAAACAAAAAACTGCAGCTTGATAAATTACACACGTCTTGAGACATTCACATACAGTGAGACCAGAGGAAGTTGTTCTCAGGCACAATATCTATGTGTATTTGATCATATAAAATACCATCAAAATGATGAAGTTTTTTTTACCTTCGTTGCTGTGTGTTGTTGTTTTCCTTTTGTCTTATCTGTCTCTGTTCCCCAGAAGTTGTGGAACACAGGGTGAACAAATGTCAGCAGTGATATTCACTAGACACTTGAAGACGAACTACAACTTGGGGGGGGGGGGGGGATGGGAGGGAAAAACTGGGAGAAGGCAAGGGGAAGGGATAACGTTCAAAAAGAAATGTACTTTTTATCTCACCTGTGTAACAGGAGCCGCTCTGTCCATCACCTTTATAATAACAATAAAAAACGTTTTTCAAATGCATGGGAAAAAATCTTGATGCCACCTCACCTGCCACTCCGGTTTTCAGATATAGCTGGTCCAGAGTAGGCCTCTTTCGGTATTAAACTTTTTTAGAGAACTCTGCACAACCAGTATCAAATCACTGGATTTACTGTTCAGGAACTTTCATACTTTTGTTGTTACATTAATCCTAGAGACTGTTCCTTAAACACACCTTCAGCTCATCTGTGCTGGTGGAAGGATATATTGGAGTGTTGTTTTTCCACAGATGTTTCTTGTAGACATGTGCAGCGTTACGGTGTGGGATGTTTCTGTCCTGACCTTTAGTCCATATGGGACCTACACGTTTTGGAAGTTCCTCATTTTTTTCCTCCACAATTTTTTTGTTCATCTTTATGATCAGAAGATGATTTTTTTGTCTTTTGTTCTTAATAGAAAAAAATAGTTGAACTTCCAAATCAGAGTTGACATTTCACAAGGTAGAAAGCATTTTCAACGGTACTCTTTTGAATGACTCTAATGAAGTAGAGTCATTATTTGTGTTCTGTATTTTATAGGCATTTTTTATTTCAATGGTTATGGTGCTCTTAAAAAATTGTCTTAATAGTTGCTAAACCTTTTTCTGTTTATGAATGAGGTCTTAATTATTTTGTACAGAGGTTTTCACAGTCATGAATATACTACAGTATGTTACTCCTTTTTTCTTTTTTTGTTGCCAGTCCTGGGGCTTGAACTCAGGGCCCGGGCACTGTCGCTGAGATGCTTTTGCTCAAGGCTAGCACTCTACCACTTGAACCACAGCGCCACTTTTGACATTTTGTGTTCATGTGATACTGAGGAGTTGAACCCAGGGTTTCATGCATGCTAGGCAAGCACTCTACCACTAAGCCACATTCCCAGCCCAGCATGTTATTCTTAATACTAATAAGTTTATATTTACCTGATTGTAGGATTTCCACATTGACCAGAAGAAAAGGACATTTTTATTGAAACTTAGATCAACGTTTGCCTATATTTGAAAGTGAATGTAAAGCGAAACTGCTAGACTGCAATGTAGCGTCTAATCACATTAAGTTCAAGAGTAGTCATAGGCCAAAACTGTAGTTGCACTTTGTGCCTGGTTTAATCTGTAATGAAGCCCCATGCCATCCACCTCTGTCACTAATGCTGCTGTACTCCATTCTCATGGCTCTTTTTGGATTTGTTTATGGTAGATGTGTTTTTTTTCTGAAACACTTCCTATGGATTTCATTCCTGTTCTCCTCAGGAACTAACAACACTCTTTAGAGATTTTTGTTTTGTCTCTCAATCACTTGAATCCAAATTACATTGCCTAGCACAAAGACTGTACTCAGTAACTTGTTGAATTGATTTTGCTTTCCAAGATCTAAGTGGCACTGGTATTCCTTGCTTGCTTTTCTTCACAGTTTTGTCTGTTTCATAGTATCTTTGTGTACTTGTTGCTTTTACAGTTGTTTTTAAGGGATGAAACGATTTAAGCTATGATTCACTCATCACCACACTTACAAGATCTAGGCCTTTACACATTAAATTTTTTTCCTAGTTTTCATAATTTGTTTTCTATTACAAGCCAAGAGTGCTTCAGGAAACGTTCCCCTAAAATGCCAATTGATGTCAGTTAATATTCAAATTAAACTTCTGCTGTACTGTTTTATATGGTAGTATTACATAAACCATTTTCAATCCAATCTGAACATTGCTTTGATAACAGATTTTAAATATTCTTACAATAGGGGACAAAGAATAATCAAGAGAGTAGCGTTGAAATTGGAATTGACACGATTCAGTTTGGTGCTCCAGCTTCAAATGGTGGTGAAAATGAAGTAGTCCCTGTGCTTCCTGAAAAATCTGAAAAGATACCTGAGCCTAAAGAGCAGCGGCAGAAACCGCCACGGGCAGGACCTATCAAAGCCCAGAAGGTAAACATAATCTTACGATCACTGCAGGAAAATCACTGCACTGCACTTATAGAAAGCAAACCATTTTAAAATCAAATTGGGTTTTTAATAAATGTTTCACATGGTGGTCCATCTTATAAACATTGATTTTAGCTTCCAGATTTGAATCTCATAGAAAACAAAGAACATAAACCTGGTCCCATTGGAAAGGAAAGGTCACTCAAAAATAGAAAAGTAAAAGACGCCCAACAGGTGGAGCCAGAAGGGCAAGAGAAGCCCAGCTCTCCCACAGTCAGAAGCACAGATCCTGTTTCAACAAAGGAAACCAAAGCAGTCTCTGAGATGTCTACTGAAATCGGAACAATGATCTCTGTGTCATCTGCAGAATACAGTGCCAATGCAAAGGTAAGGTTCATGTGCGGATTACCAGTTCACTTGATGTACAGGCTATGTCTAAAATAAACCAGAATAGCAGCAGTGTACTTTTTTTGCTGAGGCAGATAAGCATGGAGCCTCTGAGTTATTCTGCCAAGTAGATGTTCTTCCTTTGGGTGGGGAAGGGGGCCATCATAGTAGTTGCTCTTAAACTCAGGCCTCGCTCTTTTGCTGGTAGTTAGACATGAGAGTCTGAGATATGTTTGCCTAAGCTATCTTTGAACAAGGATCCTCATGTCCTCCTGTCTTAGCCTGCTGAGTAGCATGAGCCACCAGCGCCTGGATACAAAGTAGATTTCCATGGTGTCCATCTGTAATATATAATTGTTGGTAGTAAATTTTTGTAGAAATTCTTTTGTACTGAGTTGCTTCAATTGGAAAATGTCTACATGAAATGGGAATCTTTTTTGTTAGGTTTGTAGGCTTTGCTAGAATGGCTCTAAGCTGCTTTTTATTTTGCTAAAAGTGAGGAAAATGGCCAGTTTATAGTAACTACCAACTACCATACAGCCAGTTGTCTGTCTTCTCTTTTTTTTTTTTTTTTTCCTTGGTTGTGGTGCTTGGACCCTGGGCCAGTTGTCTTTCATGAGTGGAACCATTACATTTCTTTGGTTAAACACTAAATGTTGATTGGATTTAAGGGCCAAATTGAATAAAGATAGATGTCTTTTAATATATGGTCTGCCCTCATCTGTAAGCTCACCATCCATGAATTCAACCAGCTGCATATCACAATCACCCCTCCCCACCCCTGCAAACAAAACTTGGATCTGTATTGAACAAGGACTCAACCACTGAGATATATCCTCTGCCCTTAACTATCTCCTAAACGAAATAGTGCAACTAAGTGTATTCTGAGTGTGAGTGTGTGTGTGAGTATGTGTATCAGGCGTCACTGGTAATCTGTAGAGATTTATTGAAGGTGTACTTGAATGTGTGCATATGTTATATCCAAATCCTATCCAATTTTTTTTTATTTTATTTTTTTATTGTAAAGATACTATACAGAGGGTTACAGTTACATGAGCAAGGTAATGAGTACACTTCCTATTGAACGTTGTTACCCTCCCTCCATTGTTTTCCCCTTATCATCCCTCCCTACCTTCACCGAGGTTCTTTTTTGTTGGTTTGTTATTAAGTGATTACATAATTTCCCGAATTTCACAGTATTGTGGAATAATGATGCTCAGTTAAAGTCACAAGTTCATTCTAACTTTCCTGGAGCAAATTGTCTATCACAGTCTATAACATATAACAGTGTTCACATGTTATACACCATACATGTGATCAGCAGCATGGGGATATTTAGTAGTGGTTGGACCAGATGAGCAGAAGTTCTTTGTTTCTTAAGTCCTGTTAATTTTGCGTATCACCTAACATTTTGCAAATCCTATCCAATTTTATATAAGCAACTTAAGCTTCCACAAATTTTGATGTCTAGGGGTCCTGAAACTAGTTTGCCATAGATACCAACAGGACTACTGTATTTATTGAGGCAAATTTCTGTTTGCCATCTTGTGTTCAGTACATACAGTCATGAGAAGGAATATAGATTTGATCTCATATCATTTGAACAATTTTCTCTGTCGTCCAGCCTGAATTCATATAATTCAAAATGTATAACCTATAGATAAGTATGGGAAATGCATAAAATATTTAACATGAAAATAAATATTTGGTACTATTAATGACCTCCTAGTACTATGCAGTGCATTTTTTAAATATGAAAAGGCTCAGTAATAAAGTTATTCAGCATGTGAATATATCACCACTGCTGTTTGAGAATTTAGTTTTAAACGAAGTCTTAACTATTTGCCCTCCACTGCTTTCTTCCGAAACAATTTTACTGTTAGGGCTATCACTAAAAATGTTTTATTTATTCACTTTGTAAAAAGGTTCTTTTTTTTTCTCTTACTCTTCTTCCACAGGAGTCTGTAACAGATTATACTACACCTTCTTCTTCTCTGCCTACTACTGTGGCTACTAATAGTACAAAGATGGAGGACACTTTGGTTAATAATGTAAGTAATCACTTGAGATTTTGACAAGTTTGGCTAGGAATCTTGAAGTTACCTCAGATCTTTTACTACTATTATGACCAATATTTGACTTACCAGGGAAATACTGATAGTAAGTTTGTTTCTGTAAGCATTGTATTATATATAAGTCATAACAATAATCAAAAATAGGCCTTGTTTTGAAGCAGTATTGGTGATTGAACGTAAGGCCTGCTTATGAGAAAATTGCTATACCTCTTGAGCATGTCCCAGGCAAAGTAAACTTTTATTTTTCCTTGAAATAGTCAGCTTTCCAAAGATGCTATTATTTCTTTTTCAGTTTATGTCTTTGCCAACATTGCTGCTATGAAAATTGAGCTATAATGTGTACAATTATATATGTATACGTTATGTTGAGCTATAATGAAGTATCTAAAACCACTTCCAAACTCAAATACTCTCATATTAGGTGGTGTTGAATCTTATTGTAAATTGAACCCCAGTCTCCCAGAGTAAACATGCTATAGTTGAAGTTTATGGTAAAAGCTATACAGCCAGTCTCATACAGTTGGCTCATACTGGTTATCCTAGCTACTCAGGAGGTTGGACCCTTACCTCCAATTAACCGCCAAAAAGCCAGAAATGGAATTGGGTCTCAAGTGCTAGAGCACTAGCCTTGAGCACAGAAGCTCAGGGACAGTGCTCAGCCCTTAGTTCAAGCCCCAGGACTAGTACCAAAAGAAGAATAGTTAAGATAATTTATCATTTTGTCCAGCTCACTGATAGAAACGTTGTAAACTGAAAAATGTTAATAACAGTATAACTTAAGAACTGCACTTTAGAAGTAATTTACGTGCAGCTCTCCTTTAGAAGAAAAATGTTGCAGTGATATATTGTCAGCTGATCTTTGAAATACAAACCTCTATTCAAAAGCTATGAGACTAAACTTAAAATACTAATTTTCAAAAGTATCTTTTACATGTACATATTGTAAGGTTTTTCACAAAGAACTTTATCATTTTGAATATAATTATCTTAACTTTGGCCTTGCATTTTTCCCCATGCTGTTTCCTCTAATAGCAAGTATATGGAATTTTAGAAAAGTGATGTACATGTAATCCAATTTTGGAGCTCCAGTGGAAAGACTTAATGGAATGGAGAAGAATGAGTGATACTTTCTCATAGTGTTAAGAGCAAAAGAGCTGTCACATTTCGTCCAGTTTTTGATACTAAATTTTGATGTGTCAAACTAGGCCTCCCAAATATCTTTTTGAGAGTGGCTTGAATATTTTTTGTTAACTCCTTGTGTGGTAGAAAACCTAGGAAATAGAAGATGTCCCTTCATTTTAAATACTAATATCAATTCCTAGATTATCTAGATACTGAAATAGTAAAAATTAAGTATAATTTGCTCATTTTAAAAATATCAAATATTTAGCTGGGCGCCGGTGGCTCACGCCTATAATCCTAGCTACTCAGGAGGCTGAGATCTGAGGATCACGGTTCAAAGCCAGCCCAGGCAGGAAAGACCGTGAGACTCCGATCTCCAAGAAAACCGGAAGTGGCGCTGTAGCTCAAGTGGTAGAGCACTCGCCTTGAGCTGAAGAGCTGAGGGACAGCGCCCACGCCCAGAGTTCAAGCTCCATGACTGACCAAAAAAAAAATCAAATACTTGTAGCACATTCAGTTCGCAAAAAAAAAAAAGTATATGATGCTTCTTCTCTCAACCATCTGAAATAATATTTATTAAAATGTGGGGGTAGCCAGACACTGATGTCTCATGCCTGTAATCCTAACTATTCAGGAGGCTGAGAGAGATCTGAGGATCATGGTTTGAAGCCAGCCCAGGCAAGAAATTCCATGAGACTCTTCTCCAATTTACCACAAAAGGCTAGAAGTAGAGTTTTGGCTCAGGTGATAGAGTGCTAGCTTTGAGCAGAAAAGCTCAAGGATGATGCTTAGGCCTGAATTCAAGCCCCACAACCAATCCCTCCCCCCCCCCCCCCAAAAAAAAAAAAAAAAACGTGAGTATAGAAGAAAAAAAATTCCCAGAACCTTTAAAATTTTGTCTTGAGGATGAACACATGATCATTTTAATAGTTTGTGCATGTTCTGTAAATGCATGGCTTATACATTGAAAACAACCAGAGGAACAAGACCCAGTCTCATGTAAATAGTCTGTAGTTTAATTATTAGCAGCATACTTGGGATATATTTGGAGATAGAACTGTTAAGTTTGGGTCATGGAACATCATAGAGTTATTTCAGTTTTGCTTTATGCCGTATGTTGCAGGGATTCTGGACTTACTGTAATAGTCAAAAGTCTCACATAGGAAAAATTTAAGTCCTTTTGAAGTTTTTTTCTTTTCAACTTTATACATAAATTTTTGTTTTCTTAACTAAGTTATACTTCAGTTTATTTCTGTTACTGATGCTTAATACAGTTTTTTCTCACTGTCTTAATTGATACTTATGGAATAGTATTACCCATTTCCTGTTTTTGTTTTCCTGGAGATTTAAAAACAAGTGGCATTTTTTATTATAATAGAGCATAATTAAGATACTTAAAAGAAACCTACATTAAGTAATCCAGGCTGTGAAAGCTCTCTATGAGCTAGTCCATAGTATCTCAGAATGATCATTTTAAAAAACTCAAGCATTTTTTTTTCCTGAACAGCTGGGTAAACCAAAAACAGATAAACAGAAGCAATAAAATTCCAAGATAATAGAGGGAAAAGGGGGAAAACATATGTATGGGCAGTGAGTGGGTTTCCCATAATTGTTGTTATTAATTAGTATACTAGTAGAACAATACTTGTTGTAAAGACATAAGGATAATAATCTATACTCCAAGAATTACTTTTGTTCTTAAAAATAGCTCTCAGAAGGTGGCATTTCAACGAAGAGATAAATATCATGTATTTCCAGATTAAGTACTCATGGTAGAACCTATGAATTCCCCATATATGGTGAAATAGTATTCCTTAGAGCCTTGCTACACACTTGGCACTTGGACGTGCAATAGCATCATCACCTGGGAGCTTGTTAGACCCACCTGATTTCAAGTCTTAACCCTGACAAGCATAATCAAAAATTTAACATTTTAGCAGCAGTCTTGGGTGAGTCACACACATGTTAAATGTGAGAAGCATCACCTCAGGTGTTTCTCTTTGTAACTTTACCCTAATTATTAACTGTAGGTCATTCTGTCGTGCCACAGATGGTGTAAATTAGTATCCCTGTTGACTCTGCTGAAAACCACAGCCTTGTGGCCGCCCTCTCCTTAGTGGGCGTCCATACATAGCACAGCTAGCGTGATACCTACCTGTCGCCTGCCTTTTCAGGTCCCCTTGCCCAGCACTCTGCCCCTCCCCAAGAGGGAGGCTGCACAACAGAGCTCCAGCCTCACTTCCGTTCCTCCCACTACTTTCAGCCTCACCTTTAAGGTATGTACAACGTACATCTCGAAAGGTCCATTATTAATGATTGCATGCACCAGTACGTAAACTAGAAAGAATTTATACTTTAAAATCTTACTAACTCTTAACACCACTTAACAGTGGTTTGACACCCTCTTGTTTAAAGCAAGTCCTATTGTGCTGTCTTTAAAATACAGGACATTTCTTGTGATTTATTTTCCAATAAATAATAATGGTAAGAATGTTGGTTTGTTTTGTTTTTGTCTTTCCTGAGTCATGAATGAATTGGAATAATACAGGGTAGTGACAAATATTAGATGAAAGAGCAGTTAAAACAAGTTGTTTGCCTTGGGGTTAAGAGCTTAAGAAAAACAGGATATGAATTGTGGTGCTTATTCATGATCTAAGCAAATATAACGTGACTTCTGTTACAGTTGGTCTTTCTGATGCATTGGTTGACAATGAATTAGGATAGCTTTCAAGAGAAGGAAAGAAAACCAAGTCTTTAGTCATGTGAACATAGTTGGTTTCTGGACTCTTCTGTTTGAGTCGTAAGCCTCATAATAACTTTCAGACTTGGAGATGGGGAATTTTATATAGCTAACTTGTGCTTTGTGTCATCCCTGGTTATAGCCAACAGTCACTTAACAGTTTGCTACTAACTCCTGTTTGCTTTTACTGTTGTTTTTCCGGTTGAATGAATGTCTCCACCTGTGTTCTTTAGTCTTACAATGTATATGATTTTTATCATTAGAATAGAATGCCACATGAGCAGATGTATTATCTTCTGTAATGATTTTTAAACCAGCCAATTCTGTAAAATCCCTATTCAACTTTGCCTTTCACTCATTTGGTGTCATTCAGTTAAGTTGCATTACCTTAAAACTTCCTCTGGTTCCATTTATTTTTATTTTTTATGTCATCTCTCTGAGAAGTGAATAAATTATTAAAATGTTTTGTTTGGATTTCATTGGCTGTATATGCAATTAAATATTGTTAATTAGTTTGCTTGAAGCCAGAAATAGAAAATTTTAGTTTGTTGTGAATGATTTAGTTTAATGTTTGGCATGTTAGGGTTGGAACTCTTACCTTGTGCTTATAGCAAGCACTCGGCAACTTCCTGCCCTAATTCTCTTCAGAATGTGTAATTATGGCAGTCATTAAGAAAAGGTTAAGTAGTATGTGTATTTTTTTTTTTACAGGAAATAGAGTAAAATATGTACTATTTCTCAAATTTTTAAAGTAGGTTAAAACTTCAGAAATGTGTACCTCAAAGGCCCACTTTCCTAACAGTGCTATTAAAGATTGAATGTGCCAGATGGCAGTGCTTGGGCCTGTAATCCTAGCTGCTCAGGAGGCTGAGATCTGAGGATCACAGCTGAAAGTCAGTCTGGGCAGGAAAGTCCACAAGATGCTTAAACTCCAGTTAACCCATCAAAAAGCCCTAAGTGGGAGCTGTGGCTCAAGTAGTAGAACACTAAAAGATCAAGAATAGCACTCAGGCCCTCAGCTCAAGCCCCAGAAATGGCAACAACAAAAAAAAATTGCTTATATAAACCATTATAACTCAGTCTTAAAGAGATTACCTTCAACCCAATTTTTGCACTGTTCTGCTAAGAATCTTTAAAATATGCACACTTATTAAGTATGCTCATATTTGTGATAATTGTCTTGTATGCTCCAGTTGTGTCTCTTATTAGGTATGTGTAGCTATTGATCACATGAACTATGTCTAATTTGAGGTGTGCTATAAGAACAAAATACTAGAGGGCTGGTAGATCGTCTCAGTTTGAGTAAAGGAGCAAATGAAAAATGTAATCATAGGGTTATATTTTATGTTAACATTGTTATAAATATCTATGTTATTGCAGATGGAATCTGCACGCAAAGCGTGGGAGAATTCTCCGAGCATAAGGGAAAAGGGGTCTCCAGTAACCTCGACAGCTCCCCCAATGGCAGCTGGAGTCAGCAGTAGCACTAGTGGACCAAGCCCTGCTAACTACAGTTCATTCTCTAGTGCGTCCGTGCCTCCGATTCCTGTGGCTTCTGTCACTCCTACAACATCACTGTCTGGTAGAACTTCTTTTATACCCTTTCCTTAAATCTTTTTTTTTTTTTTCTTTTTTTGAGGGAGGAGAGGAGGGCCTTGAACTTAAGGGTTTGTAAGTTTTATTACTCAAGGCTAGCTCTACCACTCTGAGCCCCAGCTCCACTTCCAGCATTTTGGAGATAGGAATCTTGTGGGCTTTCCTGCCCAGACGTCACACCCCAATCCTCTGATCTTAGCTCCTGAGTAGCTAGGATTGCAAGCATGAACCACTGGTGCCCATGCTTAAATATCTTTTTGTGGTACTGGAGATTGAATCTAAAGGTCATAAGCAGGGCTGGGAAGGTGTCTCAGTGGTAGAGCGCTTGCCTTGCAAGCATGAGGCCCTGGGTTTGATTCCTCAGCACCACATAAGCAAGAAGAAAAAAGCAGAAGTGGCGCGGTGGCTCAAGTGGTAGAGTGCTAGCCTTGAGCTGAAGAGCTGAGGGACAGCACCCAGGCCCAGAGTTCAAGCCCCACTACCGTACCCAAAAAAAAAAAAAAAACTAAAGGTCTTAAGCATTCTAGGTAGGCACTCTACTACTGAGCAACATCCTCAGCTTAAATATCTTTGATTATTTATAATTTCCTATAATCTTCATTAAACATGAAATAGTTATCATTTCTTTTATAAACTACTTTACCTTCTCAGAATTTGGATTAGTATGAAAAACATTTTATTGGTGGCTTACTAAAATAGATTTTGCTAGATCCTCATGCATACTCCAGATACTAGATCAGGAATTGATGAAAAGAAATAATATCTTCTAAATTTTTCTGTAAATTTACCTTTTAATTTGCATTTTCACATATACACAGCTACTTAGATCACAGAATGGCACGGTGTTTACAATCTGTCAAATTTAAGGTACCATTTGCCTAAACCTGTGGAAGTAATTTATTTTTTCTAATGACGTCTTATATGTAAAGCCAGGTTCTGTGTACATGTACGATCAGCTGGTCAAGGGAGTGGGAATGAAGACAGAAAGCATAGTTAGGGCCATCTCAAAAAGCTAGACAAACAGAAGTTTTCTGTAATTCCAGCCATGCACCAAGAGTTGATAGGAGGGTCATGGTCCCAAGCCAGCCCTGTGGAGCAAAGGGGTTAAAGAGTTAGGAGTTCCCACCTGTATAAAGCAAAGAAGTATTATAAATGTGGCTCAATTGATGAGGTACCTCGCTAGCTAGCAAGCTTGAGACCCTGCTTTCAAACCTCTGGTAACACTGAAAATAAGAAGTAATTTTTGGTTAGTTGTATTTTGTTTGTGTTTGAGATGTAGGCTGAAATGCATTATATTTTGGGTTGGTTTGGTTTGATTGGGTTGTTTACTCCAATTTTGAATTTGTTTTGGTTTGTTTACTTTGATTGTCTTATTAGTGCCTGAGGTTAGTGTTTTTCTTATTTTCTTAAATTTTCACTGATGTAGAATCTTTTCAAACTGTCCATTTGGACCCTCTCTGCCTCTAAAAGAAACAAATTTTCCTAAAATGTTTGACTCTAGAAAAATTGCGCTCTTTACTTAATATATAATCATGGTTCTTATAAAATAGCTAAAATAGATATTTTGGCCGAGCACCAGTGATAGCAGTATTATTGTGCCAATTAGAATTTTCAGTTTGTTCTGTTTATATTACTATGATCACATAGCTCATTGATTAACACACTTAATTGGCTCTTTAGGGTCTAAATTTTACAATTTCACCTCGTTACTCATCTTTATTTATATCTTAAGATACATCAGTTTCACAGAAGAAAAAAATCTAATATTAATGAGTGACTTTCTTAGGAGTAATTATGATCTCTCAAGGCCCATTTGCATTTATAATTAGACGTAATATGCAGCACTTGTTCTGGTCAAAAATGAGTGGAAATATAAATTATCCTGGTTTTTTTTTTTAATTTAATTTAATTTTATTTGTGAACATACTGTACAGAGGGGTTACAATTACATGGGCAGGATAATGCGTACATTTCTTACCAAGCATTGCAGTCTCCTCCTTTGTTTACCCTTCACCTCCCTTCCCAGCCTCCCCCCTCCCCCCCAATCCCAATCCATTATCCTGTTTTTTTTTTGGTCAGTTGTCGGGCTTGAATTCAGAGCCTGGGCCCTGTCCCTCACGTCTTTTGTTCAAGAGTCACCGTTCCATTTCTTAACTACCCTTTTACTCAGTCTTCTTTTTTTTTTTTTGTCCGTTGTGGGGCTTGAACTCTTAGCTCTTCATATCAAGGAGAGCACTCTACCACTTGAGCCACAACCCCACTTCTGGCTTTTTCTGCTTATGTGGTGCTGCAGAATCCAACCCAGGGCCTCATGCATGCAAGGCAAGCGCTCTACCACTGAGCCACCAGCCTTTTTTTTTTTTTTAAACTATCCTGTATCTACTTCTGGCCTAAGGCAATTTGAGAATGGTTTCAGGTCCCATCCATGATCATAACTGAAATCTGAATCCTCAGATCATTTCCATAAAATGCCATATTTGCATGTGTCCTACATACACCCTCTAGTATACATTGAATTGCTTCTAGATTGCTTAAAATACACAAAGAGCAGTGATACTAGATACTACATTACAAATGAACTATACAGCTTGTGGGTGGGGATGGGAGGGAACAACTGAGATAGAACAAGGGAAGGGCGACATTGTCTAAAAAGAAATAGACTCTTTATCTGACTTTTTCTCAAAATTTTTCAATACTACAGTATTTGAATACTCCAGTGTAGAACCCATCCACATGAAGAGCATACTTTATATATTGGGTGTAAACATTAATTTTCTCAGTTCTTGGTTGGCTTTTTTAAATATGCTGTATTTTCCTCTTGTCCCTTCACCAAATACAGGAGCTGGTACATACACTACCTCTTCTTTGAGTACAAAATCTACCACCACATCAGACCCTCCTAATATTTGTAAAGTGAAACCGCAACAGTTACAGACAAGCAGCCTGCCTTCTGCAAGTCATTTTTCACAGCTAAGCTGTATGCCTTCTCTTATTGCCCAGCAACAACAGAGTCCACAGGTTTACGTTTCTCAGTCTGCAGCAGGTAATATTGTAAAGAGTGGCAAGAATGAAGATTTTTTAACATCATTTTTTTCTCTTAGCTAATGCTTTCCAGATTAGATATTTTTTTATATGCTTTATAAATATGTCCCTCTACAGAGTTTAATTCTATCCCTCCTTAACAAGAATTTTAGGACTCTCGGACACTGTGGATGTGTACCAATATTTCTTGTACATTTCTGACACATGATGATCTGATAGCTTGCAAACTAATATATAAGTATGCCATATTTTCATACAAATAAATAATAAAGGTTACAGACTGAGAGTAGAGTGTCTGAAACTTTTGAATGTCACAGTGTTCATCTGTAACATTTGAAGTACCTAAACTCAGTAATCATTTACATTTAAAATAGGTGCATTTTTTTATCTTGTATAAGGTTAGTAAGTACCATCTGTTAATAATCATTACCTATCAGTTATTATCTGCCTATACCAAGCAGTATTAATACTATATATTGACATAATTATTTTTGAAAATTGTCTTAGAAGATTTATGAGTATATAATATCACTGTAGTTAACAGATGTAAGAGTCCTATCTGACAACTATGATAGTGACAAATTAAAAGTTATGAGTTTTCTAGAGTATACTGCTGTATAAAAACAATCACAAAAGCTGTGTGCCAGTGGCTCACGCCTGTAATCCTAGCTACTTAGGAGACTGAGATCTGAGGATCACGGTTTAAAGCCAGCCCTGGCAGGAAAGTCCGTGAAACTCTTTATCTCCATAAAAGCACTAGAAAACCAGAAGTGGCGCTGTGGCTCAAGCGGTAGAGTGCTCGCCTTGAGCTGAAGAGCGCAAGGACAGCGCCCAAGCCCAGAGTTCAAGACCCATGACCAACCAAAAAAAAAAAATCACAAAGTAGTAAGATATGTTGTGTTAAATACACTATATATTAGTTAAGTTTCTGCTAAATTGTAATGAGAATATTTCAGATGGAGTACATTGCTTGTTGGGTGTGTGGGTTTATGAAGCGTTACTAGCATAGTCTCTATTCATGATAACCTTTTTTTTTTTTTTTTTTTGCTGGTTGTGGGATTTGAAATCAAGCCCTGTGCTTTTCCCTGCTTACTTGCTTGGTTGGTACTCTACCACTTAATACTTGCTTTCAACCTGGCTTTTTGCTGTTCATTTGGAGATGGAGTCTCATGGACTTTTGGCACAGGCTAGCATTGAGTTGCCCATTTCCTGAGTAGCTAAGGTTATAGATGTGACCCACTGGCACCAGCTTATATTTTACATTTCCTTCTCTCTCAAAAATTTTACATCTTTTTGAATTGGCATGTTTTTACATTGCTAATTTTTCAAATGTAACTATTTTCATATGATTCATTTGAAATCTCTATAAAACTATTTGCTATTTGGAAAACGTTGAAATTTTGACACTTATTGTTTGTTATGTTTTGTTTTTCCTGATGGTCTTCAGCTCAAATCCCAGCTTTCTATATGGACACAAGTCATTTGTTCAATACTCAGCATGCACGGCTAGCTCCACCATCCCTCGCTCAGCAACAGGGCTTTCAGCCAGGTCTCTCTCAGGTAAATTTCAAAGACTACTTTGTCCTATATTCGTTTCTTGACATTTTTATGGTTTTAATATTTTTATTGAACTCCCATAATAAGCTCCTTGATGTTATATACTTAACTTACATAGTTATGTTCTTACCTTGCATAACGGACTAGCAGAATTTTTAAGCTTCTACAAATTTACCAGTGCTGAATTCAGCTAGCTAATAATGTTAAATTAATTGAAGGGGAAATTTGTGTAAAATAAATAAATACTCTATTCTCATGTCTTATTTTTTTCTGAATCTTCTAATTTGTATTACATGTTCATATGTTGCATATGTACCATTTATGTATGCATGTACTTTTCACTGTGTTGCAGCCAACTTCAGTCCAGCAGATTCCAATCCCTATTTACGCACCATTGCAAGGGCAGCATCAGGCCCAACTGAGTTTAGGGGCTGGACCTGCTGTTTCCCAGGCTCAGGACTTATTCAGTTCTTCACTTCAACCATATAGGTAATTTCTTTCAAAGTTGTTTGCATTTAATCAAAGTAGTATAGTTACTGGTTTTCCTTACCATAATTCCAACGACTCTCCCCAAAAGCTGGGGTGACCTTGTGGTAAATCATACTAAATAATTCAAGCATCTTAGTTACATGTTGTGAGCTTTAGTCTCTGATAATTCAACCTCAGATTATCTTGATAAAGTAGGCAACATCTCCCACACAGCATTTAAAAATCATTGAAAATAGCTGCTGAGAACCTTAAAGGTTTACTTCATAAATATGTTTAAGCTGAGGCATGGCAAATAACTACCATGTGTTAGGAGCAGAGAACTGAAAAGAAAGGAGTAAATACAATGTCAGATAAAGAACAGAAGCAGTATGATAGTGGTGACCAAATAAGCTATATTGTACAAAAGAAAAACGAAAGTTAGATGCCCTTATTTACCATTACAATTAGAATAATGAAAACATTTTATTAACTGTTCCTTACATGTGATAACTGTCCAACCTTTCACATGTAGTAAATTGTATGCTTTCCATCCAATATCAATGGAAATTGGGCATCAAGATATAGCATTTTTACCCCAGATTACAATGTAAGAGACAGCCTGGGTTGAACCCCAGGATCTCTGTTCTTCTCTATTTGACTTAGCAGTAGGAGTGGTGCTGGGAGAGTCAAGTGGTAGGAACGACGCACCATGACATAGGTTGCTGTTACACGTGTTGAAAGGTAAATTGTATGTTTTAGATAATACTTTTTACTTTTTTGTTTTGATTAAAAGTTTTCAGTAGAATCTAGAATGTCTGTATTGTTACAGGTATAATACTTCCTTTTTATTCTGGTCTTACTGTTTTATTTAACTGGGCTATTTCTTTTTGGCGGGGGTGGGGGGAGGGGGTTCAGTCATGGGGCCTGAACTCTGGGCCTGGGCGCTGTCCCTCAGCTCTTCAGCTCAAGGCTAGCGCTCTACCACTTGAGCCACAGCGCCACTTGCGGCTTTTTTCTTTTTTGCTTATGTGATGCTGAGGAATCGAACCCAGGGCCTCAGGCGTGCAAGGCAAGTGCGCTACCACTGAGCCACCTTCCCAGCCCCTGGGCTGTTTCTTTTACATTCTTCTGTAGAATTGTTTACCCTTATAGAAGATGGAAGTAATTTCTTTTTTTGTTTGTTTGTTTGGGTTTTTTTAAACTGTATTTTTTTTTTTTTTTTTTTTTGTCTTGTCTTTTTTGGTACTGGGGATCGAACCCAGGACGTTGCACTTGGTAGGCAAGCGCTTTGCCACTGAGCTACATCCCAGCCGGGAAGTAATTTCTTTCATTCTCAAAAGCCTGGGTTGTTTTTGCTGTTGCTGGAGATCAGATCTAGCACTCCCATCCCATTAATTGATGCTGGTTGCTTGAAACAAAGTTGCCATTGTGTGTTTTGTCAAAAAGAATACAATGATAAATTAGTATTGTCCACCATAGCCATGGAAAATATAGTAGCAGTGCACTGACATACATATGTAATTGTGACAAATATATATTGTATTGGAAAGCACAGGTTTAGATTTTCAGAATTTTATGTCCCTAAGTACAGTTTGTTTTGGTTTCTGATGTTTGGGAGTTTTTGATTGGTTTTGTTTTTGTGGCACCACTGAGCCACCCCCATTGTTTTTTGCCTGAGCTAGTCTAGGTCTCAGTCCTTCTACTGAGGCTTCCTGTATACCCAGGTTTAAGGTGTGAGCAACACTCAGCTACTCTTTGCTTTCTTTATAACCTCATCTGCATAGTCCTTATTTAGGACATTGCTGACAGTAAACATGTAAAAAGAGAATCATTTTCATAATTCAAGAAGTAACGACAATCAGTTTCTTGGCAATAGTAAGCTTTTTGCAGAATTTCTACATGTGGAATTTTGTTAGATGCAGATCTCTAAATCTTGAAACAGTAGGAACAATTTGTATTCTCTGCCACTTTTCTTCAGTTGTGTGCTAATTGCAGTGCTTGGTCATCTTAAAATAGTCATTCTTAAGAATTTTAGATCCCAAATAAAATGGATTTGTAACACAAGCTTTTCCTCTTGTGTATGTAGGTCTCAACCAGCCTTTATGCAAAGCAGTCTTTCCCAGCCATCTGTGGTGCTTTCTGGAACTGCTATCCACAACTTCCCAGCTGTACAACACCAAGAACTTGCCAAGGCACAGTCAGGTCTTGCCTTCCAGCAGACTTCAAATACTCAGCCTATCCCTATATTGTATGAACATCAGCTGGGGCAGGCATCAGGACTGGGAAGCTCCCAGTTGATTGATACACACCTTCTCCAGGTAAGGCAAAGGCCAGAACAACGTACAATCATTGTATTCCGATTTAAAAATACATCCAGAAAGAAAAAAATAATTACCCGACACTGGTGGCATATACCTATAATCGTAGGCACTCAAGAAACTGAAATCTGAGGATCTCAGTTCAGAGTCAGCTGAGCAGAAACTAGTTCATTAACTAGCAAAAAGCTGGATCTGGAGATGTAGCTCAAATGGAAGATTAAAGTCTTTTTATCTACTGCTAGTATTGTTAACAGTTTGCTTTGAAATACTAGTCTCCATAGATGAATTAGCAATTTTTCATTAATTTACTGCTGCTTTTAAATTTTTTTTTTTCTTTCCTAGGCTAGAGCAAATCTTACCCAGGCTTCAAATCTTTATTCTGGACAAGTACAGCAGCCTGGTCAAACAAATTTTTATAACACTGCCCAATCACCAAGTGCTCTCCAGCAGGTAAACTATGGCATGGTAAATTTCCTCACTTTTCTTTTTATTATTATTATTATTAAAGTTTGAATATTTATGGAGCAGAGGTAAAAAAAGCTTGGTTTTCAAACTTCACTGCAGAAGCCTGGGAACGCCTTTGTGTCCACTAGGAGGAAGTGAGGGCTTCATTCAGTCTCTTCGCACCAGTCTCCGCTCCTCCCCAGAACCTTACTTCAGGCAGTTCTGGTTATACCTCTTATATTCAAAATACGTTTCCATATCATAGTTTATTTGGACCAAAAAAAAATCCATGAACATGGAAGTTTGAAAACCATCTTTTAAGTATAATTAGGATAGATGATTTACCCATTTAGTATTAGAAGTAAAGGAAGACTAAAGAATTTCAGGCCGGGTTGCTGGTGGCTCACGCCTATAATCCTAACTAATACTTGAGGTGGGGGTGGCAGAGGATGACAGAGAACAAATGACAAATGCCTAAAATATGGATTCAGTAATACTTAAGAGTATTTTTCACATTTAGAGTGAAAAATTGGTTGAATTTTTAAAAATGTTAATGATCTTATGCTTTAAAAGCTGGTGGGATGCTGACAAAAGGCGAACTAACACGTATATGAGAATCTGATGCTTGTTCATTCTTATTCAAGTTTACTCAAATATTTTATAGTTATTTAATATATACTGTGGACAGTTTAATCATAATTATTTCAGAACTCCAGTCATACGCTACCTGATATTTCTACTAACAGACTGCTTGATATTATTAAGATAATATTACCTGTAAAGTTGTGGTGTACACCCATGTACTGGAGGTCGAGGTGGGAGAATGTGACTTGAGCCCAGATCTTTAAGGCCAGCCTGGGCAGTACTGCATGCCCTGGTCATCTCAAAAAGAAGTCACCTTAGCTTGCGGAGGTAGCCTCTCGGGCTGCACATGATGAAGTTGCCCAAGCAGCGAGACGTTTGCCATCACTAAGTCCTACCTGACTGTTTTGTTGTTGTTTTATGAGTACAATGCATCTCAATTTTGTACATTAAGTAGTGATACAAAGGAAGTTACAACAAAGTAGCTTATGAATACAATGCACTTGGTCAGTGCCACCCCTTAACATTCTCACCCCTTCCACCCATTTCTTCCCTTACTTTTTGTTGTACATTAAACAAAAGAATGAAAGCAGTAACTTACTGAAGCTTAAGATTTGTGTCTGAGACATATCAGTTACACCTACAATAGATGCATATATGTGTATATATACACAATAATCATAAGCAAATTGCTGCAGTTTTTGTTTGATTGCTTTCTAGGTTACAGTACCTTTGCCAGCATCCCAGCTTTCCTTGACTAATTTTGGATCTACAGGACAGCCTCTGATTGCTTTGCCTCAGACTCTTCAGCCCCCATTACAACATAGCACCCCACAAGCACAGGCTCCAAGCCTGAGCCGTCCTCCACAAGTAGGCCAGGCTTTCCGAGGGTTAATCCCTGCTGGGACTCAGCATAGCATGATGGCCACCACAGGAAAGGTAAGTAAAGAGAGACTTGGACAGCCTCTTTCAGATTTTAAAGCTGGGTGTTTGTATCATCTACATAGTCTATAAAAATAAATCTGTTTTTTAACACCCTGCAAAAAAGAAACCCTCAGATAACGCAGATGTAAGACACATTGTGGAGAAGTTATGTTTACAGAGTCATTTACTTAGTATAAGTCTTAACTGCCTTGTTGATTCCATGGAATTTGAAGCCTAAATGTTTTCCCTAAGGTCTTTTCCTCTTTTGTGGATTGAGCCTTTGTATTTAAAGATTAAGTGCTGTTACTTAGCTTATGAAACTGAAAGAATGTTAAGTTTTATTTTATACTTTTTCTCAGATGTCTGAAATGGAACTGAAAGCCTTTGGAAGTGGCATTGATATAAAGCCTGGCACACCTCCAATCAGTGGTAGAAGCACCACACCAACATCTAGTCCCTTCCGGTAAGATGGACACTTAAGTATTTCAAAGTAATGGATCACCATGTGTTAAATACTTAAAGAATCATTATAAATCTAACGGTGTTTCTCATTTGGTGCTACTGTACTGACCAGTGATGGATTCCTTCCAAGGGCTACTTCAACAAGTCCGAACAGCCAGTCCAGCAAAATGAGCAGCATTGTCTATCAGAAGCAGTTCCAGTCAGCCCCTGCGGCTGTGAGAATGACACAGCCATTTCCTACACAGTTTGCTCCCCAGGTAGGTAGATAGAAGAAAGAATGAGTGTGGTTTACTCAGATTTGATCGTTAGTCTGAGTAAATATCCAGTTTTACGATCTTACATGTTAGTCAGTTTACCAAGAACTTTTGAATGGAAAATCTCCAGATTCATACATGTTTATGGTATTCAAGTGCATTCCTTGAAGTATGTAGCTCAACACAGGCAGTAATTGTTTAGTTAGAAAGCAGACAAGAAATTCTTAGAAGAGTCCCCACACAGCTCTGGTCATTTGAAGCCTGTTCCTTTATCTTTTTTTGAGGAAGCTGATTTTTCAGCGAAGGGTCCCAATGCTTGCTGTTTTCTAGGCCCCAAGTGGTTTTCATATGTTAGAGTTTTTGTGCAGCTTAAGTAAAATTTTCAGGAAGATGTTTTCAGTAAATATGGAAAAAATGGCTTTTCTTCCCTTCATTGGTCATATTGAAAGACTAACAAAAAATTGATTAAAATGTTTCACAAACTTGAAACACACAATTGTTGGACTAGGTCTGTTTATCATCAAATTGCATTTGTTTTAGATGTGGATCTCTTCTGCATTCATACCTTTCTTAAAGATACCCTAATTAATAGCCTTTCTACTCAGTTATTCGATGTAGGGTCTAGCTGAGAAGCTAGAACCAACTGAAGTGCCATAGAGTACTTTGCCTAATTTTTCTGTTCAACTTTCCAGTCACAGCCTGCCTGTCCTTTGTCCTCATTAATGAAATAACATAACCCATAAACTGCCTTTCATTGGCACAGTGGGCAGGTTTACTCTGGGATAAGCAGACCCGGTCTGATGGGCAATTTTTTTTTTAACAGTTGAATGTTGTATGTTTTGTCTTTTCACTCAGATTCTCTCCCAGCCTAACCTGGTCCCTCCATTGGTAAGAGCCCCACATACTAACACCTTCCCAGCGCCTGTACAGAGGCCGCCAGTGGCTCTGGCCAGCCAGATGCCTCCTCCGCTGACCACAGGCCTCATGAGCCACGCTCGTGTGCCACACGTAGCCAGGGGCCCTTGTGGATCACTGTCGGGAGTCAGAGGTAATCAGGCCCAGGCTGTGCTGAAGGCTGAACAAGATCTGAAGGTTAGTACAGCGTGAACAGCCAGCAGATCAAGAGTCTGTCTCTGAACGTCTTAAAATGCCTCGGGACCCATGGTCACAAATCCGGGCATTCATTGTGTTAGCATACTAAACCACGCTAACGACTTTGATTCCTTCCTTTTTTTTTTTTTTTTTTTTTTTCCTTTTTCTTTTTTTTTTTTAACTTTGATTTTTTTGTTGTTGTTGTTTTTTCCTCCCACCTACCCTCACCTTTTTCCCCTTTTTTTTCCTTTTTGTTTTTTGGTTTGTTGGAGTTGGGATTTGGAGTGTTTTGTTAATTGGTTTTTGGGGTTGGGGTTTTTGGGGTTTTTTTCTCTTTGGGGGATTTTTTTGTTTTGTTTTTGTTTTTGCAACTATAGTCAGCAAATTAACATTTTAAACTCTGCGGCCAAATGAATTGCTTATAAAACAAGTGTTTGATGGAGATCTGAGTTCATGTGTTATATTTTTTTGAAATAGCAAAGTAGTAATATGGTTTGGTGGTTTATTTATAAGCTTCCTCATTTTTTTTTTCTTTTTTTTTATTCCTTGTTTTTCTTCCTTACCTCTCCCTACCCTGCCCCCACTGCAAAATGTAGCTTAATGTGTAATCATGGTTCTTTGAAAGCTCTGAAATGGGTAAGACTTGTTACTATCTTGACCTTTCTCCCTTTATAAGTCACTTGAAATTTCCACAAGCAGTGTTCACATAGTGTTTTGCCTGCCACTTAAGGAAGCCATTTTCCACAATGTGCAGTTGTACATGACAAACTTAAAAGCACCTTGGGATCCTTCATGATGAAAGGCACAAATAAACATGAGGTTTGCTAAAGCAGGTGCCTTTAGGAGTTTGTGTGGGGACAGTTCTTGGAGCATAAGCCTATCTGTCTGCCTGTCCAGCCAGTTGCAGTGTTTCACTGAAGATTAGCTTCAGAGCTCTTAGTAGGCATTTTGCCTGTTTTGCCACTATGTAGACCAAGAGATTGACTTTAGAGATCTTAGTAGGCATTTTACCTGTTTGCCACTATGTAAACCAGGCTACAACAAAGAGCATACTACTTACAAACAGGGGAGTGTACACAGCATGGCTTTATACTAAACTAGAAACATATGTGATGATGCTCTTAAAGAATTCAAATGGCAGAATTTTTTTTTGGAGTTGACATCCTTTGTGTTTCTGATGATGAATAATAATCAGATTATAGTCTACCAGAGGCCTTAATATCTTTGATTAGGCCATGTGCCTTGGATTTTTTGTTTTTCACTAAAAAATACTAGTGTGCTAAAAAGCTTTGGAGGTAATTTGGCCTTGGTTCCAACTCTGCTCCTAGCTATTTACCACTTGGTTTTCACACATTCCTATTAGAATTGACATTAGAACTTTTCATGGGGTGGGAGAGGATACAAAATTTCTTAAATTGCTCTAAATCTTTGGTTAGTATAGGTTACCTTGAGAACATGAAGTTTTTTTTTTGTTATATGAAACTTAAGATTTAATATATATATATATATATATATTACACTGTATATAGTAACGTAAGTATAATCTTTGGGGCACATAGTGAGTGAAACTATGAAACTATTTTACCAGCTCAGAATTGTGGTAGGAGCTATCAGAACTTAGTGATCAAGTGAAGTTGTAGTTACTAATTTCTGATGCTCTTCCCCTGCAGAAGAGAGCTGTGGGAAGAGGACTCAGCCACAAGACATTTGGTCCTAGGTGTTGGTAATGCCACAATATAAGTGCTTCCTTTTCATTTTATTGTAGACCACATATTGATAACTAGAAGTTTTTTAAGTGTTACATGTATGTTTTCAGACTTGCAAGCAGCCTCCTTGAATAAAATATATCAATAAGCTATCCCAGAAAAGATACAGTCCAGCAGCAATTTGTATTTTATTGCTAAGAGGGCAGACTCTGGAAAAATGGTGGGAGGTGGTTATTGTTTCAAATGTAAAAATAAAAATATAATGGAATATTTTCAGAGATAGGAAGAAGTCTATACATTGAAAGTTGAAAGATCAATGAGGTACTTTTGGCTTGGGCCAAACCAAGATAGAGAAAAATGATTTGTGATTGGTAAAAGAACTTGGACTGAGATTGATTTGACAGGCTTAGATAATGCTGAAACATTTTAAATTATTGTTTCTCTTTTTTTTTTAAGGCAAAGCAGAGAGCAGAGGTTCTTCAGTCCACGCAGCGGTTCTTCTCTGAACAACAACAGAGCAAACAGATAGGAGGCAAAGCTCAGAAAGTGGACAGTGATTCAAGTAAAACTCCTGAAACACGGACCGACCCTCCTGGTGTCTGTCAGGAAAAAGTAGAAGAAAAGCCGCCCCCTGCACCTGCCATAGCTACCAAGCCTGTTAGAACTGGACCAATCAAACCTCAGGCAATCAAAACTGAAGAAACAAAATCGTAAGGCTGTAGTTTCCTGCAGGGTATGTAGGGAGAATAGGGAGAATGAAGTCTGATAATGCCAGCAGCCACAGAGGAAAATTGGTCTGTGACGTTACCTTGTGTAGAGCTTGGAGAGGTGCACATGGGGCACAGGAGCAATTACATTGACACACAGCTGCTGTGCCAGTTCAAATGAACCTTCGCAAGCTAACACCTATACAACTTTCACTCAGCTGATGGACATGCATCTTCAGTCAGAATGTATATACAGATACATGCACATAGTCCTTGAGTGCATACAACTTAGATCTAAAAATCTCTTAATGGTTAGGTGAAACACCAAAAATAGGAAGAAAGTAGTACCACAGAGGATAAACAGTTCAACCTGAACAATGTGTTGGTCCCAGCCAATCCATCAGAACGCTGAGTCTTTCCCTCCCTTCCTTGCATTCTTTGGAGATGGTTATGATGTGTGTGGTTTGGAAGTGAGCTGAAGATAACTGGTGCTGGGTAGAGAAGCCTCATTTTCTATCATGGCAGCTTGCTACTTTTATAACATGGTCATTGGATTGTAGTAACTGATCTCCCCTTCCTGGTTGAGTGAGCAAATGACAGCATCCAAACGTGCAGGGCCTGGCTACGTGAGGGTCTCGCCATTCTCATCTGGCTCTGTGAGGGTCTCGCCATTCAAACATACAGCAGACAGGTTGATTCTTGCTTGCCTTCACTCAGTCATCTTGGTATGCGTCCAGTGGTTGTGGGGTATGGTTTTTGTTTTGTTGTTTGGGTTTTTTTTCCCCCCTTCCTGCTCCCGCACCTCCATTTTCAAACGGTTTGTAGCTGATGTTCACTAAGAGACTGAGTACTTGGAACTGTCCCCCTGATGGAAGGAACTCCTATCTAAGAAAGTGCATTTCTTCACAGAGCTGTGTCATACCATCCTTTGGCCCTCTGCTGGAAAAGTAGAATCAAGTCTCAATAATGCCTTTTTAATTGTATCCTCTAGTATTATAGACGTAGGACAGTACTGTATCATCCCTCTGTGAATATAAATATCTTGTACCTGCTTTATGATACGTAGTAGTGACTGTGCTTTATCAGAGCTGTTTTTAATGATGTTACTCAAGAATGTTTTCTTTCCAGATGATGATTGAGAAGTTAATAAAAAAAAAAATGGTGCCAGGTACCACAACAGTAACAGAACTTCGCATTTTTCTGGGGTTTTGTTTTTTATCTTTTTTTTTCTTTTTATTAATGGATGTGCTGGATGTCTAATTTTGTTCAGATGACTGCAGAACCTGGAAAAGCTGTTGCTGCTATTGATGCATAACATACTGCTATTATTGGTCTTTTTATATAAATATAAATATATATATATACATATATATAATTTGAATTTTTGGAAACTTTAGCTGTGCTGTCAACTTTGGAAAAAGTATCCCAGTTTACCGTGTTGAGTTGGCATTGTACAGAAATTAATAGCCATATTGGTCTAGAAATGTTAAACTTAATTTTTTTCCATTTGTACAGGGGTAAACGCACTGTATTAAATATGTAAGGTCTTATCTACGTGGGTTTGATTACAGAAACTAATAAAGTATTCTCTAAATAATGAATTTTGGTGCTTTTAATCTATTCCTGAAATCTAAAGTTTGTATGTACCAAAAATAATACATCTTCCAAAGACTTAACTTCTGCCTTTCCATGGCTATGAAGCTTTCTCAGAGTCAGTATTTGCAGGAGATAATAGTTATAGCTTCTTTTCTCAAAATGGTCAAACTTAGAAATAAAAATAATTTGCCAGGGAGGAATAAATGTAGCATAGTTTCCCCATTTTTCTTCAGGAAAAGTTGAAGGACCAAAAAATAGGAAATATGTATTATACATTTATATTTTGCATATTTCTCTACAGAGTATTTAGCCTACTGAAGAAGACTAGGACATTAGTTTTTCATTTACTGAGTTCATGTAATGCTGTCAGATTGTGATTGCTTATTCTAAAACTCATACCCAGAACATAACCTTGTAGGCAAAGCTTTAGCAGAACTGATAGTACAGCCACCAATGTTATATGTGCTTCTTTACTTATGGATAGTATTATTAAGCACTAAAAATATTCCAACCTTGACCTATGCTTTTTTTTCCTCAAGATACGCTCTACATTAGTGGAAATGGTATGATAAGGTTGGCGCTCTTAACTGTACAGAGAGCCATGGCCACTTCACGTATTTACCTTCTTACCGTGCCACTTCTGTTGCATGTTTTTCTTTAAATTACTTCCAAGTTTTAGGATCTAAAAGATGACCTACTATACTGCTTGTATTATCTTCACATATCACCAAGTATGTGTACTCAATTGTATTAACTTAAAATACCACTGTTAACTTGGCCTAGAGAGTTGAAAGGCTAAACCTAAATGCATTAAGTCCATCTTTGGCAGCGGGGCACCGGTGAGGTGGTTTGGTGGTTCATGCTGGCACGACAGATGTTTTTTTCTACCTTGGAGATAAGTGCAGTGCTTATAAATAGTACCTTTATTTGACAAGCTTGAGGGTTATTGTTTTGGGGAGGCAGAACAGTGGTATAGCTCTGCCATATCATTTGTAAGCTTAGTTTTGAAGTTGGTCCTAATGCCTTAGCCTCCTGAGTGCTTGCATTTACCTTGTGCTTTTGTTTTATCTTGGTTTTGTGCTGGTACTGAGGCTTCAGCTAAGGGAGGGTTCTGTCTTTACAGCTCACTTTGACTTTTCTTGTTGAGTTAGAAAGCTTGTGTGCCGGTCTTCATGCTTTCAGTGTAGGAATCTCTGGACTTTGCTAAAAACAGGAGCTATAGATGGTTTCCCTGAAAGGCTATGCTATTTCTTTGAGATGTTTACGAGCTTTTTACATACATAGCTGTAGTTTTCAGTTTTGTCTGTAAAGTGGCATGGTTGATTATAAAGGAGCCTGAACATAGGCTTTGTTTTTGTTTTTTGGCACTATTGAGATTTGAAGTCAGGCCATTGTGATTTGAGTCACACTCCAGCCTTTGTCAGTTCTGGGTTTTTTTTTTTTCTTTATTTTTCAGAAGTGGGCTAATGTATTTGTCTCCACTAGGCTGGGACCATTTTCCTCTTAGCTATGCCTCCTGCACAGGTAAGCAATAGTTGGAGTTACAGGCATGTATTACCATGGCTGTCTTGCTGAAATGGAGTATCATTAACTTCCTGGCTTCTGTCTGCACTTCCAGCAGTGGGCTGGGAATCACAGAGGTACCCAGAGTCACACAAGGTCGGGCACACAGGATCTCTTCACTCTTCCCACCCGGCCTCCTTTCAGACAGTTGCAGATGAACTACTTGTAGCATTCGACCCCAGAGATGTTTGGTGAAATGCATTTCCCACATCTGCGTCCACACTGACGGGCTGCCTGTGATGTAGAGGAGCCAGGGGGTGGGTGGTCCACGGACTCCAAGCAGGTCCTGATGGCAGAAAACATCGCAGGACTTGTCCCACGCCTGTCACAGTAGAGCACGGTGTGACTGCAGGAAAGCCTTCAGACACATTCGACTAACTCCCTGACCTCACAGCAAGTAAACAAGCCTAGGAAAAAGCAGCATCTCCATCTTCATAGCAAGGAAGAATCAGCATCGTCTTCATCCTGTTCCTCAGTCACTGCCCGGAACTGCATCCTATACACTTCTCAGCATGGTCTTCATCGTATTCCTAAGTCGCTGCTCGTAACTGCATGCTATACACTTCTCAGCATGGTCTTCATCGTATTCCTAAGTCGCTGCCCGTAACTGCATCCTATACACTTCTCAGCATGGTCTTCATCGTATTCCTAAGTCGCTGCCACACTTCTCAGCATAGTCTTCATCCTGTTCCTCAGTCGCAACTGCATCCTACACACTTCTCAGAACCGTCTTCATCCTATTCCTAAGTCGCTGCCCGTAACTGCATCCTATACACTTCCCCCTCTTGGAGGTCTTGATTTTTCTTTTTTCCCTTTTTAAGTTCTATGAAGTTATAACTCCTTTTCTGTCCTTATTGAAATATCTGGCTTGTTTTTGAGTTGAAGACCTCAAGTGAAGGCTTTTCACTAAAAAGTTCCCCATTTAAAACAGGTATTCTTCTAAAGACATAAATGGATGGCAGTATTGAAACACGATATGGCGCTATGGCTCAAGAGGTAGAGTGCTAGCACAAAAGCTCAGGGACAGCAAACCCAGGCCCTGAGTTCAAGCCCCAGGATCACCAAAAAAAAAAGGAATATGGGGGAGGGGTCAAAATAGGACATCTCCAAAAGTTTGTAAATTTTTTTGAGTCCAAAGAAATACAAAAGAATTCCAAAAAAAAAATTATTTAAAAAAACAGGTGACAGGTACACAAATGGAGAAAGGTTGTTTCAAGACTTCAATAAGAGTAGTAAAAAGGTCATTAATAAAGATGTGTTGTACTCAACCTGATGAATCGCAGCTCCCATTGTACAGCTAAGGATAATTATATGTGTGTGTGCATATATGTACATGCATACAGAAAAGTACTTGTATAATAAATTCACCAAGAGGTTTGGGGAAGACAACCTGAAATCTTGGGAAATGAAAAGCTTTAAGAAGTCAATTTTTTAAAAAAATAAAAGACTACATGAAATAAAGGAGAAAATATAAGGGTTTGAAGGGAAAGGTTGCATTCAGATAAGCAAGTCAGAGTTCTGAAACATGGTTAAGAGACCACATACCCAAAGATTCAGTGTGGGGGAAGGAATTGAGATACAGATGAAAATCACAGAAAACCCATTCAATAAGATTGAAAATTGTCCAAATCTCAGGGAATAAGGAATTTGGAATCCAGTAACATGGCTAAAATGCCAGCTGTACAGAACGCAAACGTGCTCAGCTTCTTTTACCTAGGAAAGGAAACATCGAAGTTACATCAGACCTTTTCAGCAGAAACCCTAAAACACCAACAACGTATAGAATGATACTCAGCATTTGCAGTAAATATCTGTAAACGAAGATCCCAATATCCAGCAGTTATCTTTAAAACCTGCTGAAATATTTGCCCTCCCTCCACTGTGCCAGAAGATACTTAGAGAAATCCTGCACATGGATGAAGTCACCATCCTGGCTGCTCAATAAAAGAGTTTTGTGCCAAGCATCAGCTCAGTATACTAGCAAACTGCTAAGATAACTAAAACAAGGTTTGAATTGGAAAAACAATTACAGGAATTACAGGCATAAGCCTGTACCTGTCACTAATAGGCATAAAAGTGATCTTTAAAGAGGTAGACTGTCCTGGTTGGATTTTACAGTTGAGATTGAGCTGCTTACTCTCCGAGAGACATGCTGGCAAAAAAAAAAAAAAAATGAAAGAGTGGAAATCAACATTCTTCCAAGTAAATGGAGTCCAAAAGAGAACTGGAGTAATGTTACTGTCCAACATCAGCATCAAACCCAAGTTAGAAAAGCTAGAAACCATGCACGAATAGAGGAAACAGTTCATCAAGAAGACACACATACCCACTGAACCAATCACCAGCTCCACTGCAGAGGGGAAGAAGGAAGGACAGGAGACACTACAAGTAGTGCAGACCATAGAAATGGGAGAAGCAGTTGGGACTGGAAGAGGCTGTCCCAGGAGCCTGGAAGCCGTGCTAGGGAGTGGAGCCCAGCAGCTGGCTGGACAACTATCTCCCGACTACCAGCCAGGTGAAGGAAGGTTTCCCTAAAACAGAAACACACTTAGGAAGCTATGTCATCTAAAAAGATCAGAACAGGAGCCCTGACGCCTTTAGAACTTAATATAAGCCCAAGACGGTGCTTTACCATCTATAATAACCTTTGAAACCAAGCTTGCTCACCTGGAAATAATTATAAATACTAGCGGGCGTAAAAGATACAGTGGTAGTGGGAGATTTCCATACCCCACCCTCACATCGAGACAAAAAAATTAACCAAGTTTAACTGTCTTAACAAGTGAACCCGAACCATACATAGGTCAAGTGGACTTAGGCATCTACAGATACCGTTGCAGGGGAAAAATTCTCAGCAGCTCACAGAACTTTCTCCAAGATAGTTCACATGGTAGGCCATATAACAAGTCTTAAAAACGTACCAAAAAGTTATTCCTTGTATCTTAACAGATCCTTGAAGAAAGTCAATACCAATACCAAGAGAAACTAAGAAATGGAGATTGAGCACTGCAGTAGAGCCTTGGGTACATGATTCCCTGCCATTGAAGAGGAGCAGTGAATGTTCCGGACAGTTGATGGTAACAAGACCAACTGAACGCTCCTCCGCCTCCGCTCACCCGGTGATGGTGGCTCACACCTGTCACCCTAGCTACTCAGGAGGAGATCTGAGGACCATGGTTCAAAACCAGCCCAGGCACAAAGGTGCATGAGAAAACCAGAAGTGGCTCTATGGCTCAAGTGGTAGAGTGCTAGCCTTGAGCAAAAGAAGCTGGGGACAGAGCCCAGGCCCAGGGGTTTGAGCCCTCGACTGGCAAAAAGAAGGAGGAAGAGGGAAAGAGGGAAAAAGGAAGGAGAGAAGGGAGGGAGGGAGGGAAGCGGGAGAAGGAGCAGGATAATGTTGACCATGTTTTGTCAAGACGGAAGCAGACTTCCCATATGCTTTTGAGTGGTTGAAGAAATCAGGAGAAATGTGAAGGTTCCTAGTCAAATGAAAAATACTACTTACCACAGCCTGTGGGATACAGCACAGACAGTTCAAAAAAGAAAGGTTATGGGTATGAGACCTTATCTAAAAATTCAGATCTCAAAGAACCTATTGTCCACCTGATGATGTGGACAAATTAAGGAAGCCGGCATGGTGCTCACACCTAAGTGGATAATCCTATCCCCTTAGGAAGTAGCAGTCTGCCGTTCATGTTCAAGAAGAGCTGGAACATAAAAGTTTATGAGGCTCGTGCTGGGAAGGTGGCTCAGTGGTAGAGTACCTGCCTCACATGCATGAGGCCCTGGGTTTGATTCCTCAGCACTCCATAAGCAGAAAAAGCCAAAAGTGGCACTATGGCTCAAGTGGTAGAGCGCTCGCCTTGAGCTGAAGAGCTGAGGGACAGCACCCAGGCCCAGAGTTCAGGCTCCAGGACTGACAAAAAAACCTTGTGAGACTCCTCTTCAGGAATGGCTGGCGCTGGAGGCATCTCCTGCTGCCATGCACAGCAGCAATGACCTGTTCCTCTGGAGGGAAGCAGAGCCGCACAACTAGAACCCCAGCCCAGCCCAGCCCAGCCCAGCCCAGCCCAGCCCAGCGCGGCCTAGAACCTAACCAATGAGCCTTCCAGAAAGGAAGAATGGAGATTAGAGGTGAAACTGTGGAACACAAACCAAAATTAAAAGAACGAAATAAAAAGAGGGCTCTGAAAAGATGAACAAGACGGACAAGTCCTTAACCACAGCAGCCAAAAGCAAGCATAAAACCAGCAAAATAGAATGTCACAGCTGATATTCCTGAAATTCAGGGAATCATTAAGGAATCGTTTCAGAACTATACTCCCACAAGTTGGAAAATCTGGAAGAGGTGGATACATTTCTACACTCATATCCTATAGATCAATTTCTACACACACATGTCCTATCAAAATTGAACCAGATCTCCAGTGGGCAATGAGACTGAATCATCATAGCTTCCCAACCAGGAAAACCCGAAGCTCCATGCAGAATTCTACCAGACCTGTAAAGCCTAGTGCTTCCCAAACTATTCCATCAAATAGAAAAAAAGGAGGGACATTTCTAAACTTACAAAGCCAGTATTACTCTCTATTAACACTGCATAAGAACATTAGAAGAAAACTGGGACTAATTTCCCTGATGAACAGGGACTCAAAACCACAATGAAAATCTTACCAACTAAACTGAACAACACATTAAAAGGATCCTACACCACAATCGTGTTGGTTTCATACCATAGATTCAGGGATGGTTTGACCTTCACAAGTCAACAAATGCACTGCAGCACATGCACAGAGTGAAGGCAGGCAACAGCTTGTGACAGTGCCGTTGCTTGCCAGCCAAGTACAGTGGCCAGCTTGCCAAGAGCCATCGATTCTTCACTGAACACTAAGGAGAGGATTCTCTGTACCTGGTTTTCCAGTGTTTAAAAAGAAAGCAAGAAAGGAAAAACAAAAATCTCTTTGAGAATCCATTTCCTTAAGCCTCTGCAAGCACCAGTTGTGTTCCATCAAGTCCGCCGGAACATCAACACTGAGGTAAGGATTGGGGCAGAATGCGTGTGAGGGGGTGGGGCAGAGGGGCCCTCGGCCCGGGGAACCTGTGGGGGAAGAGAGGAGGACTGGACGGAGAGCTGAGCCGTGGTGCGGTGACAGCAGAGGCCAGCTGCCATGACAGGCAGCCGTGGAGTGAGAGAATGCAGACCTGGCAGCAGGTTCACATGCGCCAGTCGCTGGCTATTATGTCTCTAGGGGAAGGGCATAAACCTGGTTAAGACAGCTGTCTTAGCTGACAGCAACGCCAGCCAAGCTCTCGCTAAGAACCAGCAGCCAACATGACCGACCCACGGGACCACCAGCTAGGGAAAGAAGTGCGTCTGCCAGAAAGGAGAGCTGGGCAGGGCTCACTACTGCAGCGATCCCTGCACCGCAGAGCTGGCTGCAGACTGCGACCATCAAAGGTAGCAGACAAAAGCCACGCGTCTCTACACTTGCCATGGAGGGCTCAGTAAGGCATCACTGCGCGGACTGTATTGAGGGTAGACTCGAAGAGAGGGATCGTGCACCTGTTTGGAGAAAGAATATTCCAGGCAGAGGTGACAGCAAACACAAAAACCTGGCTTCAAGGACCATTGTCCCCGGCTGGTTGAGCCACAGTCACGGGAACAGAGTTGAACAGGGGAAGCCATCAGAGAGACGGGTGGGAAAGAAGGCAGACGTGTCCCGTTTCCTCGGAGTGAGATGGACGTCCTTAGAGCAGAGAAGCAGTATTACTTGACACTTTAAAAAACAAAACAAAACATGGTTGTGGCTGAAGGAGGGACACGTCGAATACAGGCCAGACAGGAAGCCTTTGATGCTCCCGGCCAAAAATAGTGAGCTGAGCCAGGAGCTAAGGACGGAGCTGGTGAGAAGAGACTGGGTCCGGATAGCTGAACACCTCCCTGTGGATGGACTCAGTGTGGGGTTGAGGGGAGACGGAGGGAGGGAGGGAGGGAGGGAACTTCTCAAATGGAGGTTTGAACAGGAGGAACCATTAGCAGAAATGGGAATGACAGCTGGCGGAACGGGTCAGCTCCCACGCCAGTAGCATACATATTGGTCTTGGCATTACACACACACACACACACACCCATTTATACACACACAAATGTTGACAGATGGGCGTCAGTACCAAGAAGTCGTTTTGTTTCGCAAAGTCCTAGCTTTCTGAATGTGTTATGCTTCTTTTTTTCTTCCAGGTAGCAAAGGACTTTATTTCGCCTGTTGTCCAGCATGATGCCGTACCGCAGCAGGCTGTCTCGCATGCTCCGCTCACCACCGCCTTGTTCTGCTGTGAACTGACAACACTTGCAGTTGATATACCTTCCAAGGTGTGTTCAATCAGGATAGGGAAAACAACTTGAAGCTACACAGCCATCGCTGTCTCATAGCATCAAAGCCACAGCGCCCGCCACCTCCGCTGAGTGCTGTGGGAGCGAGGATGGCGCCATTCAGAACACGTGGTCCGTGGACACAGGTGAGGACGTGGGCTTAGCGCTGAGGCTTCCATGGCCTGCGGCACAGAAGGCGCTCTGCGCTCTGCGCGGGATTGCTTTCTGCCCCGCACACCTGTGGGGCTTCTCAAGGCTAGGTCATCAGGGATCATTTGTGTCAGCTGCATCCATCGAAGGGCGCAAATGGATCCTATTCATCGAGTTCCTGAGAGAGCCTGCTGCTACGAGATAAATGCTGAAGGAAAGACGGTGACCTAGGTGTTCTCGTGGACTTCACCCTTGCCGAATAGGTGGGTACCGGGGACAATGACAGCATTTCGTTGCCAAACCACAAGCCAGAGAGTGGACGTGCCCAGACCCTGAGCAGACCCGGATTCCAAGGTGAGTGCCAAGGGCAAGGAGGAGCGAGCTGGGGGATGCGGGCCTCGCTCATGTCGCCTCACGCGGTGCCACTGCGGGTGTGACCCAGGGAACAGGCAGGGACACTCGGCCCGTTTCTTCAGAGAAGCACAACTGGAGGTTGTTCAGCGAGAAGGTGTTCTGTGGTTCCTGGTAAAGCCCCTAGTGCCTCTGCCCCCCCCCCCCACATCTCCCATTTGTCTCATGGGAGTTGGGGGGCGGGGTCCTGCAGGTCACAATATCATAGCCATGGCGTCTGCTTTGAATTAGGTGGCTGCCATGGCTTCCACAGTGGAGGTCCAGCCTTAGCACTGACACCCGCTGCCTGCCCGGGAAGCGGCCTGGCCCCGAGCCTGCTTCACTTATTCCTTCCCATCCTTTGGGAAGGAAGGGGTCTGGGAAGAAGTCCCCGGAGGGAAAGACCTCTGTCAGGAGAGGCGGCACCGGCCAGAGCCAGCCGGCCCTGCTGGGGAGAATCAAGTGACCTCTCTGGGCACCAGTTGCTCAGTCCTACCTGGGGCTGACACTGCCCTGTGTCCTGGGCTTCGTTCCCGTGGCTGGGGTGGCCGTGTGTGTGGCTCCTGCAGACAGCTCTGGGCCGCGCCCTCTCCTTCCCCCTCCCCAAGCAGCTGAGGAAGGAAGGGTGGCCTCTTGACCAGAGTGGGAGAACAGCTCCCCCCATGGAGCCCAGCATCCCCAACACCTGCAGAGCCGGTGTGATCACCCAGCTTTCCTTCCCAGCTGCCACGCATCCCAGGCCCTCCCGAGCTCTGAGGGCGGCCATGGCCCAGGAGAGTTCCATGGACACCGCGCTCAACCTGCTCTGCAGAGACCTGGAGACAGAGGTGTCTAGACGCAGACTTAACATGGCCACAAGGTACCCCACAGCTCGCTCGCTTGCTCGCTCGCTCGCTCACTTATGGGTTTGGGATGGAGAACCCCACTGGGCGTGCAAGAGACATGGGTTTATGTAACTATTCCTCTGCTTAAACCAGAGCAGAGGAATACATCTGCTTGTGCAAGAGGGAAATGTGAGGGAATTTTCTCCCAGGGTCCCTCAGGAGGCAATGAGTGTTAATTGTTCGAGTCTCTCATAGGAGCGATGGGATGAACTTCAGATCAGTAGCTCTTCTCTTCTGTGCTGTGTGCATGCATGTGTGCCAAGCCTGGGGCTTAAACTTGGGACCTGGGTGCTCTCCCTGCGCTTTTTTGGCCAGTGCACTATCTACCCCTTGTGCCACAGCTCTACTTCTGGCTTTTGGGTGGTCAATGGAGATGAGAATCTCACAGACTTTCCTGTCCGTGCTGGCTTTGAACCGTGACCCTCAGATCTCAGCCTCCGGCGTAGCTAGGATGACAACGTGAGCTGCCAGAGTCCAGACATGTCAATAGCTCTTCATGAAATGTGCGGTCCCTTTGATGCTTTGCTACCGTGTGGAAATAATGATATAACCTCTTAGGAAGAAAACGCACACTTTTACAAAGTGTGGGGACAACCTTGGTTTTCTGAAAGCTCACTCTCATTCCCAACAAGGCTTGGGGGGATTGTGTGTGTCTCCTCTACCGCTCGATGCCTAGCACCAGGTACTGGGCCTGAGGATCCTTAGAAGAGACCTTGGCCAGCTTGCTTGGCTGGTCCAAAGGGGAGGGTTTTCCTGAGTACCGTGTATGGTGCCACCTGGACTGTGCCCTTCAGTCCTAAGATGCCTAGCACCTTCTTAAAGCGAGTGTTAGTCTTGGCACAGAAAATAGGGGCTGAGAAGTTGGCTCAGTGGTAGAGCGCTTGCCTCGCATGCATGAGGCCCTGGGTTCGATTCTTCAGCACCACATAAGCAGAAAAAGTTGGAAGTGGCGCTGTGGCTCAAGTGGTAGAGCGCTCGCCTTGAGCTGAAGAGCTGAGGCACAGCGCCCAGGCCCAGAGTTCAGGCCCCACAACCAACAACAAAAACAAAATAGAGGATTCTCATCTAATGTACAATATTTGAAGCGTAACATTTTTGATCTCTTGAAAAGTGCTCACTGTTCACCTGAAGTGTGAGTCTAACAGGGCAGCCTCTGTTTTCATTTGCTACCTGTGGCCTAGCATTGTTAACCACTGTGGGGTTGACCTCGTTCTCTGGCCTGGTCCAGCTCAGTGCCCAAAGCCCCCAAAAAGGCATATAAAGAAGATGGCCGGACACTAAAATGAAACTCTACTGGAATTGCCAGTCTGTGTGCCACATTCTGTGTGCCGGGTACTGATCCTTCCTGATAGGGTGGAGGGCAAGGCTGATCTGTTTTCAGTGAATGCTAACCTGCTGTAGTGTACTTGACTTCATGGATTTACAAGCTATATAATTTAGTCTTGGTTAAAAAAGAGACATGTACTCTAAAAGAAAACTCTCTTCCAAGAAAACCCGGGCTAAAATCATTCGAACATTGCAATTACAAGTTAACAGCAATAATTGATGGATCTGTCACTTCTGGTTTAAGTTCTTTGTCCTGTACATTATTTAGCTTAAAAATAACCATCTTGGGGCTGTGAAGGTGGCTCAGTGGTAGAGCGCTTGCCTTGCATGTCTGAGGCCCTGGGTTCGATTCCCCAGCACCACATAAGCAAAAAGAAAAAAAGCCAGTAGTGGCGCTGTGGCTCAAGTGGTAGAGCGCTAGCCTTGAGCTGAAGAGCTGAGGGACAGCGCCCAGACCCAGAGTTCAGGCCCACGACCGGACCCAAAAAAAAAAAAATAATAATAACCATCTTATTGGTCACTGGTGTCTCACACCGATAATCCTAGCTACTCAGGAGGCTGAGATCTTAGGATTCCAGTTCACAGCCAGTTTGGGGAGGAAAGTCTATCAGACCTACCTCCAATTAACCTCCAAAAGCCTGGAACAGGGGCCGTGGCTCAAGTGTTACAGTGCTATCCTTGAGCAAATAAAAGCTCAGAGAGAGAGCACCAGGCCCTGAGTTCAAGCCCCAGGACCAGCACAAAAAATATGTCTTTGTCTGTCAAAGAAATAAAACATATTGAATTGTTTATAACATCCCTTTGGTTTAGGGTTTAGAGTAAGGTAGGTTTACATGTGGGTGTTGGAAACATTGGCTGACAGGTGCATAGCCGACTGACATCCATCCGTGATTTAGACCATGAGGGCACATCGTTTCCAAGAGACTGTGGTCAGAATGTCCACCCAAAAGGAGAAATACACCGTTCTATGGCCTCTCCTAGCCACCAAGTACCACTGCCCACGGGAGCCCATCTCTTCTCAATGGTTTGAGGGAATCCACTCTCACTGAAAGATGACAGCAGGAAATTCACAGCCAGACTAGATCTAGTTTTGCCTTTTACTGACCCCACATCCTGGGAAAATTACCTTAGGTCTCAGATTCAGCTGAAGGATTAAGACTTAGGATTCTAGGGCACAGTTGAGAATCCATACACAACTCATTTCTAGTTTAGAGATATTCTTTAGAACCTGGAACCTAGTAACTGTTCAGGGAGCCACTGGATCTGAATCTGTAATAGCTTGACATGCTAATCCAAGCGCCTTGGAGCAAGATGGTCCTGGTCTTGAAGGATCCTTCCAGCCCTGAAGGCTGGAGAGGAGGAAGAGTCGGGACTGAAGGAGGTTGAACTAAATCTAAGATTGGACCGGGCTTGTGAATAGCTGGAATACAGATGAAACCTTGAGAGAGTCGGCTCCAGGCTGAACGTGACAGAGAACCAGTTGATAGGATTGGAGAGAGCCAAAAAGTGGGAGAACTGCTTGTTCTAAGCCCTAAAAAACTCGTATGAGGATGCAGAGTGTGAGCCCCAGGGCCACAGGCTGGGGACGATTGGAGACTTCCCTCGGAAAAGAGCGGATGCGTTCCTGGGGTTTATCTCGGTTTTTCAAGGGAACAAGTCTCTAAGTGTGGTGGAAGAGGCCTCCATGTTAGAGAGTATCCCAGCACCTGGGAGACTCAGGCTGGAGGGTTGCAAGTTCCAGACCAATATGGACAACAGTTCAAGGCCAGCTTGAGCTATATAGTGAGACCATGTCTTAACAACAATAAATCCACCTAAGTTTTGTTTTTTTAAGGTGTTGCTCTTGGATTGTTGGTATCTAAGCCTTTCTTCCTTGCTTCGTTTCCCTGTTTCTCCTGTTTTGTCTGTAGTGGGCGTGAACTCAGGGCCTGGTGCTTACTAGGCTAGCACTCCACAATTTAAGCCACGCCTCTATCAGTGCTTTCTGCGGATTATTTTTTGGAGACAGAGCCTCAAGGATTTTTCTGCCCAGGCTGACCCGAGGCCACTCTCTTTTAGATGTTAGACTCTTTTTTTTTTTTTTGGGGGGGGGGGGTCCAGTCGTGGGGCCTGAACTCTGGGCCTGGGCGCTGTCCCTCAGCTCTTCAGCTCAAGGCTGGTGCTCTACCACTTGAGCCACAGCGCCACTTCCGGCTTTTTTTCTTTTTGCTTATGTGGTGCTGAGGAATCGAACCCAATGCCTCAGGCATGCAAGGCAAGTGCTCTACCACTGAGCCACCTTCCCAGCCCTAGATGTTAGATTCTTGAGTAGCTAGAAATAAAGGCATGAGCCACCAGCACGTTGTTTATCATGTTTTTATCTAAATGGAGTTTAATGTGAGTCTTTCTTTCTAGAGAAGAGCTGATCACCATGGAAAATGATGCAGTGAAGGAGATATCCTTCTATTTGGACACCGAACAAGAGACTTCTCCCAGCCAGGCCTCTTCCCCCCTACCTCCTGCACCTCCTCCATCTCCAGCAAAGGATTTTGCAGACTGGCAAGCAAGTACAATTTAAATTACTTAAAGTCCGGGTTCAGTGATGTTTTTGACGACCATCTTACATATCTTTATTCTTTTCTCTTTTCCTTCTCCTAGAATGGCCGTTGAACATTGTTTATCCTCACCCATGTACATATCGGATTTTGAGTTTTCAAACTAAGTTTCTGATATATATATATATATGTCTATGTACACATAGACATATATGTATATATATGGATATTATGTTGTAGAACACTTGTGGTAGTCGTCAGTATTTGAATTAAAAGTATATTTATTGGGCCTTGTTTGTTGTTAACTCTAACTCAGTAAAAACTGTAGGCATCTGTGACATTAGCTGGCAAGATCTCCGGTTCAGACTCCTGAGGAGCAGGGTTCAAATCTACTGTTGTAACGGCCAATTCGTCCTAGTGTAGCTGAGCTACACTCCTCTTCTGCGTGTGAGTTAGATCATCGAGGTATGTATTTACTATGTTGTCAAAGTGTACCTGCAGGAAGTTGAAGTGATTTTCAAACACTTTCAGAAGGAAAGCACAGGATGAGTTAATGGGAAGAAGTCCATTTCCTGGGTCCCCTGTGAAGACTTCGAGGGCCCCTCCTGTTGGCAGCGTCAGAACTGTGGTCTACGTTGGTCTTTCTGTTCCAGGATGTCCCTTCTGCTCCCTCCTCTAATATCTGGTCTCTTGAGTTCCATTGAGCATCTATGATGGGAGGCAAGTACAGTCGGAGGGATATCTTGTCACATGGAAGACATTCCAGTGGGAAAAGACCAGCAAAACTTACATACAGCTTAAGCACAAAGTATATGCTGGGGAGTGACAAGTGTCACGGGAAAGAAATCAGGGCATAAGGAGGTAGGAGGAGCTGCAGGAAGCATGGGGTGTTTGCGGTGCTTCGTAGGCAGCCGGGGAGGCCTCTTTGGGAAGGTGACGTTTGAGCCAAGACTAGAAGCCAGCGTTGGAGTTAAGCGTGTGGACAGGATGTGGGGGAAGTGTCAGCGGAAAGAGGGGAGCTGGTGCGAGAAGTCTACAGGCAAAAGCAGGGCTGGAGCAGAGTGAGCCCCAAAGTAAAATCACAGAGCAGGGCCTGGGGGTCACTCCACGGGGGCTTTATAAGGGTTCTGACTTTGGGAGAGGAAGGCGTTGTGCTTTAAGGCAAAGGAGAGGCGCAGTGTGGCTCCTAGCCTAGTGGAATTATTGCAGCTGCCCTATGGATAGGCCGTGTGGGGTGTGGGGCCGGGAGCCTTTACATGCTATTGTAGTAAACTGGATCTGTGGCAGCTTGGGGGGGATGAGAAATGCAGCCAGATGCTGGATCTACACGCTCGAAGGCACAGCCAACCAAAGCCGCTGACGGATTGGCTGTAAGATGACGAGAGCAGCAGGAAGGGAAAGGGTTGCGCAAAGGTTTTGGTTTAAGCACTTGGAAGAGTGGAATTCCACCTGCTCTAAGAAAGACAACGTTGCCAGGCTCCGGGGCTCACACTTCCAGTGCTAGCCACTCAGGAGACCGAGCTCTGAGGGAGTACGCGGCCGTGCAAGGTGCTGATTCATGTGTGTAGCGATGCGAGAGTGAAAAACGTCCCGCGTGCTGCGTGTGGGAGGGCAGGTGCACGGAGCGGAATTGAGTGATGTGGGAGAGACGAGTCAACCCTTCTCGGTTGAAGTCTGATCCTACCACAAGTTTCAGGATCCTTACATCATTGCAAAATGTCAACCGCCCCAACCAGCAACTCGGGTGCTGACAGATGCCCGGGGGATTCCTCCCTGACCTCACTGTGTTAGGAGTCGAATTCTCGGATTTGCTTTCCAAAGAAGAGCGTTTAGAACTCGATGTAGAGAGAATTGTCTTCTTGTAAAAATCAGCTTATGTGAGAATTATCTTTAAAGCCAAGCGTGTGGCTTTTTAATTGTTTTTGCCTAGGACAATGTAGCCTTGGGTAACTCCAGATTCGTTCCTCCTACCTCAGCTTCCCAAGTGCCAGGATTACAGGCGTATGCTTCCATGCCAGGACCCACGATTGTGACTTCTTTTGTTTGTTTTTGTTTTTGTCAGTTGTGGGGCTTGAACTCTGGGCCTGGGTGCTGTCCCTGCACTCTTCAGCTCAAGGCAAGTGGTCTACCTCTTGAGCCACAGCACCACTTCCCGTTTTCTAGTGGTTTTTATTGGAGATCATTGTCTCACGGACTTTTCTGCTGGGGCTGGCTTTGAACCCAGAGCCTCAGATCTCAGCCTTCTGAGTAGCTAAGATGACAGGCATGAGCCACCAGCCCAGGTGACTTTTTTTTTTTTAACAGCTAGTTCTTACCTTCTTTGGAATCAAAAGGCCACTCGTGGGCGTGGCAGTGAAGGTAGAAGGCTGAAGTGTGAGGTCAAGCTGAGGGAGAAGCCAGACTCAGCTCAAAAAGCAATCAGAGGTCTTCATCCGGTCCTATGAACGGTGACCATCCAAGCAGAGTGGAGAGGGGCTGCGGGAGCAGGGATTCCAGAGGGGAAGCCGAGGCTCTGGAGGGCTCCTCATTCCAGATAGTGTGAGCCATGTGAGAGAGAGGAGTTCAGACATGCTGGGAAGGTGCCAAGCCTGTAGCACCACCGAGAGCACAGGGGAGGCCGAGCTCCTGTGGAGCGGCTCCTGCAATGCCCCCTACACCTGCGTACAGCCTGCGAGTCAGCCAGGAGAAGGCGGAGGATGCGGGCCTGGCGAGGGGGACGTGGTGTGGGCAGCAAACCCTGGACTCTGCCCTGATGCCCAAAACCAGCTGTACGAACCTCGGCCTGCATCCATTCCCAGCAGTGTCCTCAGCCCGCATCTCAAGCCCCCTCAGGGAGAATGAGGCCGACTCAAACCCCGGACTGACTGATAGCACCCCGGTGGAATAGAGGCCGGACTGAACTGGCAGAGTAGAGGTTACAAAGCCCGCATCCTCACGTGGTAAGCCGGCACTAGAGAGAACCGAGAAGGAAACTGCACCCAGTTATTTAAAAGCAACGCTAGCGGGTGTGGAAGAAGGTAAGGTTATCATTTAATGAGTGTAGAAGTTCAGGGGTTTGTGTTTGTTGTTGATGACAATGTTTTGTTTGTTTTAATGCCAGTCCTGGGACTTGAATTCAGGACCTAGGTTCTGTCCCTGAGCTTTTGTTGCTTGATGCTGGTGCTCTGCCACTTGAGCCGCAGCTCCACTTATGGATTTCTTTTTTTTTTTTTGGTGATTAATTGAAGACAAGAATCTGAGGGCCTTTCCTCAGCTCTCAGCCTCCTGAGTAGCTAGGATTCCAGGCGAGAGTCCCAGGAGCCCAGCTTAGAATTTCAGTTTTATTAAGAAGGAAAAAGTCCTGAGGTGAGATGGTGGTGATAGTTGCGCAGGCCGTTTAATGGCCTGGAATTGTGTGTTTAAAAGTGGTCAAGATGGTAACGGTTTTGTGTGTATTTTGTGCTATTTAAACACATGAAAAATGCCACGTTTGCTCCCCTGATATTGTGGCTTGGGAAATGGATACTCATGGAAGTGGGTGGTCCTAGCAGGAAGGGAGGGTGATTTTAGAGACAGACGGCGAGGTGCAAGCGTTGTTCAGGGAGGACGTAGAACACCAAGAGATGGAAAGGGACGTGTGGTCCCCGTGCCCGAGTGTTAGACTGAGTGAAGCCTCAACACCAAGCCCCAGCCCTCAGTGTAACCACCCCCCATGCACACACACACCTGTCACGTCCTGCCACTGTTACTCCACCCAAAGGAATCTATCTGATGGCTAGAGACTGCCCTCTTCTCTTAATGCACAGACTTACAGAAAGCTCCTGGAAAATGAAATTGTGTAAGATAACTTTATTTCATGGGGCAGAGGATTACATAATACCCAGCTAAATTCTATTATTTGAAGCATTGGAAATGATTGATACTAACTGCATCGTACATAAGTTCAGCTCCAGCCACAAAGCGAGCGCTCTTCCTCGTCCTTTGAGGGTGGTTTATGGTGAGCCGTGGAGCTTTCGAGAGCCATGGTGTTTGGAAGAAACTCCCATCATGCCACGCGCCTGCCCCACATGGCCAGAAAACCTGCACTCGTTTCAATGAGCATTCCTTTCAAGATAAAAGCTGGCAGAAGAAAAGACCTAGAGTCAGAGGAGATGGACAAGGCCTCGCGTTACTGAGCCTGCGTGGTCAGATGGTGGCCTGGGCCTTCTCCTGAATGAAGAAGGCTCCGGGCACAGCGGCTGCGGTCGGGGCTGGCTGGGCGTCTGGCTGGGCGTCTGGCTGGGCGTCTGGCTGGGCGTCTGGCTGGGCGTCTGGCCGGGCTCAGGGCTGCTTGTCCTGGGAGAGCCTGACGTCATAGGCGACCATGTGGAAGTTGTCCCAGGCGAAGAGCCTCCTCTCCAGGGGGTTGTAGTCGACCATGCTGCTGTAGCGGTAGCGGTTCTGGAAGGGGATGGCCAGGCTCCAGCTGCTCCCGGTGTCCGTGTCGTAGGCGAAGTTGACAGTGGCGTCGGGGGAGGAGTAGCTGCTGACCGTGTACAAGGTGCCGCAGATGACGAAGGCGTTGGCCACCGACCGCTTGCGGATGTTGGTCTCCCAGGTGCGCTCGAGCTCCAGGCTCTCGGGGTTCAGTCTGGACAGCACGATGGCCCCTCGGGCGTCCTCGGTGCTGTAGATGACCCACAGGCCGGTCTCGTCCACGGCCAGGTCGATGTCGGTATAGCCTCCCCATGAGTACGGGAACTGTCCGTGGTAGCCGGCCCCGGGGATGTCCCTCTCCGCCCTCACCGTCTCCGTGCTGAGCTCGTATCTGACCACGGTCCTGGACTCGGCCCCCTGGAAGTACAGGCTGCCCCCGTACACCACCGCCCCGGTGCTCTCCAGCGGCCGGGGCAGCACGTACACCTTGGAGGGGTAACCCTGCTCGAACTGGCTGGCGCGGCCGTACTCCAGCACCTGGCGGATGTCCCTGCCCACCGCGTCAATCCGCCACGTGGTCTCGCGGGTGGCGGGCTGGGTGGGCTTGGGGTCTCGCATCCACACGCCATACTTGCCCGTGATGGTGTCGGCAGTCCTCAGGGTGACAGGTTCACCTACCCAAGTCAGCGCCCCGCAGCCTGTGGATGGGAACACGCGCAGGGCGGGCGGGTGGGAACACGCGCAGGGCCGGCCCTGGCCAGCGTGAGGCAGGGGGCCCCGGGGAGCCAGGGCTGGGGCGCACTGGCCGCCTTGAGAGGCACGCCTGCCCCCAGCTGCTGTGTGGCCGGCAGGAAGGCAAGTCTTCCCGAAGCCCCCCTTTTCCCACTTGCAAAGGGGGAGCATTGGGGGGGTTAGTGGAGCCCGCACGAATGTTATCCACAACTAGACTAGTGTTACGTACTAGGGAGGAAACATCCAATAAATGTATGCGATCCAGCTGCGATAGGAATGGCACTATCTGGTAATGAGTTGTAAAAAATCAAGGCTGTGTAGGTGGCTCCAGTGGTATTTGTCCTCTCCTGGAGTCTGGCAGGGACTCACCTGTGTTTAATGAACTAGTCCTTGTGACGTTCGAGTCTAATCTGTTATTAAAACAGAAAAGTCAGCAGGGCATAGTGGCCCACAGCTGTGATTCGAACTACCTACCTAGCAGCAGAGATGAGAAGGGTCATAGTCCACGCCAGCTCAACCAAAATTCTGGGACCCCCCCCCCATTAAAAATAACAAAGGTGAAGGAAAAAAAAGTTGGGGGCAAAGTTCAAGGAATAGAGCTCCTACCTGAGAAGAGAAAGAGAAATGACAGAGACACATGCAGAGACAAGGGGGGAGATCAGCTGGGTGTGTTTGTGCATACCACAATCCAGCTAGCCGGGAGACGGGGCAGGAGAATCATGAGCTCGAGCCCAGCCCCAAATCAGAGCCACGTTGTGCATCCAATCTCCAGTACCCCAATAAATAAATAGTGAAGCTGGGCACCGGTGGCTCACATCTGTCATCCTAGCTACTCAGGAGGCTGAGATCTGAGGATCACAGTTCAAAGTCACCTTCAGGAAAGTCTGTGGGACTCTTAACTGCAGTTAACTACTAAAAAGCCAGAAGTGGAGCTATGGCCTAAATAGTAGAATACCAGCCTTGAAAGGAAAAAGCTGAGGATTGGTGTACAGGCAAGGTTTAAGCCCCAGAGCCTCAGTATCCCTTCCCTCTCCCTCTCCCCCTCTCCCTCTCTCTACCTCCCCTCCTCCCCCCCCCCCCCCCCTCTCTCTCTCTCTCTCTCTCTCTCTGCATCTCTCATATTCCTCCCCTCTCCACAAGGTGGCCAGCTCTCAATGCAGGGTTTTTCCAGTGCAAGTGTGGCTGGCAGCCTGCAAAGCCTTCCTGGCGAAGGCTGAAGAGGAAACGCTGTTCCTCACTCCCTCCGCCCTCTGGTGCTCCCAAGGATGACAACAGTCACGCATCCCAACTCCAAACCCCAGACCACACTCACGCAAAGACCAAGGGCGCTTAAAAGGGAAGCAATCTAACTTCATACCATGGCTTCCCTCTTCACTCCGGGGATGGCCAGAGGTACTCTCCTTCAAGATTCGGGAAGCAGGGACCTCGGTTAACTCGGACTTCAGTTCCTGGAAAGCCAAATTGTCCAGATTCCACGGAGAAACTGTATTCAATAAAAGAGGCAAAATTGTGCTGAGAAGAAATGGTCCCAGAAGGGATGGTCCCAGGGGAGGGAGGCATGTAAGCAGGCAGGATTTAGCCAGAAGGGCGTTGGAGACATGGTCTAGGTGGTGAAGGGGCTGGGCAAGGGACGCGCACAGGACTGGGCCGCGCTGGGACCACTAGACCTGGGGTGACGGCTGCACTGGGGGCCCTTCTTTTTGTGGGTGGTGTTTTATTAAGTAATGATAGAGGTGACACTGCCATAAGTCAGGCTCTGAATACAGTGCTCCCTGATGCATGCCGCAAAGGTATGCTGCAGCCTTAGTGAAAAAGCCGGACCAGAGCTCAGGCCTGAATGTTAGCCCCAGTACCAGCGGAAACAAACAAGCAAGCAAATAAAAAGTTAGACATGCTGGGTGCTGGTAGCTCACACCTGTCATCCTAGCTACTCAGGAGGCCGAGATCTGAAAATTGCAGTTCAAAGCCAGCCCAGGCAGAAAAGTCCATGAGACTCTGATCTCAAACTACTCAGAAAAAGTCAGAAGTGGCACTGTGGCTCATTAGAGCACTAGCCTTGAGTGAAAGAAGCTCAGGGACCATGCCCAGGCCCTGAGTTCAAGACTCAAGACTGGCAAGGAAAAAAAAAAGTTAGACATGTTCACAGATAACTTCTTTTGTGGTAGCTAAAGTACTAGCTCAGAGATACTGAGAACTCTGTGTGTGGGGGGGGCGGGGGGGGGATATTGAGATTTCTTGCCATATTTGAAGTATTTATGAATATATTCAGAGAACTAGAACAAGGCTTTGGACTGTAGTCTGCACCTAATGGAATGTAATTATTGCTACTACTAATTAATTGCCTACTATGAGCCAGGCACCAGGTCAGGTGCTTTTCAGTCCTGAAAGGGAACACCGATCGTCATTTGCAAATAAGGAAAGCAAGGTTTAGATGAGTAAGTAACGTGCCCAAGATCACACAATTAGTAGGTGGTAGGGCTGGGACTTGAACCCATGTTTTCCAAATCCATGGAAGCTGTGAGCCATTCCCCCGTGTGCTGAGTCCCAGCATGCCTGGGTGGATTGCGCCTCCTTCCTGGGGCTGAGCTCATCTTGGCTCTGTGCTCCTTGTAGGAGCTGTACCTTCCTGGCTGCCTTGGGGTAAACAAGAACCATGGTAAACCAGTGTGAGAGATGGCTTCTAGCAGGAGAGCGCCCCCATGCGGTGGGGGGTGGGTGGAGCTCCGGGGAGCCTGCTGGCTGCTGGGATGGTCAGCCAGGCACCTTTGGCCCCATTGGAAGCCTTCCGGCAGGGAGACCCGAGGCGGGCTCCACCTGGAGCCCGGAGTTGGAACTCCCTCCTGGAGGCCCACCACCTCCCAGCTGAGTGGCTTCCTAAGCTGAGGCTTGCATAAGGAACTGGAAGAGCGCCACAGCCAAGCGCAGAATTCTCTGGAGTGTTTTAAAATCCATTTTGCTCTGAGAGATTGCAAAACCGTTCATTACTATATTAGGCCAGATAGTTAAGAAATTTAGGGTGTTTTTTTTTTTTTTTAATTTTGTTTGGGTTTTTAATACTAAAATGGAGTCAGTCTGTGGCTCAGAAGTTCGTGTCTGCTACAAAATCTTGGCAACTTTCTGCCTGTTCTGCCCTAACTTCTATCTGCACGCAAGTGGCATTGGCATCGGTTTTGTATTGATCTTCTAGTACCGTTTGAGCTCCCAGTCAATCCTATGTGCAGGAAGAGAATGAGGACAAAGACGGTGCCATGACAGCTCGTTTGCAAGTTGTGGGAAGCGTGTGAACGCCGCCATGCGGCCCGCGCTTGCTGTGTCTGGTAGACGCAGTGGGTGCGGGCTTAGACCTGCAGGGGACTCACGCAGCAGCCCTGTGCTTGACCACCGCTCTCTGGCATGCAGCCCCTCGGCCAGGCCTCTCCTGATACTTCTACTCTGCACAGTGACACCCACAAGAGTCGGGTCCTGGTCCTGGGGTGACAGCGGAGGGTCTACGGCCCACCTGGGATGCCCCTCCTCCTCCTGCCCACCTCTTGGCAGCTGCTGCCGGGGGAATCTGCCCATCACCGGCACAGCCCTCCCTCAGCGACACAGTCTGCCAGAGCCAACATGGCCACATCCGGGTACCACGAGCAACTATCTCACAGGACAGCCAGCTTGTATTACGCCCAGGATGATGGTCCCCACCCCCACCCCCTCTGGCACATCCCCCCGGCCCTGGGCGGTCTCGGGGTCGGGACTGAGCTGCTGTTGTTTACTGTGGTGACCAGTTTAAAAAAGATCCTTTTTGTGTTCCTTCCCTTAATCGTTCTCCCTTCTTGTCCCCTATTTTTCTTCCCTGGGGACCATGACCCATGAAGGCCACCCTTGTCCCAGCTTCCGGTCTATGGGGAGAACCCACGCGGAAGCGGAGTGATCGGTGAAGAACGTTGGGACTTACCTTCTCCACTGTAATTTAGTTTTAGAGAAAATTGTATTTTTCCCTTCTCTGGGCCTGTGTGTGTGTGTGTGTGTGTGTGTGTGTGTGTGTGCGCACGCGCGAGTGCGTGCGTGTGCATGCGTGTGTCTGTGTGTATCTGTGTGTGTGTTTGTGTGTGTTTTCTGGCATATTTTTAAGTATCTATCTGTCATTCCAAGACTTTTTCCCCTATGAAATAAGCACATGATAATAGAAAAAAGCAGTGATAAAAATCCAAGGCGTGGTGCTCAGCCTCCCTTCCTGGCCGAACGTGGCTTCAAACACTCCGTGCTTCGGTGCCAGCCAGGCTCTCTACCACCTGAACCCTAGGCTTTAGTTTTTGTCATTCCCTTCACCCTTACGTTCCAGGCACTCAACGCGCTTGTACCTCCCACATCTCAGGCTGTGAGGCGCATCTTTGGTTCAAGCATTTCTGCGTCTTTCTGTCTCCCGTGGTTAGGACGGAGAGCACGCGGCATGGCTGGGGTCCTGTGGTCAGTGATTCTCAGGGGAAGTGGACAGGATTCTAGTTCAAGCTCGGCCATCATTGGGTAGATGGCCCTGGGCAAATTGAATGGCCTTTCTGGGCCTCAGTTTCCACATTTGGAAAAATGAGCCACGAGCCCCGGATGCTGGTCAACCCCCACACAAAACAATCCAACCCGAGAAAAGGAAGTCCAAGTTTGGACTTCGTAGAATGGGCTGTTTCCCTGTTCCCAAACTAGAGCAGCTGGAAAGGACAGTAAAATAAAATTAGAAAATACATCAGATAAATCCTCCAAAGATGGGTTAAATGACCACAAGACCATAAACAGGCAAAATCTTGCTGCTGTTTTCATATGCGTGTACACACACACACACACACACACACATTTGCTAACAGTGTAATTCATCCAGTCAACAGTCTATATCATAATGCCTCATGCTACTTCTGTTAATAACAAACTGTCGTTTGCTCTCTCAGACTCAAGTTCAACTCTGAGCTCTGCATTGACCTCCCCCCCCCCCCCCCCCCCCCCCGCCCCACCCAGGGCTATGTGCCCTGGGGCTGTGCAGCCGCACACAGCCTGTTAGGAGCTCACTTTCCTTGGTGGAGAAATGCAGAACTGGATCTCTTCCAATTCATTCCAACAACAGAGAAGTTTTGTTTTGTTTTTTTAATCTTTTACACCATCTAGTTACTTCATTTGAATCCCATAGCAATGAGGGCAGGGGCTTCTTTGTCACATTAGGGACACAGAGTGGAGGCTCGGAGTTAATTTTGTCACATTAGGGACACATAATCAAGGCGCGGAGTTAGTTTGCCCCTGGCCACACTCAGGCATTAGATTTTTAGCATCAACATATTCAGATCTTGTCTTCCATGCAGAATCCCCCTTTAAAAAAAAGTTTTCCCACTGTATTATTTTGGAGTTCTTCAAGTCTATAGAAACACTGGCAGATAATTATGATAACGCACCCCAGGCCTCCGAAACCACAAAAAGTAATGCACCCCATGTGCCACTCACCTCGCCAGGTCTTATGCTATTATGTTTTTTTTTTCCTTTCTTCTTCCCATTCTCTCTATATTTACTCTTTCCTGGAATGTTTGGAAACAAGTTGCAAGCATCTGAACAGCTCAACCTTAAGCAGGTGATCAGGTGTCTTCTTAGAGAAGGATATTTTCCTTTATAATGCTAACATTTCACCTCCCAAATGGAAAATTGTGTGACCGCATAACCCAGTGAGCAGTCTACACTCCAATCTCCCCGGCTGTCCTGAGCTTTTCCCTTGTAGCATGCTCTTCCTCCATGAAGGAGCCAATGAAGCATTACCTGTTCCGTTTGGCTACCCTGCCTCTTAGTCTCCCTTAACCTTGAGCACGGCCCTTCCTTTTATTTTCACAGTGCTAAGAATTAAATCCAGGACTTGCATATGGCAGGCAAGTGATTTACCACTGGAATACAGCTCTTTTTTAATTTTTTGTCCTGGGAGTTGAACTCAGGGCCTGGGTGCTGTCACTAAGCTGTTTTCTCAAGTCTGGCACTCTATCACTAGAGCCACAGCTCCACTTCCCATTTTAATTGGAGATACAAGTCTCAAAGGGGATCTTCCTGCCTAGGCTGGCTTCAAATCTCGATCCTCAGGTCTCAGCCTCCAGAGTATAAGTACCTAGAATTACAGGTATGAACCAATGGTGCCTAGCTAGAGCTCTTTTTCTTTCTTTCTTGATACTACTATCTTTAAAGAACCCAGATTAATTATAACAACTGAATTTACTTGCTATTTTCTCATGGAATAAGAAAAGATACTAAGCAGTGAATTTTCATGCAAAGTGACCCAACTGCTGTCTTCAAGCCCATGGGAAAAATGTGCTTTGTCCCCTCACACACACACACACTCACACTCACACACACACACTCACACACACACACACACAGCCCATCTCTCAATAAGCGAGTGCTGCGTGGTCAGCAGGTGGACGCCACCTCATAAAGCTGTATGGGGAAATAAAAAGGGAGTCTCAGATTGAAATAAAAGAGGGAACCTCCAAAGCAAGCCATCGAGAGACGAACAGCTGTCTCCTCTGCCAAAGTTGAGATGCAAGAACAAGCAAAAGACTTGTGTTTTTTTTGTAGTTATTAAGCCTTTTATCTTCTCACACAGTGAGGTTATTTTCCCACGGGAAGACCAGAATCATCACTTCTGAGCAAAGACTCAGAGCATAGTGTGCCAAGGAGGCTGCCGCCTGTCCCCACCCTGCACACCTCTCGCTCAGCCCGAGCTTCTTTTTGCCGTGGGCTGGCACAGGGACGGGCACGGTGCTGGCCGTCAGCACTCCGCAAGCTCCCGGGCTGAGTCACTAGCGCTCTGTGCAGGAGAGGCTGACACACAGCCTGCGTGCGGCTCTGGGGCCTGCGCCCGGTCGGTCGCCATGAACACCCACCTGCCGGGCTGGGCCCGGCCTCCACCTGTGGCCTTACCTTCCCCGGAGGCCGGGGGCACGTCCCGGGAGGCCTCGGGGGCGCAGGGGCACTGGCCCTGCCGCAGCCTGGCCACCTCCTGACTGCTGCTCTCCAGCCTCCTGGCCAGATCCTCCTTCTCCTGCCCCAGTCGCCGCTTCTCCTCCTCCAGGACCGAGTGATCTTGGAGGAGGTTGCTGTAGGCCACCTCCAGCGTCCGGGCTCGGGTGTCCAGCTGCTCCCGCTCGTCCCTCAGGGTGTCCAGCTCTGCCTGCAGTCCCCCGTGGGCATCCTGAGGCCCGGCAGCCTGGCCTGAGAGCAGGCGGTGGAGGAGACTCTCCAGGGCCCCGAGCCGCGCCCTGGCAGCGTCCAGGTCCGCGCGCTGGGTGCTGCTGTCTCTCTGCAGGTCCCGCACGGCCGCCATGGCCTGGCCCTCTTCGGGGCAGCTGGCCTCGCTGGGACTGGCCACCGTGAAGGTGTACTGGCACCGGCCGCTCCGGTCATTGGCCTTCCGGAGCTGGGCTGTCCTGGCCCCCGTGGCCCACGCCAGGCAGGCCAGAAGCAGCAGCTGGGCGGCCGGCATGGTGCAGTGGACGCCCTCCGCTGTCCCGAGGGGGCCCTGGCCCGAGCCTGAGCTCCACGGGTGCTTATATAGTGGGGGGCCAGAGAAAGACGTGGCCACGTGAGCCGGGGAGGGCCGGCGTGGGTGGGGTGGGGGACTGCTTTCCTAATACTGGCTGGAGTCTCAGGAAGCAGCCGCCCAGAAGTCTGTTTTGAATTTCTATAAAGGGAGGGAGGGAGAGAGGGAGGGTGCGTGCCCCCCCCGTATGTACCCCAAGAATTGTCCTCATGTGCACACTCCTGCACCGCTCAGGCAGCAGGTGTGCTTGTCCAATGGTGGGAGGATGCTCCTGGGCTTTATTTCCACCCCGGCGGTGGAGAGCGCAGCACACGGGCCCCCCCCCCCCCCCGCAAGGCCAGGACAGAGCGGCCAGCCAGAAGAGAAGGTCAGGACCTCACCGGGGAAGCGGAGCCCTTCTTCTCTTGCCCCTGGTTCTAGAACAAAAGTGGGCATATCTTGATAAGATTCTCTTGGCATGGCCTGCCTGGGCTGGCTCTGAACCCTGGAGCCTCAGCCCTCAGCCTCCTGAGTAGCTAGGATGACAGGTGTGAGCCACGGTGCTGGGCAGGCACCATGTGAACGTTTTCTTTCTGTGAACAGAACTAACATCACTCCTGGGCTGCCTTCCCCACGGAGAAAAAGAATTCCTGAGCAAGAGAAACCTGAGTCCTCTCCCTTCTTCAGATGATAGTTGATGGCTCTCTCCAGCTTTCTCTGTTTGTAAAGGAAGAGCACAGGAACTCTGCTCCCTGACTTCTCAGTGGCTTGCTTTCCACAGACCAGCCCGCTTCCCCTTGTCCAGGGCCCTGTCACTGGCTGTCCCTCTGGATGTCTTGCTCGTTCTCCCAGCCCTCCCACCGAGCGCTGCTCTCTCACGCACACCGCCGCTCTTTCCCTCAGCTGCCAGCCAGCTGCGTCGCCCCGCACTGTCCAGCCACGGGCATCCGGCCAGAGGCGAAAAGCTTAGCAGCCCCTGCCATTCTCTCTGGCTTCAGCCTGAGTTTTTGAGTACCAGGCAAAAGCTGCCGCCAGGACCCCTCAAACTTCCTTCGGTGTCCTGGCATCTTGTGGGCTCAGAGGAAAAGACGTGGCAGTTGTTTAAGTCACCAAGCTTTCCTCAGCATGGCTACAGTCGGCCATCTCTGCCCGCTGGGTTCTGATTCGATGACAGAGATTGATGGAGCACCCCCATTCTGCTCCCCCCCCATTCTGCTCCCCCCCCCCCATGCCGCCCACTGGGATCTGAGCATCTCCCTCTCAAGGAGGATCCTGGGGACATGTCCAGAGAACACCGGGGCCACCAGAGCCTTTCCAGAGAAGAACCGAAGCCTGGGGTCAGAAGCGGAAAGTAAACCTCTTTTCCTGATGCCTCGGTTTCCCACGTTCTGGCTAGTTCACCAGTCTGCCCTGAAAGCATGGAACTTTCCAGTCACTCCTCCATGGATCAGGACTCTAGGAAATTTGCTGGTCTCCTATACTGCAGTCAATAAAGGCCTTCGGTGAAGGACAGCTTGTGCACAGCTTTGAGGGATTAACAGCTGATTTTCTACACCCGTGTGCTTTCATGAGCCAGAGGGATTCTCCTCAGAGCAGGGGAGAGAGGCTCGCAGGAGCAAGGAAACGCCCAGCCCCGCGCGCAGCAGCCAACACCGCCTTCCTGCCTCCCCAGGCCAGCACCCGGTCCCCTGCCGCCCCCTCTCCTGGAATTCTGGACCTGGAGCTGCTCTCCCCCCCCCCAGAGAGGCAACGCTGTCCCCACGGTCACACAGCATTCCATCTCCATTTCCTGCCTGGAGCCAGGGGGTCTCCAGCACACACGGCCAGGAAGAGGCTCATGGGGTGTGTCAGGCCAGCTGCGGGAGGAATTGTTGTTGTTGGAGGTTTGAGCAGCCTGGGCCTGGCAAGACAGGCAGCTGGGCGCGCTGGGGAGGGGCGTTGTTCAGGGGCTCAGTGCACAATTACTCCTGTTTCCCTCCCTTCCTCCCTCCTTCCTTCTTTCCTCCTTCCTCCCTCCCCCTTCCTTGCTTCCTACTTTCCTTCTTTCCTTCCTGAACCAAGGTTTGAACTCAGGGTACTACACTTGCTAAGTAGGTGCTTTACCAGTGGAGCCATACCTCCATCCCTGTGTGCTGTACTTCTTTTTAAAATAGGGCCTGGTGTTCATGCCTGAGCTGGTCTAGACGTCATCATCCTATTTACGATTTCCTCACACAGTTCATGATTGACACGGGTCGCCACACCCAACCTTTTATTGGCTGAGACGGGAGACAGCCTTGTAAAGTGTTCTGTTTTGTTTCGCTTGAGTTCGTCTCCTCGTGGGCCAGCCATCACTGGTGGTGGCTGCAATTTCTTCCTTCTTTCTCCTTTCTTCTTCCTTCCTCTTGTACATGATACTGAGTTTGAACCCACGCTTTGTAGGCAGGTGCTCTGCCACCTGAGACACACCAGAGACTATTATCTTCTTTTGTTTATCCTTTATCGGCCAGGCATCGCTGTGCAGTCAGCTAATGACGACCACTGGCGTTGCGAAGGTGTGTGGCCGTCCCGTGAGCCTGCTCCCACGCCCCTGCCTTTGGAGCGCTTTGGTTTTGCAGCACTCTCCTGTCCTTGCTAGCCTGGCCTCCCTGTCTTCCCCCACACTGTGGTGTTTGAAGTTGAGATCCATCCTATTCTACCTTCTGCTTTTCTCATTTTTCCTTCAAGTTCGCATGCAAGTCTCTTCCTGAGGAACAGATATTTCGTTATCCGTGGAAGCAGCTTCCCCTCCCCGCCCACCCCTAGCTGTTTTCCTTCTTGCTTGTTGGTTCTCATCATTTTTTCCTGAAACTGACAAAGAGGAGAAAGCTTGCTTTGTCTTCGTTACTCACAGCATCTTCTCCTGTTTCTTAGCCACTTGCTGATGGGTTTACCATAAGAGAAGCCACGTTTCCTAAAGAGTGGCCTCTGCCAGACATGACACGGCGGTAAAGGGAGAGGCTGGGAGCGTGCTCAGTGCTGACGGCTCTCCTTCCTAATTCAGCGTCACTCTGCCAAAGACAGACAGCCAAAGACAGACAGACAGCGCTTACAGGACACCATCACTCTCCTGTCCCCTTGTTTCCACACTAGCCCCAGACAAGCCGGGCAAAGAGCCTAACGCCTCCAGATCCCTGCGTGTCCCACCGCTCCGTCCGCAGATTCTTCCTCCTCCTTTCTCTTTCTCACTCTATGCAATCTTTGGAGAGCTCATCTGTGGGCATAAGACTGCAAAGTAGCCCTCAAAGATCCCAGTGCATGCAAATCTTTGCCTACCTTGTAGCACGGTTGGACTGAATACCAGTAACACTGGCTTGCCTGAGACTCGATTATAGAGCACTGTGACGTCCTTACCTTGGGATTCCTTCTTGGGCCTCTCAGATGGTCTCCCTGCGCTCAGATCAGCCACATGAGGAGAGGCTAGGGGCTGGGAAGCCCATATGAGGAACAAAGGCCAACTTGCAGCAGCAATAGGCCTGTGAGTTTGGGAATGGCTCCTACAACCCAGGCACTTTGATTGGAACCTAACTTGCTTCAGGACTCACCTGCAGAAACTGTGACATAGGAAATGCTGTGGTGTGTGTGTGGTGTGTGTGTGGTGTGTGTGTGTGTGTGTGTGTGTCTAGGGAATCAAACCCAGAGCCTTGTACATGCCACTTCTAGGTGCACTGCACATTGGGTTTTTGGTGGTTTTGCTTTATACGCCAATCCTAGGGCTTGAACTAAAGGCCTGGGCACTGTCCATGAGCTTTTATTTTTTGTTCAAGGCTAGTGCTCTCCCACTTGAGTCACAGCTCCACTTCCAGCTTTTTGGTGGTTCACTGGAAATAAGAGTCTCACACACTTTCCTGCCCAGGCTGGCTTTTGAACCACAATTCTCAGATCTCCGCTTCCTGAGTAGCTAGGATTACAAGCATGAGCTACCGCGCCCAGCCCATTCTCATTGACTTCCTGGACTAAGTTTTGGGTAATGTGTTATATAATAGCAGGGAAAAAAAACCCACATCATCTTTCTTATGCCTTAACCCATAACCTCCCAAGGAATTCGCCGCCTTAGACTTCTCCATCGCGTAGGAATTCCAGGCTCCAGCATGAGGGTGTGAGCCTCTTCTCATGCCCCGTCCCGGCCCAGCTAAAGTCCTGTCCAGGCTTGTTCCTGTCTAGCTACCCTGCATCCCTGACGGATGAGGGCTGCACTCCTCCTGTCTGTCCAGCCAGTCACCTGCCACCCTGGACTTTTCCGTGTCTCTATGTACAGTCAGTTTTTGTCACTATTTTTTTGTTGTTGTTGTTGAACTCATGGCCTTACCCTGGCTCAGCCAGCACTCTATGATTTGAGTCATGCCTCCAGTCCTGTTTTTTGCTGTTTATTATTATTTAATTTTTTTTTTTTTGTCAGTTGTGGGGCTCAAGGCGAGCGCTCTACCACTTCAGCCACAGCATCACTTTCAGTTTTCTGGTAGTTGATTGGAGATAAGAGTCTCATGGACTTTCCTGACCAGGCTGGCTTTGAACCTTGATCCTCAGATCTCAGCCTCCTGAGTAGCTAGGATGACAGATGTGAGCTACCGGTGCTCGGCTGCTGATTATTTCTGAGATGGAGTCTCATGGACGTTTCTCCCCAGGCTAGCTTCAAACTACAATCCTGGAGCTGGGAGGTGGCTCAGTGGTAGAGTGCTTGCCTCGCATGCATGAAGCCCTCGGTACCACATACACACACACAAAAAAAAGCTGGAAGTGGTGCTGTGGCTCAACTGGTAGAGCAAAAGAAGCTCAGGGACAGTGCCCAGGCCCTGAGTTCAAGCCCCAGGACTAGCCAACAAACAAAACCCCACAATCCTTTAGATCTCCGCCTCTGATGAAGCTAGAATAATGTGCCAGAGCAACTGGCTCCCCGCTAATTGCCAAGATTTGGCGGCTATGCCTTCAGAATTCCCCAGCGTTCTTTTACGCAGTGTGTGTTAGCTTCTCAGCAGCCCTTCGAGCCCGGGTCTCTTCTCTTCACCACACCCTGCAAATTGTTACCCCTAATCTTTCCTGTGCCCCACTTGCCTCCTAATTGTCTTCCATGCCCAAAATATCCACTTTGAGTTCCCGTTCCGTAGGAAACGCAACTCGAGCCCTGAACTCTGCCTTGTTGATAGGCACTAGACGCAGAGTCTGAGCCCTGGTTGCGAGACATAGCTTCGTCTCTTCTGCCAGCCAGAGAGCCTTCGTTCCGTTCATCTGGCAGAGTCTTTCTCCCTGTCGGTGACAGAGGTGATAATTCCCGCCGCGGTCCAGGAGAAAATGAACGGCAAAGTCATTTCTCTGAGGTCCGTCCGTCATCTTGAGTCCTAATTCCCATCACTACCACTGATTCTTTTTTTAGAAACTTGGAAGGGATACCACGTCCCACCGGCATCCTTGACCCCAGATAGAGCACCTCAGCTCCGTCTTTTATCAAATGATTCTTAAAGATGGTGTCAAACAGATCTCCAATTGTCCTAGAGCTATTTTCAGCAGATCATTATGACCCCCGGTAGACGCGCCTGGTGTCTTCGATGGCGATGCGTTCGCGCTGCTCAGGAAGTGCTGCAGCAGATGTGCGCTGTGCCCTGTGCGTGATGTTTCAACTCACTGTGCCATCTTGCAAACGTATTTTCATTCCCACCTTATTGGTCTGAGTCAGCTGAGAGTCAGAGAGGGCAGAGACAAAAATGGTCCAAGACCACATCTAGAAAGTCAGAGAACCAAGAGTTGTGATGGACAGCCATCCACCCGTAGGCTCAGGCTCTTCCTCAGTGCCATGCCCTTGCTGTGTCCTTGACCGGGGCTGGGGCCGGGTCAGCATTCTCGGCTCCTCAGGCCTTCTCCTAGGCTGTGCGTGCGTTGTTGAAGACAAAGGTAGAATATGAGTTGAGAGAAATAAAAGGGAGGAAAAGAAATAACAGTTAATGCCTAAGGACTATTATTACGCTAAGATAAAAACATCTTCGCGTGTTTATATGCAAAGGGGAAAGAGCCATGGGAGCAGCAGAGGCGCAGATTATAACAATAACAAGAGCTGACGGTGATTGGGTTTATCATGTGCTAGCAGCCAGGCTAAGCACTTTACCAGACTGACTTCACCGATCTTCCATAAAACACTTATAAAGCAAGTACTGTCATTACCATAATATGTTACAGATGAGGAAAAAATGTGGCTTTGTCCAAGATCCTAGCGAGAGTGGTGATCTAAAACCGGCTGAAGTGCTCTGCCCAGGAATGCAGAGGTGTGCACGTAGGCCAAGCCGCAGGCTCAGGAGCATCCGGGAAATACCCATGGCTCCGTTGACTTTAATTAGGATGCTTCTGGTGAAATCCATTGTGAAATCCAAGACACAAAGACACAGCAGCTGCTGATTTATACTGGTGTTTATGAGGAATTACAGTCGACGTGGAAAATGGTTATCCTGACCTTACCAGCCTTCATCTCACCTAGCGAAACAGAACAAGCTCAGGAACGGATGCTCTTGGGAGCTGTTCCTTCTATTTGTTTGGTTGAACCACTCTTCCAAAAAGGGCCAGCCCTCTGAGTGCAGGGATTGCAAGGGGTGCTACCAGAACTGGCTAAATAATTGTCTGTCTGTCTGTCTGTCTGTCTGTGTATATCTATCTACCCACCTACCTATCAATTATGCCAGTACTCAGGCTAGACTCAGGAATTCATGCTCTCTCTTAGCTTTATCACTGAGTCACCTCCCCAGTTCTGGATTTTTGGTGGTTAATTGCAAGTAACAATCTCACAGACTTTTCTTCCTGGCTGGCTTTGAACCCCGAACCGTCATATCTCAGCCTCTTGAGTAGCTAGGATTACAGGGGTGAGCTACTAGCATCCAGCATGGGCCACACTGTTTTGTTTGTTGTATTTTGCTGGTCTTGGGTGCTGGCTCTGAGCTGATTTTCCTCAAGGTTAGTGCTCTCCCACTTGAGCCACAGAGACACTTCCGGCTTTTTCTGGTGGCTTTTTGGAGAGAAGAGTCTGACAGGCTTTCCTGTAGAGGCTGGCTTCGAACTGCAATCCTCAGATCTCAGCCTCCTGCGTAGCTAGGATGAAAAGAGTGAGCCCCCAGTGCCTGGCTTTGGACCACTTTTTAAGCCTGTAATTTTGTATCAGTATAACATACAATATCTTATTATTGTTGTTTAATGAAAATCATTCCATTTTAATTTGTATACATGCAAGTGGCCGTTGGGTTTTAACAATATTGATGAGATACTTTATAATTGTAAAATACTGTCAGGAAACCCTTAATTTTCAATTACTAAGGGAGTAGTTAAAGAAACTACAGCATATATCACAAAATAAAAAAGTCATCAGTAAAGTTTCAGAAGATTATTGATATATAAAATATTATGTTGAGTGAAACTATAAAACTGCTACCCAATGTCACCCTAGGTTTTTAAATATCTATTTTATACATAAAAGATATCTATACGTATAGCAAAATGCCCATAGAAATTAGGATACATGAGATTTCAGTTTCTATTTTTCAGTTTCTATTCTGTAATATAATTTAAATGCATTTATTTAAGAATAATTTACGTTCAGTAAAATCCCTCCTCTCTATGTCTAAATAAGCTTTGGCTAATAGATAGTTATATATTACAGCCAAAATACAGATTCTTCCAACTTAATGTTTTCACAGTTTTTCAACTTTACAATAATATAAAAAGTGATAAAAGTGATAACAGCCCATAGAAACCACACTTCAGGTTTTGATCTTTGACTTTTGGGGGAGGTGGAGCGGTGCATCTGCAATGCAACGCAGGTGCAGTGCAATGCGTTGCTGGGCAGAGGCCCTCGCGAACGCTCATGACCTCTGGGCTCAACACCTGATACTTCCCAGAGCACTGTGTTGCTTAGGTTATGTTGTTCAATAGGTCGGATCTGTGAAATGCATTTACAACCAGATATTTTCAGATCACAAAGGCTTTATTGGGCTGTTATTCCATCCAGAGGTGAGCAGACCTCTCCTTCTGGCACAGGATCCCGCCTGCCCGCTGACCCCTGCACTCGGGGATCGCCTAGAATATAAAAGTCTTACTCCACTTATTTTTAGCAATCAAATTAGTTATGGGGAAAAGTTACGCTTCCATTTAAACGTGTCATTGTTAAATCATACTTACGACTTGAGACACATCTGGAGTGAGTTTACGGTTGGGCCTGCTGGCAGATGCAAGCGCCCAGTATTTACTTGGAGGTATCGGCTTCAGTTTCAAGCAGAATGCCAAGAAGGGACTCATCAGTCTCTCTAGAGCAGTCTTGTATTTCTAATGAACGCGGCCCAGCCAGTGTTTCATCAGACGTCCCTTTCAGAAATACTCTGCCCTTCTGATGAATGGACGCAGGCAGGAAACAGGAGGAGCAGACAAACAACCTGTTTACAAGCACAGTCCTGGCCTGCGTTTGAAAGCGACCAGGCCTCCACCAGCCCTTCTTTTTTTTTTTTTGTCAGTCGTGGGGCTTGAACTCTGGGCCTGGGCGCTGTCCCTCAGCTCTTCAGCTCAAGGCGAGCGCTCTACCACTTGAGCTACAGCGCCACTTCCGGTTTTCTGGTGGTTTATTGGAGATAGGAGTCTCACGGTCTCTCCTGCCCGGGCTGGCTTTGAGCCGTGATCCTCAGATCTCAGCCTCCTGAGTAGCTAGGATTACAGGCATGAGCCACCAGCGCCCGGCTTACCAGCCCTTCTTAAAATGAAACAAAGGAGGGAGAAGTCATTCGAAATGTTAAAAAACTGGATTGGCTCGAGTCTTAGCCGCCTGCTTCTGGAAAAGCTATTTTCTCTCCCCCTAAAGTCTCCCCTGAAGTAGAGCTTACTGTTCAGAATTCACAATACGCTGGCCAAGTTTTTAGGATAAACAAGACTTAGTGGCTCTCCCGTGAGCCGGCCTTGAAAGGTGATTCAGTCTGGAAAGAGGGGAGAGGAGCTGAGGGGAGTGAAATGAAGATGGGCTTCAAGGCTCAACAGCAATAGGTTCGAAGTGGCTAGGTTTTGTTCGTGGCGCAGAGTTTGTCCAGGCAACGGGAGCTCGTGGAAGGCTCAGCCGCACGGCGAAGTCCAACTGGACACAGCCGTGCGTGCAGCCAACTCGAGTCACTGCAAAAGGGGAGTCAGGCCAGCTGTGGAAGGCAACGCACACTTTTGGAGCGGACAGGATAATGGAAACTTTTGGGGGAAAACATCGGCAAAACATACGCAACAGGAAATAATGCCCCAGGGAGTAAGTTGGAAGATGAGGCTGTGCGTGAGCACTGCAAGGAGCTTCCGAGAGCGGCTGCTGTGGGCTGCTGTGGGCTGCTGTGGGGCTGTGGGCTGCTGTGGGCTGCTGTGGGCTGCTGTGGGCTGCTGTGGGCTGCTGTGGGCTGCTGTGGGGCTGTGGGAGCTGTGGGCTGCTGTGGGCTGCTGTGGGGCTGTGGGGCTGCTGCTGTGGGGCTGCTGTGGGCTGCTGTGGGGCTGCTGTGGGGCTGCTGTGGGCTGCTGTGGGCTGCTGTGGGGCTGTGGGAGCTGTGGGCTGCTGTGGGGCTGTGGGAGCTGTGGGCTGCTGTGGGCTGCTGTGGGGCTGTGGGAGCTGTGGGCTGCTGTGGGCTGCTGTGGGGCTGTGGGGCTGCTGCTGTGGGGCTGCTGTGGGCTGCTGTGGGGCTGCTGTGGGGCTGCTGTGGGCTGCTGTGGGCTGCTGTGGGGCTGTGGGAGCTGTGGGCTGCTGTGGGCTGCTGTGGGGCTGTGGGGCTGCTGCTGTGGGGCTGCTGTGGGCTGCTGTGGGGCTGCTGTGGGGCTGCTGTGGGCTGCTGTGGGGGCTGTGGGGCTGCTGTGGGGCTGCTGTGGGGGCTGTGGGGCTGCTGTGGGGCTGCTGTGGGGGCTGCTGTGGGGGCTGCTGTGGGGCTGTGGGGGCTGCTGTGGGGCTGCTGTGGGGGCTGCTGGGGGGCTGCTGTGGGGCTGCTGTGGGGCTGCTGTGGGGGCTGCTGTGGGGCTGCTGTGGGGCTGCTGTGGGGCTGCTGTGGGGCTGTGGGGGCTGCTGGGAGGCTGCTGTGGGGCTGCTGCTGTTGACGTGTGTGTGAAGTAGAGGGTTTAGAAACGTTGGTTGCATCTTCACAACGCTAAAGAGGCTCCTCCACGCAGGGAGGGTAAAATAGGAAAGAAAAGTGTTACTCACAGGGTAACAATCAGACTTCGTTTGGAGGTCTATCAGCAAGAGCAAAAACCAATGGGAAAAATGGTCAAAATGCTGAATTTTTCTTAATTTCCTCACAAAATGAGCTATGGTCCGCTAAGCACTAGCATTTTTTGTTGTTAAAAACGACTTTTGTTTTGAGGGTACTGAGGTTTGAACTGAGGGTCTCATTTCGCTAGCCAGAGCTCTGATACTTGAGCTTGCCCTCAGCACAGACCATCCTGGACCTTTATACCTTCCCAGTAGCTGGGATTACCACCACACTCGGCTTGTTGGTTGAAATAGGGTCTTGCTCACGTTTTGCCTGGGCCAGTCTGTGGGTGTATTTTGCTAATGCTAACAAGAGCATTAGTGGCAGCTGCCAGCAGCTATGAGAACCAGAATACCTCTACACAGGAACAGAATGTAACAGAGTAACTGGTGTCGAGATCATTCACGTTAAGCATGCAGACTGTGCTTGACACTCTCCCAGTACTTAAAAACCTCTGTGGACTGCTGGGTACTGTCTGCCAGCCCAGAGTGCTGTTCCAGAAGGTATGACCAACAGAGACCAGGTGCCGGTGGCGGCTCATGCCTGTAACCCTAGCTACTCAGGAGGCTGAGATCTGAGGATCACGGTTCAAAGCCAGCCCAGGCAGGAAAGTCTGTGAGACTTATCGCTAACAAACCACCAGAAAACCAGAAGTGGCGCTGTGGCTCAAAGTAGTAGAGCACTAGTCAGACAGTTCTAACAGATGGATTTATTATTGATTTTATATCCATCACAGAGAACAAAAGACCCCCTAGGATTCCCCCCCCACACACACCCAAGACCTTCTTGAGGTCTCTTTCCCTGGGGCCAGGTTGTTATGAGTTACTGGGTATCTGTGAGTAAGACAGTACTGATTTCCAACTAGTTAACCACTAACAGTTAACAGGATCTGATCGAATTGCACACGTTTGTCCTCTGGTGACCGACTTACATCACCGTAGATAATGACTTCATGGTTCCTCCATGCTGATGCCTGCTGGGTTCTCTAGGTGCGCACCCCCTGGCTGTCGCTGAACACGGTGGGGGCTTTCTCTCCTGTGCTCGGGGCCACGAGGCTGCGGTGGAAACGGGCATCCAACTGTCTGAGTTGCCACTTTCAACTTTTTGTTTTTTCCCCCAAAATGTCTGTGTAACCCAGACTGACCTTGAGCTGGTGACTCTCCTACCTCGGCCTCTCCTGAGTTGCTGGGATTACAGGTTTACGCCACCATCCCCGGCTCAACTCTTTGGTCTATACAAGTAATCAGCATTTCTGGGCTATCAGGCCATTCTTGTGTCTTTTTTTTCTTTTAAGGAGCCAATATCTGATTTTCATAATGGCTATCCCTAGTTGTTGTACCCCGATCAGGGTACAAAGATTTCAATTTCTTCCTGTCCTCACCACCATTTTTTTTGCACCATTGGGGATTGAATTTAGGGCTTTGTCTGGGTTCTCTATCGCCGGTCAACCCTCCTTGCACTGGTTCTTTTGGGGAGAAGATCTCCCTTTATTCCTGGGTTAGCTAGGCTGTGATCCTGCTACTTGTGCATCTCTGCATTTCTAGGGATGACAGGTGTGAGCCACTATGTGCAGGCGTTGGATGAGACAGAGTCATGAAGCTTTTCTGCCTCCCAAGTAGCTAGGGTTACAGGCTTGAGCCACCGTGTCAGCATCAAAACTCTAGTTCTTTTAAGGTAATAAGCATCCTCATGGGAGTGAGATGGTATCTCGATGTGGTTTTGATATGCATTTCCCTAATGAGAGTTGGCATCGACCCCATGATGTTTTCTAACATGTTTTTAGAAGGAAGAGCTTTATGTGCTTGCTTTTTGAACAAGACATCCTATGTTCAAACATTGCACGGATGCTGGAAATTGTGAGCAGCCTGGTGTGATATGGTGGACTTGGTGATGCTTTGCCTTTTAGTTCCAGTGTTGCTCATGACCCACCCCATCTTTGGAAGTGTGGAGTAAACTCCTGAGCCTTTGTCTTGATCTTCAATGTCGTTGGAGTCTGGTGGCAGGTCGGGAGGTACAGTCTGATTTCAGGATGGACCATCATCATTATCTTTTTTTTGTTGTTGTTGGTCATGGGGCTGAACTCTGGGCCTGGGCTCAAGGCAAGTGCTCTACCGCGTGAGCCATAGCGCCACTTCCGGTTTTGTGAGTGGTTTGTTGGAGATAAGTCTCACAGACTTTTCTACCCAGGCTGGCTTTGAGCCGTGATCCTCAGATCTCAGCCTCCAGAGTAGCTGGGATTACAGGCGTGAGCTATGGTGCCCGGCTGCATCGTCATCATCTTGAAGCTGTCCGCCTTGGTTGAGCTTCAGCATCACGTTTGAGCAAAGGCAAGTCAGGGGAATTGGGGGTTAGGTTACTTCTGCAGGACCCAAAAGTTCAGGGGAATCTGAAGACGCTGGCTCCTGAGGGGCTTCCACCCCAGGACCTGCACCTCACGTCCAGGTGCCGTTCCTTCCCCTGCGGGGCCCTGACTTGAGCACACACCTACCCAGACTCAGAATTTTTCATCATCATCATCATCATCATCTTTTTGCCAGTCCTGAGGCTTGAACTCAGGGCCTGGGCACTGTCCCTGAGCTGCTTTTTCTCAAGGCTAGCCGCTACCACTTGAGCCACAGTGCCACTTCCAGCTTTTTCTGCTTATGTGGTGCTGAGGAATCGAACCCAGGGCCTCATGCATGCAAGGCAAGCGCTCTACCACTGAGCCACCTTCCCAGCCCCCAGAATTCATTCTTGTTTGAAGTCAGTAGCTCACAGTTAAGGTCCTGACTTCTGCTCCCTCTGCTCTTCAGCCTTGGGAAATGGAAGCTTCGTTAACTGCTCTGTGAAAGGTTTTTGCTTTACATTCTTGACCAGTCGCCTTCCGCTTGCCATTTTACTGTTCTCAAAGTGTGGTGTTCCGCCGCAGTCACCTCGTCCCCAAGTTCCCACTACTGTGACTCCTGCTCCTCTCCAATGCCAGAGTCCCTGCAGACCTCTACATCCCCCCAGACACCACTGGCGCCGGCCCCCCCTTCCACCAGCCAGGACATCCTGATTAACCTTGCAGAGGGGAAGGACTGATGTGGACGGTGTCTGCGGTGATGGTTTGATTCCTCAGCACCACAGGGGTAGTTTCCTGTCTCTCTCCCGTGTGTGTGTGTGTGTGTGTGTGTGTGTCCGGGATTTGATCTCAGGGCCTTCACCTGCCCAGCTCATGCTCCACCATTGGAGCCACACTTCTAGCTGGCCTTTGCCTGGTTATTTCCGAGAGGGGAGTTTTGGGGACTTTTTATGTCTGGATCTTGGCCTCCTGAGTAGCTGGGATGTAGGCCCGGGCAACTGGTGCTGGCTCACTCTCCCTATGCCACTCTGTGCCTCGCCGCTTCCGCACGGGCCTGCGCTGTGCTTGGCGATTCTCGTGCTGGAGAGTGGCTTAAACGTGTTCGCGTCTTAGCTGAGCTACAGGGTCTTCATAGCTCATGAGCGTACTTTCACTTCTTTTCTCTGCTGTGAGTTTGTTACAGAAGCCGTGTCTTGCTTTCTGATGCAGATGCTAAACACCCTAAAAACCATTTTCATCCTCACAGCACGTTGTTACCAATAGTATGTTCTTTGTATTTTCAAGATACTGGAAGCACACTCAACAATCCTGTGAGCACTCACTATCGTACTTGCTGTCGTAGCCAGAGGTTTAGGATCAGAGAACAAGCCGCCCTCCTTCCTATACTTGGAATGGCAAGTAGAGAGGCACCCACTCACTGGATACCATCAAAGTGAGAAGGGTTATAAATGTCATGGAAAACGGGGCAAGGGCTTTAGTTGATATACTTAAATTAAAGCACCTGCATTCAAAGGCAAAAGGCCATTGAAGGCGTTCAGGGGAGCTGCTCATGCAGCTCTGCAGATGGTCCGGGCAGGAGGAACCCGGCATCTGAGACAGCAAGGTGAGGGCGTCTAGAGACAGACAAGGAGACAGGAGGACTTCGCAGTCACTAAAGGACTGGGGGTTTTTGGAAGACTTTACTCGGTGGGAAGCCACAGGAGCTTTGTAAGCAACAGAACTGCATCCTCTGACTCTTATCTTGAAAGGATTACCTGCACCAGTCGGTTGAAAGTGGACGGTGGGAAGCTGGGTGATGGTGGAAGTCTGGAGCATTTACGGCACCAGGTTGTGCCCTGGTGAGGGCCGCTCAGACTCCAGAGGTAAACCAGCCTCTCCTCATCAGTTCCGTGTAAAATGAACCGATGAGAAGGACTCCGAGGTTTGTGGTGTCGGGAGCTGTATAGCTGAGCTCACCTTGGTTTCCCGGTTCTGCTGCAGCTTGAATGCTGGAATTGCAGGCATTGGAATTTAGTTTTGGACAGGATCGATCTGAATCAAGTAAATGCAGGTGTCAAATACAGTATCGCACAAGTCTGAGTTCATGGGAAGTGGGAGACAGAAACGGGATTCGTCAGCGCAATGTTTGCCAGTACGGTAGGCACGCTGCTCGGGGAGCGCGTGCACCGTTGCCACAGGACCAAGTTCTGGAGAGGCTGGAGGGGAGGTGAAGACAGCCTGGAGGACCCGAACTCCAGAAGCCGGTCTTGCGGAGAAGAGTCACGGCTCCATCGACCGCGGAGGCTGAGGAGGGTCTCGCGTGGCTTTCGCCAGATGAGAAGGATGGGGCTGCACGCACAACTTGACTGAGCGCATAAACAAAAGCGAGCTGAGATGGCCGCGCAGGCCCACGGCTCCGAACGGAGCCAAGCACAAAGGGGGCGGGGGAGAGGCAGGGGAGCGGTGACCGGGGCTTCCAAGGCACGTCTGCACGCTAGGCACGGTCCCTGGCATCCAGTGTTACCCGGGGAGGCCCGGCCTGCTGCTTGTGGGCCAGCGTGCCCTGCCCTTGGCTCTTCATCCACACTCCTTCAAATCTACAGCTGAAAACACATCCGCTCTGCCCCGCAGCGGGCTGTAGGTCTGTTGGCATTGACAGTTGCTCTGCCCCGCAGCGGGCTGTAGATCTGCTGGCATTGACATCTGCTCTGCCCCGCAGCGGGCTGTAGATCTGCTGGCATTGACAGTTGCTCTGCCCCGCAGCGGGCTGTAGATCTGCTGGCATTGACAATTGCTCTGCCCCGCAGCGGGCTGTAGATCTGCTGGCATTGACATCTGCTCTGCCCCGCAGCGGGCTGTAGATCTGCTGGCATTGACATCTGCTCTGCCCCGCAGAGGGCTGTAGATCTGCTGGCATTGACAATCGCTCTGCCCCGCAGAGGGCTGTCGATCTGCTGGCATTGACAATCTCTCTGCCCCGCAGAGGGCTGTAGGACCTGGTGGCATCAACAATGGTTGGCTGCTGGGACTGGGGAAGACCTGCCTTCCCACCTGGGTTGCTCCAGGGTTAAGTGGACGGTACTTGCTCAATACACAGACAGGGCCCCCCAGCCTCATCCACACACCCTCGATGGGCACACCTCAGTGCGTGTGCCTGGAACACACCCTCCCACACCTCTTCAGAGTCCAAAAGACGCAGTTCAGGTGAGGGAGGGAGGCTGGAGGGCTTAGCCCAAGGCCTCAGGCGGCGAGGCAGGCCGGGCTGGTGTTCTGAGCCCGGCAGAGGATGTGCTTCCATGTAAAATCTGCTTTTCCAACAGTCCACAGAGATCGTATACTGAGCAATCCCTCTTAAGGCCCATGCGCTCCCCATCAGGCTGTCCACTGAGCAGAGCTTACTGTCTAGTTTCCCCGTGTGCTTCACTGGGAGGCAGACGGACTACATGAGGGTGACCATGCAGGTGGCCCTGCTAAGATAAACTTTTCGTGGGGTTAAGGCAACAGGTAACACAGCGTAGGCCAAGGTGTGTAGCTTTTATTTTCTATGAAATGATTTATTTTCCTGTTTACCACGGAGGGGCTACAAATACATATCCAAGATGAACACAAAGCGCAGAATTGGCGACACTGTAAGAATGGCTCTGGGGGGTGGAGGCTGGGGGAGGGCACCGTGTGGCCCCGGCTCGTCCACCGCACACCACAGCGTCAAAGGCACTTATCAAATGGTGGACGCGGAGTCAGGCGTGAAAGCACGGCATCAACTCAGGGCGTGGAGTTACAGCTGAGTTTCTGACACTTTACCAAATTCCTGACTTACTGTGCAGCTTTAAAACAAACACATGGTTTCATTTCATCACCTTTTCAAATGAAACAGTAACTTGCGAAACCAGACTTGTTTCTGCACTGAACTATAAGATCTCGAGGTCAGCCCCTGTCCACCCACCGGCCGCCCCTATGGCTGTGAGCCGACTGTGCCACACCGTCTGGCCTGGCATCACCAGGGACATGCGGCACTGTGCTAACACATGGGCAATCCCTGCCTTCACACACTCACCCCTGTAACGGGCCACCCCCACTTCCCTCTGAATTCCTACTCACCTAATGCAAGAGCCAGAGGAAAAGCGTCTGTGACCCCCACCCTTCATTCTGTTTAATTTATAGAAAAAAAAAAAAAAACTCAGACGAACATCAAACTTAAAAAAGAAGGCCCACCCAGATCCAGGGCTGCACACCTATGGCTCCAGCTATGCAGGAGACTAAGGCAGAATTTCTTGAGCCCAGGATTTGAGACCAGCCTGGGTGATCTAGAAAGACTCCATCTCAGACTGGTATGGTTGTGCAGGCCTGTAATTCCAGCATTGAGGAGGAGGCTGAGGCAGGAGGACAGGAAGTTTGGAAACTGCCTTAGCTATACGGTTACACAGTCTCAAAAAATACAAAATTAAAAACCCCAAGCCCCACAGGGGGAGAGGAGCTTGTTTTCCTGCCGAGGGCATAACATCCTTACACGCCATACAAAATCACCAATACACAGTCGGCCATACCAGCCAACGAGGAACATTCAACGTCTGTCTTGCCACGTGCCAAATGGTTTTGAGGGCCTTACATGGCTACGTGCTGGGCGTTTCCCACCTGGGAAACCCCACACGATGGATGAGGTGAATAGCACTTTCAGGTTCTTTCCAACCAGTTTTGTGGCAATTGTCTGTATAACATTAAGTACTACATACACTGCATGCTCAGAAATGTAGACTGATTCATGCTCTTCCCCGCTCGCCCAATCATAGAAAAGTAAGATTGACTCAAATCTCCTTTCACCATCCAATGGGTGTAATAACAGTGACTCGATACAGTGAAGGGCATCTGATGGCGTTGGTTCTCAACATGGAAGAACATGTCTTGCACATTTCCTAGTCACCAAGTATCTACGGGACACCAGGTGGCTGTGGGTGGGGCCTCGCTCAGGCCTGCACACGGTAAGCATTTATAGGGCACCCGCATGCTACACACAGTTGAAAGGTAACACTTTTTGCTTTAATGATGCCAACGTTATAATTTTCAAATGCAGAGTACAGAAATATACAGAAAGGACTATAGCGACAGGTAGTCTACAGGAGAGCTCCCAGAGGGCATTTTTATATACATATATAATGTGTTAATTTCTCTCCCTCCACTTTAGACATTGGTCCATCTTCAATATTGAACTTTCTTTGAATCAAGAAATCCTCCAAAAGATTAAAAAAAAAATCTCCAAGTTTACAAAACCTTAGGGAAATTTATAGTGTGCTCTGTTAGGACAGAGGAGCCAAAAGACTATACGTATTATTATGTTATGATCAGAAGGAGGAACTGGTTAATCAGAATTGTAATGCCAAAAAGGCTGCCAGGCAACAGGCGGCTGGAATTAAACACAAATCACAAGGTTACATTTCAGGCATAAGAACAGTGACTGGATTTCACTCAGTTCCAACTACTATTTGCAAAGCTACTTGGATTTTTCTGTTCATCTTCACTGTTGTTAAAGAATGACTGTTCTGATGACGGTGTAACTTCAGTTTTTCAAGTGCAGGATGATCTGAGCTGAATGAGAGAAACAATGGTTAAGGGAAGGAACCAAAGCAGGCTGGCGACAATCTGAACAACCATTCCCCTTGTTTCTGACTTTAGGAAGCCCGCGTCACTCACAGTGCCACAGGGCTGTCACAGAGATACATGCCAGCCGTTTGAAGGCTCTCGGGGCTGACTCAGGATTGGGGGACAGGAGGCTAAGTAACCCAGGAGCCAAGCCATCACTGCCAAGGGCTAGGGGTCACGTGCCACCACCAGTGCGCCCAGCCGCAGCGAACTTAAATACAAAGACAACTACATATATACAATGTTTTTATATAAATATTTTCTTTATTTTTATGATTAAGATTTAAAAAATATTTTATGATTTTATTTTTATAATTGTTTCTTGAAAAGTGGCACACTGTATTAAAGGAAGAACTAGAAATTAAAGAAATCATCTTTATCTTCACTAGCAGATATTGTGGAGAAACCAGATTTCAACACCAACTAACAGAAAACTACTCAAGTCTAGTTCTAGCCCAGTAAAGGACGCACAAACTACTCAAGTCTAGCTCTAACCCAGTAAAGGACACACAAACTACTCAAGTCTAGCTCTAGCCCAGTAAAGGACGCACAAACTACTCAAGTCTAGCTCTAGCCCAGTAAAGGACGCACAAACTACTCAAGTCTAGCTCTAGCCCAGTAAAGGACGCACAAACTACTCAAGTCTAGCTCTAGCCCAGTAAAGGACGCACAAACTACTCAAGTCTAGCTCTAGCCCAGTAAAGGACGCACGTATTGTGTTAGGACGGATTCTGCCCTTTCAGTTAAAAATGTTTCTATCCTTAAACTATTAGCTGCTGCAGTTGTAAAAATGCTCCTTTTCTTCAGCACTTTTGTCAAAGGAGTTATCAGCAATTCAGACGCGGCTCCCAGTCCGGAGCATCAACCAGAGGAGGCAGCATTACACTGGCAGCATTGTGTAATTACCAAGATGGTTACCTATTTTCAAATGCTTTAAGGAAACCATAAACTTTGGCAATTCTATTTAGATTTTTCTCTTTCAATTGTCTTAAACATCATTTAAAATGCCTTTAAATGTCTTTCCATTCTAAAGAGAACATTTTGCCTCTTTGCACTAATTACTGCAAAATGAAACAAATGTAGATTCTGTTTTATACATTTTGAATTACAATGACCAAATAGATAAAATGTTATATAGGATCATTATTTTCTACTAACCCTATTTCTAACTTAAGACGGCCATGGGTACAAACATCTGCAGACTCGGGCTGGGAAGGTGGCTCAGTGGTAGAGTGCTTGCCTTGCATGCCTGAGGCCCTGGGTTCGATTCCTCAGCACACATAAGCAAAAAGAAAAAAGCTGGAAGTGGCGCTGTGGCTCAAGTGGTAGAGCACTAGCCTTGAGCTGAAGAGCTGAGGGACAGCGCCCAGGCCCAGAGTTCAGGCCCTACGACTGGACCCCCAAAAAAAAACAAAAACAAAAACATCTGCAGACTCGTGAAGCTGATCACTTTGACCTGCTCCAGCAACACAAAGCGTTGGCACGCTGGACTGTTCTGAAAAGCAGCTGTGGTCTGGCAGCCCCTAGCATTTGCCTCTCGCTCCCTCCCTGCCGTACAGTGCTTCCCACGGTTGCCTGCTCATTTCTGTGCAACGTCCACCTCCTGACGGGGCTCAGAGGAGGCACAGGTAGAAAACTGGGAGCTGATGATTAGACAAGCAACAAAACAAAACCAGGAAAAAGTCGCCTGTGACTCTCCTTACATCAGGGCTGTTCTCGCCTTACAGACTAGATCACGGCTGGTAGCTGCATCGTGGTCATTTCCAAACTCGCCAGTGGCATTTTCCAATAATTTTATTGTCTCCAGTTTTAGGATACCATGCTATTTTCACACTGTTCAAATTTCCCATTTCCATAATCCAACTATCAAAAGAATTACTAACATATTCCCTTATACAAGCAAAAGTAAGTTTACTGGAGTGCTTTTAGTGATGGTTGAAGACAGAAACATTTACAACATTTAGCCTTTGTTACAACTCCACACACATGTGGAAAGCGCTGGCAAAGCAATTCCAACAGGAAGAGAAGGGCATTCTTGCAAGTGCTGAGGAAGTGTTACGCACTGCGTTTAGCACACTAACTTGGTACTCAACAGAGGCTTCCGGACCCCAGTCTTGCCCCCGTTTGATGCAGTAATTCAAGTCCTTATATCACTAACATACTAGTATGAAATACTGTCACCAATGTTTAGCTATATACACCAACAATGAACTGGCAAGTATCTAGCTTCAAATTAGATCCTTGGAATACAGCAAAATAGTTATCTTTGCCTTAAACATAATTATACAAAGGAGATTTTGTTAGAAGGAAAGACAATAATTGGACATTCTCAATGCTCCAATTTGAAGGGATACTTGCCTCTTAATTTCTTGAAAAAGAAGTTTGGGAAGTTATATACATAGATTTCATTTAAATTATGCAGCAATCTTTTATTATTATTATTGTCCCAGATCTTGTTTAATGAGGATCTCTGTCATCAAATCAAGTACGGTATTTCACAACTATAAGAACTGTAAGAGAAAAAAAAAGTAAAAAAAAAATATATTTATCAAAATCTGATTTATCTGCTGTGTTAGATGCAATATTCCTAAATATATGTGTGTCCACTTTTAAAAAGGGCCAATGACTAAACTTTTATCTGAGATAATAAATAACCAAAGAAAACAACAAATTAAACAACCCAAATGTCTAACTCTGGCACCCCAATTAAAGTATGGCACAATGGCAGCAAACACCTGCTGAAATACTGAAACTACTTAATAGCATGGGAAGATAGTACAATACATGCAGTTAGAAAACACGATCTCAGTTTGTGAAACGCATGCCGATACACTGATAGGGAAGACTGGATGGATATACCATAGTTTATTTTGTTTGTTTATTTTTTGTCAGTCATAGGACCTGAACTCTGGGCCTGGGCGCTGTCCCTCAGCTCTTCAGCTCAAGGCTAGCGCTCTACCACTTGAGCCACAGCGCCACTTCCGGCTTTTTTCTTTTTGCTTATGTGGTGCTGAGGAATTGAACCCAGGGCCTCAGGCATGCAAGGCAAGCGCTCTACCACTGAGCCACCTTCCCAGCCTACCATAGTTTATTAATAATAACTATCTCTGTGTGCTGAGATTAGTCAATTTTTTTCCTTTATACCACATTTTCAACGTTGTCTAGTATATACTGTTGGTTCTTATTACTAGAAATAGTTACAAAAAATGGAAAAAACCCCGCTGCATTAGGAAGTTCTGAACTTTTTCTTTTCTCTTCTCTTTTGTACCAGTTCTGGGACCCTAGGTTTTTTGTTGTTGTTTTTTCTCGCTCCCTCATGGCATTCTACCACTTGAGCCTCAGATCCATTTCCAGCTTTGGGGTTAACTAGAGGTAAGAGTCTCATGGACTTTCCTGGCTTTGAACCATGATCCTCAGCTCTCAGCTTCCTGAGTAGGCCTGAGTCTCCACCGGTGCCCAGCCTGAACCATTTCTCTTAGGGAAAATATAGGATTACATTTGGATGAGGCTCTGGCTAACACATTTTTGTCAATAATGCATATATAAGCTTGGTTTTAGGTGTGCTTTTTAAATAAAGACACACGTATTCTGTTAAGCACTCCCAACTTTCATGCACTTAGTAGACTGCTTCCGGATTGTGCTTGGGGTCCATTTTAAACTGCAAATTCAACGCAGAGCACAAAAATGTGGATGGATTATGTAAAGGATGCTTATCTAAGCAATAAGAACTGAAACAAAAAGGCCAAAACCGCCTTGCTTGGCTTTCGCTGGAGACCTGCAGGTCAGGACAGTGAAATTTTTTGCAGCTCTCAACTCTTACAAATGACTGCAAAAGTAACATGAAGATTGATTTCGGGATGGCAGCTATGTTTCTACTAGTCAACAAATTTACAATCCACACATAAGTATTTTTTTCAAAACAGAAGAGCTGCTGCTGCAGGCTTACGCTTGGGCTCGGGAGCCAGAGAGCCAAGAGTGCATCCTGAAGTCAGTCAAGGTAAGAAAAGTCTGACTGACCCAAAATAACCAGCAAAAATGCAGGCTGGAAATACGGTTCAGGTAACAGAGTTCCAACCTAGCAATTAGAGACCCCTGAGTTCAGTACCATAAGCAAACAAAAAAGAATAGCTTCCTAAAACTTCAGACAAGGAAATGCTAAACAAAAAGTAAATACTGGAAATGATTTGCCCTTAAAAAAAAACCACTAAGCTATTCAGGAGGCTGAGATGTGAGATTTGAGGTTTAGAGCCAGTCTGGACAGACAAATCTGAAAGACCCTTACCTCCAAATAACCAGCAAATACTAGAAGTATGGCTCAAGTGTTAGAGCACAAATCTTGAATGAAAAAGCCAAGCAGGTGCACAAGCTCTGAGTTCCAGGCCCAGCAGGTGCACAAAGAACATTAAGGATAAATTATGCTTTAATGTTCCAAATCAAGTTCAATTCCAAAACATGCACACACCAAAAAAAGCTACCTAAGGAATTTCACTGGCTGGGCCCTTCCCAAACCGCATTATTAGGTACAAAAAAGGTACCTGGAAGTTAGCAGTAAACAAAAAAATGAATATTCTGGTATAACAGGAACCAGACTTGCCTTGTTTGGGGTGTGGGCAAAGAGGAGGAAATGAGTTCTCTGTAAGAATCTGACAAAGATAAAAACATGTGCATGTGCACATAAAGTCTCACAACCACTTTAAGAACATTTTCATACATTGTAGGTTAAAGACTCACAAGTCAGAAGTCATTATTCAATCTTGTTTTAGATATACCCGTGTCATCTGAAGTTAAAAGGAATTAAGATGAACTGCAAAATAAGTAACCCAGGAAGAATTAAGCCAATAAATACTTACTGATAATCACTAGCAAAAGGATGACGGCAACCAAAGCCATGATGGCTTTTATCTACAATACACAAAAAGAGCACATGAGAGGTGCTGCTCCATCTGACAGCAAAGCCAGGACTATCTGTTCTCCTAGTCACCATATAAGAGGTTCAGCATGCAACAGGAACATTCCTTGAAAGATTTCCAATTTGTTTCTCCTATGAGTTTGCAGCCTTTTGTAAATAATTAGGAGTTCCCTTAATTTGAAGCTTTTTACTTCACTGGACTTTGTCATTCAAGGCTGCACTGCAGAAAAACTGTTCTAACAAAGCATTCCAGCCAGGCCTTTTCAAATGTCTGCGCATGCTCTGTTTCTTATGCTATTTCTACCTTGAGATCAGGAAAGGTGTGTGATCCTTTAGCAGCTCTGTACAAGTGTCATAATGTGAGGAACAGAGACAGCAAACCCAGAGTTTAACAGTCCAGGGTCCGTCCTTATGTGATATTTATAACCTCGTGATTGTGCCTGCCCAGTGAATGCCGGAGACCAGACAGTACCAAGTCTATATAACTGTTCCTCTATATGACCTTTGGGAGAAACCCTTAGCATATGGCAAAGTCTGGGTTAAAAAGTTACTTCTGAACTTAAAAATGGGAGATCATAGTATTCATGTCTGTGATTTTTTGATTAAACCTAGAATAAGGAGGAAAAACAGATTTGCTCACAGGACATGAGATTCACTATAAAATCTGTTTAATGATCAGTGGTCTTCCTTGACTTAAGAGTAGGCTCGCTCCCATGGGGTACCCTGCAGGGATGTAGTGTCTGTAGTGCAGTGATTCTGTATTTCTCTTGTCAAAGCATTATTTCTCTGGGATAATGAGGGACAATGGGATTTTTTCCCTTAACCCTTTTGTCAGTAGAGATTCTGACTATGCAATGCTTTAAATTTGTCCCCTCTGAACAGAAAATCAATTTTTTCTCTAGCTCTTATTTTAAATGTTTTATGCCGATCCTGGACCTGGGTGCTGTCCCTAAGCATCTGTTGCTCAAGGCTGGCTCTTTCCCACCTGACCCACAGCATTACTTCCAGCTTTTTTCTGTGATTAGTTGAAGACAGTATTGCCAGGAAAAAAACTATAGAAAGAGTTGGCTTCATTATGGGTAAGGTGTGTGTTACTCTCATGAAGCAAGCTAGCCAAACCGCCTTTTAGGCACAGCTTGAGTCCTTTCCTTAGTCCCGTCCCCAGAGTAACTGATTAACCCAACATATATGTCCCGACTTCCCACCATGGCCCCAGCTCAGAAGAAAAAAAGATGAGCAAGGCCATTCCAATCCCTGTCCTCAGAGAGCTTACGTTCCAGGGCTCCCCTTCCCTCAAGCCCTTGGCAGCTACTTGGGAGCTGACCAAGCTCCACAGTATTTACTGGCCTCCTTACCTTGCAGCCTCGCCACCACATCTGCCTTCGAAGTTGTTTCGATCTGTTGCTAAAAGCAGTTGCATTGTCCGATAAGCTTTCTGTATCACATAGAGGGTGGAAAGGAAGATTAAATAACAGAACAGGATTCTTTAACCCAGTCCCACAAAGATGAGAACATATTCATTCCTATAGCTGCAAATTAATTCCCAGTGTAAGAAACAAAAACAAAAAGGCTTGGGACATCCCTAGAGAAAAATTACTCATGGGAATGATTCGATTCTGAGAAATGCTTAAGTAAGTCATTTTGAAGGAAAACTATCAATTTTTTAAAAGATTGCATTTTTTGGTCAAGCAAATCTGTCGAGACATAACCATTCACCATTTGCATATCTAATATATGCCAGGAGGAGTTACCGCGCTATGGCCAATATCAGTCTGTAAAGAAAGGTTAATGACGTATCGGAGAGCACAAATAACAGTATCAGATATGCTTCAAGTACATGTTTTAAAAAGGCATCAGAGGGCTGTGAAGGTGGCTCAGTGGTAGAGCGCTTGCCTTGCATGCATGAGGCCCTGGGTTCAATTCCTCAGCACCACATAAGCAAAAAGAAAAAAGCCGGAAGTGGCACCGTGGCTCATGTGGTAGAGTGCTAGCCTTGAGCTGAAGAGCTGAGGGACAGCGCCCAGGCCCAGAGTTCAGGCCCCATGACTGGACCCAAAAAAAAAAAAAGGCATCAGACCTTAGCTTTCACATGACAAACACAAGGCACAGCAATGTAGCAAGTCAAAAAAGAAAAAATCGCTCTCTAACAATGCATTTAAAAGTGTCCATTCCTGGCTGAGCAATTAGGAAGTGATTCAATGATTAGATGCTCAAAGTAAAGGGAACTGAAATTATGTCATGAAAAACTGTAACTTTCAGGATCAAATATTAACTGACTAAGTCAAGATTCTTAAACAAGGCTAAACGAATAGGAGACATACATTAAGAAAACAGGGGTTCATAATGTCGGCAAGCATGTGAGGTGTCCGTACCTGATTTGTCCTGCAGCTCATCCAGTCTCTCCCCTCTTTCAATTACCTTTGTGATATTTTCTTGCATGACATCAATAACTTCATCCACCTGGCTCTGCACACTAGTTTAAAAGAAGATATAAATCATTTATTACCCTACTAAGACTGTTCATAACTTCTGAAATGTTTTTTTTTTGGATGTAATAAAGACTAGCAAATTCTCACAGAGTTCTAATTTTCTCTTAAACGTAGAGGGGTTAAAACAACTGAGAACACTCACAAGTGCCGAGTGGGAAACAAAAATGAAAAAACTTGCTTTTATAATTCTCCAAAATGAAAATGTTTTTCTCCTTTTTATTAGGTATCAGAGCCCACTCAAACCAAACTTCAGACTGTTCTATGCAAATATATCCAAACTTAAACATTAACATTGGTTCTTAACCACCACCATTTGTTAACTCCACATTTCCTAACTCTTTGTTAGAGACAGCTCAATAGAGATTGCTCAAGTGTCCAGCCTCCCTTTGATGCCCTAACTACAATACAAAAAACGATCTGAAGTTCACTGTATGAAATAATCACAACACAATAACTGTTTGAAAAGACGTACAGTGAACTTCTACTTCTTATAACACAAAAATGTGTGAAGTGCATTAGATTATTAGCAACTAATTATTAAATAGGTATGTGTATTTAAGTAAATAAGGACGTGGTTGTTTCTAGTTGGGGAGGAAAAATGTGTATCAGCGGGGAGCTTTTTAAATAAAAACTTCGTAATACACACTTCTTCTCTGCCCTCTACCCCATCTTATCCCCTTCAAACTAACCCTGAGACTTAGAGCTGAGGCACGGTTGTGTGTAATTCTGAAAAAGATCTCTCTCCTTTGAGCTGTGCCCTCAAAGAGTTTGCGTCAAAAAGCAAAATGGAAGCCCGTTTAGATACAGGTAGAGTCAGAAGCACCCCCACACTTAAATACCAATTACTGTACGTGCTAATAGTCACACCCACTGATTATCTGCACTTAGTCTTCAGGAGTCATTACAACTTCCCAGAGCTCCATGCTTCCCACACATTATTCTGCAGAAGGATTTAAGACCAAAGCCCAACCTCGCAACAACATGCAGAGTGCTTTTCTTCCCAAAGATCTGAAATAGCTCCTGAGCCTCTAGATGTCTTGTTGCTACTATCACTTACCTAAGCAGAGAGCTAAGGAGCTTTTTCCTATATAACAGCAGTTCATAAATACTTATTTTTTCAATCACTATTTCCAACAAAGTAATAAACATCTATGATGTCCTGTTTTAGGTACTAGGAAACAACAAAGAATAAAATGGACAACCCCGTCAATTGATCTCCGTGTTTAACACAAAGTACAATTGTCTGTTAACTTACTTACATGCTTATTTTCTGCCTCTCCCAACTAGAAGGTAAGTTCAATGAATGCAGGAATACTGGCTATTTTGTCTACATTAGAACTCCACTATAATACTCTGTGCAAAATAGGTACTAGTATTTCTTTAATAAATGAAGAAACTGAGCATGATTCCTGCCAAGCAGATTTAGCTTGAGAAAGAAATACAGGAAGTGGAGGTACTGCTCCACTGCCAACATTGAGTGAAAAAGCTAATCAATAGTATAAAGCCCTGAGTTCAAGCTACAATATTGGTGTACGGATGTGTGTGTGTGTGTGTGTGTGAGAGAGAGAGAGAGAGAGAGAGAAAGAGAGAGAGAGAGAGGGAGAGGAGAGAGACTTAAGTGACAGATTTAAGCAGTAATTGTAGAGACTTACACTTAACTATAATAAGACAGATTTCAATCTATGTTCACCAAGAACAAAACCTGCAATTTCTAGGTAGTGATTTTTATTTTATATAACTGATGATAATAGGCTAAAGTAAAGCAGCAAAATGGCAACTTGGACCAAAAACCACGATTCAATTATTTGTCGCCTCTAAGAACACATCTCCACGAAGATGGAGGGACGTGAGGGTGAACAAATGCAGCAGTGACACTCACTAGGTACTATGTTCGGGTGGGGACAGAAGTGGTGATGCACTGATTGCCTTTATACTAACCCTATAAATAAGCAGAGACCAACTCATTGGCTGGCGAGCGTGGAAAGGCAGCAGACAGCGCCCACCAGGCAGGGTGCCCACACTGACGTACGGTAAGTGGACTTCAAGCCAAAGTCAGTCAGAATAACAAAGGTCAGTTCTTTTTTTTGCCAGTCTTGGGTTTGACCTCAGGCCCTGGGCACCATCCCTGAGCCTCTCTGCATGCTAGGCAAGCGCTCTACCACTGAGCCACCTTCCCAGCCCTAAAGGTCACTTCTTGTTAAGGGAATGATCCAACAAGAGAAGGTGATTGCTAACTTAAATGCGTCAAACAGCACCACAGCCAAGCGAATTAAACAGACACTACACGACGCAAGACCCCAGCACAATGTCCTCTCGCCAAGAGGTAAGTCACCCAAACAAAGAAAATCAATTAAAACTGAACTAATTAAAACAAAATAGCACAATAGACCAACTGCATTTAAGATAGCTACAGAGTATTGTATTCAATATACATTCTCTGCAGCCCGTGGACCCTTCTCCAAAATAGATCACGTCCTGGTACTTACAGCAATCTGAGCAGACAGACATATGCTGACATAATTCCTTGTGTTGTCTGACCACAGTTAAATAAAACTAGAGCTCAGCAGCATATGACAGTGCAGAACACATTCAAGCACATTGAGCCTAACAACACACAGCTGAATGGTGTGGGCCACTTCCTATGAGATGAAAAAAGGAACGCATGCTACCAGCCTCATTCCCTGTAAGATTAGGGGCATTTCAGGGCACTTACCCTAAATGATAGATAGGGTAAAGAAGTGGGGACAAAAAATACGTAATAAGGGGCTGGGAAGGTGGCTCAGTGGTAGAGCGCTTGCCTTGCATGCCTGAGGCCCTGGGTTCAATTCCTCAGCACCACATAAGCAAACAGAAAAAAGCCGGAAGTGGCGCTGTGGCTCAAGTGGTAGAGCACTAGCCTTGAGCTGAAGAGCTGAGGGACAGCGCCCAGGCCCAGAGTTCAGGCCCCATGACCGGACCCCCCCCCAAAAAAAAGTAATAACTAAGTTCATAACCTGTGCAGCTGAGTGACAGTAGAAAGATAATGGCATTTAACTGAAATAGAAAAGGACACTCCGTGGAAAAGCAAGTCTGTAAATCAGGCATGAAGGTCATATGGAAGAAAGGATACAGAACATACAGAAAAAGGCATTTCCAATGTTGTTTTTCATCCTCTTGTAGTAGAACAGAGACTGTAAATTCATATTTGGCTTTGCAATCCAGCTTATCGCTCATTATGTTTGTGATTACAGACGCCACTCTGCAAGTCTCTTTTAGCCTTGCATTTTTCTCAACATTGAAATGATGGTGGTAATTTCTGTTGATAGAGTTAAAAGTCATAGTTTGTCAAAGACTTAGCATAATGCCTAAGCATGTGCTTTTCCACTAGAAAAAATCTGTGCTCTACAAGACATACTCCTCCCTTATTTTGTAAGGAAAACATGTATTTTCATCATTAACATCCCCATCTTGTGGTCTTTTCAGGTACTGTTGACAAAAGAAGTTTTAACATTCTGTTTTACTGTTGCAACTACATCTCTTGTTCATAGTTGGGAGATTATTTATTCATGAATATTAACCATTCAGCAGAGTAGTATTAAAAATGTTATTAACTAAAAAGCAAAGAAAACACTCCAAAGAAAAACAAAATCTTTGGGGCTGGGAAGGTGGCTCAGTGGCAGAGCGCTTGCCTTGCATGCCTGAGGCCCTGGGTTCGATTCCTTAGCACCACATAAGCAAAAAGAAAAGCTGGAAGTGGCGCTGTGGCTCAAGTGGTAGAGCGCTAGCCTTGAGCTGAAGAGCTGAGGGACAGCGCCCAGGCCCAGAGTTCAGGCCCCACGACCCAAAAAAACAAAACAAAACAAAAAACACCAAAATCTTTATATACACACAAATAACTAAAATCTTGCTCCTCCAAATACCCTAAAAAGGGATCCTGGTTATTTTTGTTATATTAATCTGTTCTCAGCATTAATAATGAGTGGACAATCATTGTCAAAGCAACAGTGCTGATGATCTAGATAGTCAAGGAATACTCCCTTAGGTGCTGGTGGCTCACATCTGTAGCAACTACTGGGAGGCTGAGATTGTGAACGTATGGTTGGAGGCCAGCCCAGGAAACACTGTCATGGCTGTAATGGCTGTTCCTGTCACCCCAGCTAACGCAAGGCGAGAAGGGGGGACTGCAGCTCCAGACAAACCCAGCCAGAGAAGCAGCAAGACTCTACCTCAGCCCCTGCCACAGCAGGAAGTGTGAGCAAGGAGGATCATAGTCCAGGGACAAAAATAACTACTGCAAAAAGGGTTGGACCCATGGCTCAATAGCAGAGCACCTGCCTAGTAAGAATGAGGGCCTGAGTTCAAACCCTAGCACTGCCAAAGAAGAAAAAAAAAAGAAATTTGCTTTTGAGATGTTAAGTGGTAATAAAATAGCTTAATGATAATGATCAATTTTAGGTACTAAACTAATGCCAGAGGTTTTCTTGAGGAACTGGTGTGAAAGGTTATGTCTGCCATGCTGGGCACATGGTGAATGTGGTCCTGTTTTGATCAGCAATTCGTGAGGCTGAGCCATCCTGATGACTGACTTCTAATTCCTTTTGGCCAGTCTCCAGCTTCACAGTAAAAGCCATTATATTTTCTCAACAAGTCCTCTAAAATTCTGCGACTGACAAAGTTATTGTAAGACTTTAAATACAGATACAGATCCATTTGTGTTTGACACTTGATAACATAGATAAATATACATATAATCTACATTAACTACTACGTACAACCGCAGTGGTTTTAAGATTCAATTGGAAAATCTTCTCTATGGGATTATCAGATAGGTAAAGCGTAACTGGCAGGGCAGAGACACGGCATGTCATCAGTACATTCCTCTACTTCATCAACAATTGAAGTATACGAGAAGGAGGCACAGGTATGGACACAGGTGTGCGTGGACGCAGAGGTCACTCTGGCTCAGCTCTAACATCCTGGTACCCTTGCAGGCATTCACACACTGCAGATAGGCGTGACTGAACACAGCAACTCTGACTCTTGGTAGATTCCTCTAGAATCTTGAGGGGTAACCTGAAGCCATCTTCCACTCACATCCATGTCTCCCTTAGGAGACTGTCATAAAACGGTTTCCAATCACGGTCCAGGTACTGATGAAGTATGAACACATTCTGCAGGCAATATTTGCAGAATATAAAAACCACTTAACTAAGCAGGGCGCTGATGGCTCACCCCTGTGATCCTAGTGACTCAGGAGGCTGTGATCTAAGGATTGCAGTTCAAAACTAGCCCAGTCAGCAAAGTTTGTGAGACTCTTATCAACAATTAACCACCAGAAAACCAGATGTGAAGCTCTGGCTCAAAGTGATAAGGCACTAATCTTGAGCAAAAGCACTCAGGGACAGCGCCCAGGCCCTGAGTTCAAGCCCCACAACTGACAGGAACAACCCACCAAACCCACTTAACTGCAGTCTAGAAAGGGCGCCTCTTCCTTTTCTGTGTGATAGACTGTCTGAATTGGAATCAAGTGATTTACTGCTATCTACTCCTTTTCCTTTTACATCAGAATTAATGTCTTTTCAACATTAGATATCACCATAGCATATTGCTCATCATCTAGCATCACCTGATACACATAGCAAAAATTTTAAACTAAAAATTGTCATAAAAGTAATAAAGCCTGAATCTAAAATATGCATTAGGGTTAGTTACAAATATGAAAGAACTTGTGGAAGTAGATTAAAAAATGCTATAGAAAATTACCTATTTTCTTTTATGACTCTGAAAATGGAAATATAATTAAAAGCCAAAATAGATCTTCAGGTTGCACTAATAGATCTGACATAAGATAATCAAGAAAAAACCCAAATCTTGCAGTACTGAGATAGTTCAGAGGTAGCTTTGTAAAAATAAAAAGAATTAGGTTACATTTAGTCTATGTGAAGGACCAACCATTTCTGTTGCTCTTTCTCCTCCTGCCACCTTTTTTTTTTTAAGTCAGGGTTTTTCTCTGTAACCCAGAGCTGCTTTGAACTCAGCACTCTCCTGAGTGCTGGGATTGTAGGCATGTGCTACCACATCCAGGTAACGATATTTTTTTTCTGTACGAGATCAAACATCAGGTAGTTTAACTTTTTGGCCCATAATTCTCAGTTAGTTGTGAGAACACTCAATCCTGCTGCTGCTGCTGCTTAAAAAGAAACAGAGATAATGTGAAAACAAACAGGGCCATGTTCCAATAACACTTTGTTCACAAGGACGGGCAGGGGCAAGACATGGCCTACACTGTAGTTTTCCAGTTTTCCAGTTCCTGGTCCATGTAGAAATATGACAATCGTTTAAACAAATGAGTAGCTAGGGAACTTACTGCTTAATTTGATCATTTCTAGGTCCAAATCTTGGTCCAGATGGTCCCCTTCTGAAAAGAAAACATCAGTATTAGGAATGATAAAACAACAGAACAGAAAGCACACATCCACACACCTCATCAGTCGGATTACGTGTTATTGCCAGCCCAGATAGGGAAATTCCTGTGTGGTCTACCAGTCTCCCTGCCCCTAACTCTGTGGAAATAAGCCTGGTCCCAAAAGCGTGGTAAAAGTCAAGTGAGAAGGTGGCAACATTCGGGTTGTTGAAAGGTGCGGTGTCAGGCGGGCGCGCTCAGAACTCTGTGCTCAAGCATTTCTCCTTGCAGGCAGTCTCCTTGGAACCCTGTTTGATGCTCAGCATCTACTACATAGTCATGTTTCTACTGTACTGGTACACTGGCAGCCATAACTAACCTAATTATCTTCAATGTGAAAACTTTCTGAGAAATTAGGGCTTATATAATCCTTAGTGGTATATAGTTTTTTCCTAATCATTAATCTTCTTTGTCTTTTATTGGTCCTGGGGCTTGAATTCAGGGCCGGGGCACTGTCCCTGAGTGCTCTACCACTTGAGCCACAGCACCACTTCTGGCTTTTTCTGAGTAGCTTATTGGAGGTAAGAGTCTCATGAAATTTCCTGCCCAGGCTGGCTTTGAACTGTGATCCTCAGGTCTCAGTTTCCTGAGCAGCTAGGATCATAGGTATGAGCTACTGGTGCAGGGCTTACTCATTAAATTCTGAAATATGATATGCGAGCAATGTCACAGTATCAACAAAACAAAACCTGGCACCTACACCACACCAATTAAACTGCCAGTGAGTTACAAGACACTAGAAGTCGGAGTTCACCTTGAATTCAGGCTAGGATGAAATGCTGACTGAGAGAGAGACAGAGCAAAAGCTTCACTAAAGACACTGAAGTCTGGCCTTTGCACTGCCTGTTTAAACAGGCACAGGACCGAGACCCCCTCCATGGAAAAGGGATGCGGGCTGGCGGTGCTGCCATCCCAGCACTGAGCCGTCCAGAGGGGCGCTGAGAGTCTGAACAGCTGGGCACAGGACCGAGACCCCCTCAATGGAAAAGGGATGCGGGCTGGCGGTGCTGCCATCCCAGCACTGAGCCGTCCAGAGGGGCGCTGAGAGTCTGAACAGCTGGGCAACATTAGCAAGACCTTGTCGCAAAAAACAAGACAAACACACACAGTCTGGAGGGGAGGCTTCAGCAAGAGGACGCTGGCCTAGAGTTGAAGGCCCTGGCCTCCACCCCAGAACGGCCAAAAACAAAACACAAAACGCAAGGAAAAACCTCAAAGCTTTACCCTTCCAACGATACTATTATAAAAATTAAAAGGTTAGCAGCAAACATGTGCAAAGCATGTATCCGACCAAGAACTTCTCTACTGAATTTGAAAAACTCTTACAACTTAGTTAGAAGACAAATTAACAACAGGTAAGGGCTGAGGATATAGGGAAAGAGCACCCATTAATCACGCACAAGGCCTTAAGGCTTGAGCCCCAGCGCTGAAAAGAGAAAACAGTAAAGACTAGAAAACAGACTTCATCAAAGGAGGCGTAAGAATGGAAAACAAGTACACTGAAGACGTCCAACATTATCTGTCATTAGTGAAATGCAAACTAAAACCACAATGAGGTGTTACCTGATTCCCTCTAGACCAGCTGAGTGAGACAGGCGGGCTGTGTGGTATGAGTGAGCAGTTGGAGCAATTAAAACTCTTATATACTGCTACGGAGAATATAAAATGGTATAGCCATTTTGGAAAGTAGTTGTAAATGTAGACTAGCCTGCCTTTCACTTCTAGATATTAGCATTATGTCCACAGAAAAACATACACTTGGGCTGGGAAGGTGGCTCAGTGGTAGAGTACTTGCCTTGCATGCATGAGGCCCTGGGTTCAATTCCTCAGCACTACATTAAGCAGAAAAAGCTGGAAGTGGTGCTGTAGCTCAAGTGGTAGAGCGCCAGCCTTGAGCTGAAGAGCTGAGAAACAGTGAGTGCCCAGGCCCAGAGTTCAGGCCCCACGACTAACAAGACAAAAACAAAAAAAAAGAAAAATATACACTAATGTTTACAGCCCCTTTATTTGTAACAGTCAAAACTAGAAACAAATGGGAAGTGAGTAAATTTCAATATTTATGATATTGCAGTATCAATAATTGAAACAATCAACTGCAATACTTACTGCAAAATTAAAGTAATTACCACTTCATATGAATATATATTCATAAATGAGTACTACTTGGAAAACTCCTAACTATGGATACATGGATGAATCCTCAAAATAATTTATTCTGAACATATGAAGTTAAAAAAAAAGGGGAGGAGCTGGGAAGGTGGTTCAGTGGTAGAGCGCTTGCCTTGCATGCCTGAGGCCCTGGGTTCGATTCCTCAGCACCACATAAGCAAAAAGAAAAAAGCCGGAAGTGGTGCTGTGGCTCCAGTGGTAGAGCGCTAGCCTTGAGCTGAAGAGTCGAGGGACAGCACAAAGGCCCAGAGTTCAGGCCCCACAACCAGACCAAAAAAAAAGAAGGGACATATTTTATAATTTCATTTATAGAAAGTTCTAGAAAACACAAACTCTAGGTTCCATAATTATAGAAAGCAGAGTAGTGATTACTCTGGACTGGATTACTAAGAGCTATGGAGACACTTTGGGGGTGATACTCTTGTTCATGATTGATTTTGGTGATGATTTCCTAAGTTTATAATACATGTTATATCTCATACTATGCATTCTGAATACATGCATTTTATTGTTTTGTTGTATGTCAATTGGACCCTGATAAATTTGTTTAAAAAAAAAAAAAGAAAAACTTACAGAAAAAAGTCCTCTTCTTCATCTGAATCATCTTCCAAAAGATTTCTCTGTCAAAAAAAAGAGAAACACTGAGATTTCAGATTGAGAGTGAGAAGCTGTTACCTTGTAACGTCTCAGAGGCCTGGAAGAAGGGCACTGCGAGTAAAGGCGCAGTGCCGAGTGTGGAGCGTTGACAGCGCACTACTGAAGGATGGTGGGCAAAATATAATGTGAGTGCGTCAGACAGGGGGGAGAGGCCCCTGGGATAGAGAGGCCAGGGAAAAAACCCAACCTAGCAAAAGGTATAAAAGAGGGGAAATACGTAAGTAATGAATGTAAGATAATGAATGTCATTATGTAAAATAGAATTTAACACGATTAACAGTAGAAAAATTAAATAGTCACCTAACAATTCTTGTTGAGTATTTTCACATGCTAGGGCATTATTCAACACACCAAGCACTAGTTGTGAACAAGACAGACAGTCTGAGTTCTCACTGAAAAAAATCAACCATAGACTGAAGGCATAGCTGAAGTGGTAGAGTGCCAACTATGCGGAAGAAAGCCACGCCAGAGAGTGAGTCCTGCGCTCAAGCTCAGTGCTGGTGCACATGCACACTGGCTCAGGCATACACACACACCCCTGCATGCTACGCCAGAAATAAGACCTCAGTGAAACAGACAGCGATGAGCTGACTCGGCCATGGAGACTCATTGTGAGGGATGAAGTCTGAGTTGAGGCCCGGCTGACAAGTGTGCCATCCAAATACCAGGGTGAAGGGCCAGCAGAGGATGGACTGGTGCACAAGTCCACACCTATTAGTTATCACGTGACTGTCAGTGGTCTGAGTTCTGTATTCAAGAATAAAAGCTATACAGCCCCACCCCGGTGGCTCACATCTAGAACCCTAGCTCCTCCTCAGGACAGTGAGGATCTGAGGTCTGAGGATCGCAGTGCAAAGCCAGACTGGGAAAGAAAGTTCTTCAGACTCTTTTTTTTTTTGAGGGGGGGGGGCATTGGCAGCTCAGAAAAATGATACCCTAAGACTTCAGGAATTCCTGGTTCCTGACCTCCTGTTTTATCCCGCATCCTTCCTCCAGGAAAGCCACAGACACTAGAATTCTTCCCCAGGGAAGAAGGAAACAGAACCTCCGTTCCGCAAAGCCAGCCATGAAAGTTAGAAAGCACTGCCCTAATCGTCCCCTACCTTGCTACTTAAAAGCTGTCCATAAAAGATTCTCTGACCTACCTTGTTTGACTGACATCATGAGACCCCCATTCCACAAGGGAGCCTGCCTCGTACCCAGAAGGAAGTAATGATTCAAAGAGAGGCTGGAAGAATCTGGACAGACAGGCCTCAAAAAGTTTCCCTCCCTCCCACTTATATTACACTAGATCATATCATTTTTGTATCATCATATTTCTGCATGGCTGTCCATGCTTCATTGAACTGAGGCATAAAAATGGAGTCAACCTGGCCGGGCACCGGTGGCTCACGCCTGTCATCCTAGCTACTCAGGAAGCTGAGATCTGAGGATCCTGGTTCAAAGCCAGCCCGGGCAAGCAAGTCCATGAGACTTATCTCCAATAAACCACCAGAAAACCGGAAGTGGTGCTGTGGCTGAAGTGGTAGTGTGCTGGCCTTGAGCTGAAGAACTCAGGGACAGCGCCCAGGCCGAGTTCAAGCCCCAAGATGGACCAAAAGAAAAAAAGAAAATGGCGTCAACCTTGTTCTTTGGGTCTTAAATCTGAAGGCTCCCATGTCATGTAAGACTAAGAACAAATAAATCATTACTCTTTCTCCTGTTAACCTGTCTTTTGACACCTCGTATGTCAGCAGTGACCAGTCAGGGTAAGCAGGAGGCACATCCCTTTTACTGCCCGGCAGTGGCCATGAACTTTAGTTGTTATTTTTTTCTGTGACTTTGCAAAGGGAATACAAACATCTCTTTTTTGAAGTTAAGATTCTGAACTCACCCTTTCGCTTTTCACCGAGCCAGTAACATCATCATCGTTGAGGTGGCGCTTGAACTTGGGGGGCATATTTCTACTCACACTCTTCTATTTCCCAGCAGAGGCAGTATTCACCCTAAAGAGAAAATAAATCCTATCAGGCAGGGAACCTCTGGGCCGAGGGTAAATCATCGGCGGCGGCCCACAAGGCCCCGTGTGCTGCGGCCCTCCTCCCGGTCACCACTTTAGAAACACGAAAACCTTCAAGACAGAGTATACTTCCCTAAGAAAATACCTGGAGGAAATAGGTCTCTGTAGGAGTTTGTAAAATGAAAGAAGAGATAGGGGTGGATCCCGAAAATGTTTTGCTCAATGATTTTATCTTGTAGCTGATGACAATCGTTCCTCATTTTTAATTAGCTGGGTAAGCAATGGTTCTGTTTCCTCACCTAAAACAGAAAGTCATTTCTATGCTTTTGCATAAATTTGGGTGGTCACAAGATAATGCACACAGAAACATTCAAACTCATATTCCACTGGTGCTGCAGGAAGAGGGCTAAGTTGTGTAGGTACTAGTGTGATAGAGTAATGTATTATAATAGTTATGTATTTGTGTACATATATTCACTCACAAAGTAAAAGTACTTAAGCTCTGTCTGTCTGTCTGTCTCTCTCTCTATCTGTCTGTCTGTCTGTCTGGGCACTCCTCCTGTTTTGAAGGCAGTATGGGGAAGTCTCGCGTGCTCCTGACTGGCAGCAGACGGCCCCAGCGTTAGAATGAGTGCTCCAGCAGCAAAGACCAGGGCATGATTAAAAGGCTGGGACGTCTCAGCCCTCTCAGTCTCTGGGCTGCAGGTTGAGTTGACTCCCAGTGGCCAACGTAATCCAGGAGACCTACAAATGAAGCTTCCTTAAACATCCAAGAGTCGGCACTCCAGAGAGCTCCCAGGGAAGTGGACACACAGTGTTGTGTGAGAGTGGAAGTGCGTGGAAGCTCTTCTCCCACACCTTTCCCTAGGCACCTAAGACATCTATCTGCCCACACCCTTTGCCGCATCCTTTACGCTAAACCAGCAAACTTAGGTGTCACCCTTAGTCTCTAAGACTAGCATTGTAGTTGCCCCAATTTGTAGCTGATCAATCAGAAGCACAGACTGAACCACCGGAGGCTTGTGATCGGGTCTGAAGCGGAGGCACCTGGGAGACAGCCTTCAGCTTATAGCATCTGACACGATCTTCAAGTAGATCGCATCACAAGTTGATTTCTGCTCAAAAATCGGATGCAAAACTGCTTGATTTCTGGAGGAGAGAAATCTTCATATAAAATGTGGGATTTAATGGGAGAGCTCTGTGTTATGAGGAAGAAGAAAATGTTTTCATACATTAAGACTAGATTAAACAAAGTCCATTTCCTTTGCTATCTCATAGACGTTGATATGCTAATATGCAGTGTGATTTTACGGGGAACTACTTGCATAAGAAACATCATCAAAGTTTTCTCAAGAAGTAGCTGTGCATGTTGGGTGCTGATGATTTGTGCTTGTCATACCAGTGACTCAGGAGGCTGAGATTTGAGGATGCTGGCTTGAAGGCAGCCCAGGCAGGAAAGTCTATGGGACTCTTTAATGAACCACAAAAAAAAAGCTGTAAGTGGAGCTATAGCTCAAGTGGAAGAGTGCTAACCTTGAGCAAAAAAAGCTCAGGGACAGCACCTACATGCTGAGTTCAAGTCTCAGGATTAGCATTCCTCCCCCCCAACCCCCCCACCCCGCCCCCAATCACACAAAGCTGTCCTATGCAAATAGAAGTTTCCAGTATGTGGACCAGAGGATGGCAGAACATAGCTGAGGCACCGAGTGTTCACTGTGCTGAGCACATACGTATGCATTTCTCAGCAACGCATTAGTATTTTAGTACTCAGTAGTAAACACCAATTCATTTTCCTCTATTTGGGGTACCCGGGTGTTGTACTGGGGGCTTCACACTTGTGTGGCAGGTGTTCTAGTGCTTCAGCCCCTTCGCCTTTCTTTCGCACCGGTTAGTTTCTTGTTTATGGGTTTGTTTGTCTGTTAGTCCTGGGGCTTGAACCCTGGGCCTGAGTACTGTCCCTGAGTGTGTGAGTGTGTGTTTGTGTTTATTTGGAGGTAAAGAGTCTCAGGCTTTCCTTGTCTAGGCTGGCTTCAAACTGACATCATCAGATCTCAGCCACCTGAGTGGCTGGGATTGCAGGGGTGAGCCACCAGAGCCCAGCTACACTGGTTAGTTTTGAGACAGGATCCTGCTTCCTGCCCAGCTGTGCACCTAAATGTGATCCTGCTGTTTTAAGTTGCCCACTGTAGCTGGGATGGCCGGCAAGCACCACAGCCTCCAGTGACTTTCACTGAGATGGGCCCTCAGGAGCTTTTTGGCCTAGGCTGGCCTGGAACTACAATTTTCCTAGGCCAACCCGCCCCCTCCCTTTCCCCACAGCCAGGCTCATGGCAGTGCCACCACATCCTGTTATGGTTGAGGAGGTGTCTCAGTGTCTCCAAGGCTGGTCACAAACTGCAAATGTGATCTCAGCTTCCCAAAGAGCTAAAACTCTGGGCCTGAGGCACCTGCACCAGGTCTATTTCCCTTTCCATGCACCTTTCAAGGAAAGATTAAGAAACTAAGAGAAAGCAGGACCTAGGTGCGAAAGATACTTAACTTGAAGATGAGTACCTGTGGGCCACCGCACTTGCTGGAGTGAGAACAGGCCTGCATCCATTGTTCGTGGATGCGTTATTAGCTTTCATATTTACTCAACTCAAGATGCCCTTCTCTGCAGCAGCCCGGCATCCCCACCCTCTTCCACGAGAAGAGGCGCCTACTGCCATCCGCGTGCCGGCTCATATGACAGGCCAGCCGGGCGCCCGGCTCACACCCGCCCGTCGCCCCAGCCACGCAGGAGGCTGAGGTCCGAGGACCGCGGTTCAAAGCCAGCCCGGGCAGGAAAGGCCCTGAGACTCTCATCTCCAGTACAGCACGCAAGACCGGAAGCGGCGCTGTGGCTCACGCGGTGGAGCGCCAGCCTCGATGGAAGACCCGAGTTCAAGGCCCAGGCCCGGCAGCACGGACGCAGACAACTCCAGGTCCCAGCAGTGAGGCGGACGGTCCGGGCCTCGGGATCCCGCGCTCCGCTCCGACACCTGCCTGCCCGGGGCAGGCGGCGGGGCGCTGGCCACCGGACGGATGGACGGACACGGACGGACGGCGCCTGCGACCCAACCCCGCGGGGCGCGGACCCGGCCCACGCCCGCTTCCACGCCCGCCTGCCGGAGAGCGCAGGGCGAGAGCGCAGGGAGCGGGTCAGCCCGGGTCGGCGGGCCCGAGGTCAAGGCCCGACCCCCGCCACAACACATCAACGTCATCGGCGATGTCAGCATCGACGACGTCATCACAACGTCATCAACGCCGGTCGTGGCGGCACCGCGTCACCCCCGCGCGCCGCCGCCCCGCGCTCCCCACGCCGAGGCCCCCCCCCCCCCGCGCCGGGCGTCGCGGCTCGGCCCCGCGGGCGGCTTCCCCCACGCACACGCTCACGCTCGCTCACACGCTCACACGCTCACACGCTCACGCTCGCTCACACGCACTCACACGCTCACGCACTCACACGCTCACGCACTCACACGCTCACGCTCACCCCCAACAACCAAGCGCGCCGCCCCGCCGCCCCGCCGCCCCGCCGCCCCGCCGCCCCGCCGCCCCGCCGCCCCGCCGCCCGCTCGGGTCAAGCTCGGGACCCAGACCCGGAATCTCAGCAGGCGGCGGGCCCGGCCTCGGCCTCGGCCTGCTCCCCGGGAACGTCAGGGGCGCCCCGGCTCCACCCCTACTCATCCCCCCACGCACCCCTCCCTCATCATCCCCCCCCACCCCCTCCCTCATCATCCCCCCACCCACCCCCTCCACCCCCCTCCCTCATCATCCCCCCTCCATCCCCCTCCCTCATCATCCCCCTCCCTCATCATCCCCCCTCCATCCCCCTCCCTCATCATCCCCCCCTCCATCCCCCTCCCTCATCATCCCCCCTCCATCCCCCTCCCTCATCATCCCCCTCCCTCATCATCCCCCCCTCCATCCTCCTCCCTCATCATCCTCCCCACTCACCCCCTCCACCCCCCTCCCTCATCATCCCCCCCTCCATCCTCCTCCCTCATCATCCCCCCCCTCCATCCCCCTCCCTCATCATCCCCCCCACTCACCCCCTCCACCGCCCCCCCCCCCGCTCCGTGCCCCCCCCCCCCGCCATCTCCCGGTGCCCCTCACCGCGCAGCCCCCTCCCTCCTCCCCGGACCCCGCCCCGCCAGGCCCGAGCCCCCGCCGGACGTTGTGGGGCGACGAGGCCGGGGCGTCGTCCCCGCCCAGCCGGCGCCGGTACCTGGGGCTCCCGAGGAGTCCGGGCGGGCGGAGGAAGGCGCGGGCGGGCGCCGAGCGCGGAGGAGGCCGGGCCGGCGACGGTGGGCGCGGACCCCGCGTCGGCCGCTGCGCCGCGGCTGCGCCCCCGCTCGGCATCGAGCCGCTCGGCGCTCGGCGGCCTGGCGCCCGGCGGGGCGGGGGGGGGGGGGGGGGGGGGGGGCGGGCCCAGGCCGCGCAGACCATCGCCGAGGGAGTCGATGGGCCGGCAATAGCCGAGGGCCTGTGCCCGGCCCTGCAGGACCGGAGCGGGCGACCCCCGGAGCCGCCCGGGCGGGGGTGGGACAGGAGGCGTGGGGGACGGGGGACGTGGGGGACGGGGGACGTGGGGGACAGGGGACGTGGGGGACAGGGGGTGGGGGACAGAGGGTGGGGGACGGGGGACGTGGGGGACAGGGGACGTGGGGGACAGAGGGTGGGGGACAGAGGGTGGGGGACGGGGGACGTGGGGGACAGGGGACGTGGGGGACAGAGGGTGGGGGACAGAGGGTGGGGGACGGGGGACGTGGGGGACGGGGGATGTGGGGGACGTGGGGGACGGGGGACGTGGGGGACAGAGGGTGGGGGACAGAGGGTGGGGGACGGGGGACGTGGGGGACAGGGGATGTGGGGGACGTGGGGGACAGAGGGTGGGGGACAGAGGGTGGGGGACGGGGGACGTGGGGGACGGGGGATGTGGGGGACGTGGGGGACAGGGGACGTGGGGGACAGAGGGTGGGGGACAGAGGGTGGGGGACGGGGGACGTGGGGGACGGGGGACGTGGGGGACAGAGGGTGGGGGACGGGACGTGGGGGACGGGGGACGTGGGGGACAGAGGGTGGGGGACGGGGGACGTGGGGGACGGGGGACGTGGGGGACGGGGGATGTGGGGGACAGAGAGTGGGGGACAGGGGACGTGGGGGACAGAGAGTGGGGGACGGGGGACGTGGGGGACGGGGGACGTGGGGGACGGGGGACGTGGGGGACGGGGGACGTGGGGGACGTGGGGGACAGGGGACGTGGGGGACGTGGGGGACGGGAGACGTGGGGGACGGGGGACGTGGGGGACGGGGGACGTGGGGGACGGGGGACGTGGGGGACGTGGGACGTGGGGGACGGGGGACGTGGGGGACGGGGGACGTGGGGGACGGGGGACGTGGGGGGACAGAGGGTGGGGGACAGAGGATGAACGGCTGCAGCCGCGGTTCTCAGACACTACATTTACCAAAGTCTAAAACTTGTGGGGGGAACGGGGTGGGGGAAATGGGGAGCGCGAGGGAGGGGTGACAGGGTCCCCAAAGAAATGTGGCCGTTCCCTAACATGTCTGTGACCCCGAACCCCACCTTTATCATAACAGTAAACATGTCTTTTAATTCAAGAAAAAGCTGAGCACACAGGCGGCGACCCAGTGTACAGGAAGGTGACACCGCCCGGAGCCGTGTGACACGGGACTGGCCACCTCGGCGTGTGACACGGGACTGGCCACCTCGGCTTGTGACACGGGGCTGGCCACCTCTGTGCGTGACACCAGGTTGGTACCTCAGCGTGTGGCGTGTGACACAGGGCTGGTCACCTCGGCGCATGACACCAGGCTAGGCGTGTGATACCAGGCTAGGCGTGTGACACGGGGCTGGCCACCTCTGCGCGTGACGCCAGGCTAGGCGTGTGACACTGGGCTAGGCGTGTGACACGGGGCTGGCCACCTCGGCGTGTGACACACAGGGCTGGTCACCTCGGCGTGTGACACGGGGCTGGCCACCTCGGCGCATGACACCAGGCGTGTGATACCAGGCTAGGCGTGTGACACACAGGGCTGGTCACCTCGGCACGTGACACCAGGCTGGTACCTTAGCGTGTGGCGTGTGACACGGGGCTGGCCACCTCGGCGCATGACACCAGGCGTGTGATACCAGGCTAGGCGTGTGACACACAGGGCTGGTCACCTCGGCACGTGACACCAGGCTGGTACCTTAGCGTGTGGCGTGTGACACGGGGCTGGCCACCTCGGCGTGTGACACCAGGCGTGTGATACCAGGCTAGGCGTGTGACACACAGGGCTGATCACCTCGCCAGAGTGAGCTGGGCACAGCTGTCCACTAGCTCCTCAGTTGGGCCTGTGGATTTCAAACTCGGTGCATTCACTCTGGGTTACTAGGACATAAATGTATGTCACACACAAAGCCTGGATTCTGCCAGATGCTTCAGGAGTCATTTTCCCTGAGCGTTCTCCAAGATACACGTTTTGTTTTAAAGATAGCCATGTTCAGTTCCCAGGCCAACAGAAATCTGACCAGCAGACCAGGTCAGAGGGATGATCCTTTTGTCCCTTTTTCTTCTTTTCCTTTTCCTGAATATTGTAGGTCACAGGAGTGAGTGAGCTAAGGGAAAGAAAATGGTGCCTGTGTGCTCTTGATCCAGCTGTCCATTGATGCAGTGTCTGTGTCTGAATTCCTGGCTCTGTCCTGACCTCGTTTCTCCTACTCCTTCCCTCCTTCGGAAACCGCCCAGGCAGGCCCAGCACCCTGGCCCAGTCACACAGCTCCCAATGTAACTGGTATATTTGTTTAAACCTCAAACCTAGAAAGTAACTGGGCAGAGGAGTCCAAAGTTCACATTTTGTTTTGCTTTCTCATTGTATTAGCGAGGCTCCCACGTTCTTGCTGGGGTTACCTTCGTTTTTAAAAACGTTTTTAAAAACGATGTTTAGTATATACCTTTTCTGTGCCCATGGGGCTTGACCTCGTGGCCTGGGTGCTGTCCCTGAGTTTTTTTCACTTAAGGCTAGCACTTTACCACTTGAGCCACAACTCTACTCCTGGCTTTTTCTGCTGGTTAACTGGAGAAAATAATTTCATGGACTTTCCTACCAGAGCTGGCTTTGAACCATAATCCCCAGAACTCAGCCTCCTAAGTGTAAACCACCAGCACCCAGCAGTTTACTGTACACCTTTTTTTGGGGGAGAGTCAGTTGTGGGGCTTGAACTTAGGGCCTGGTCTCTGTCCCTGAGCTTTTGTTCAAGGCTAGCACTCTACCACTTTGAGCCACAGCTCCACTTCTGTTTTTTGAGTGATTAATTGGAGTTAAGAGTTTCACAGGGTTCAAATCACGGTCCTCATATCTCAGCCTTCTGAGTAGCTAGCATAACAGGTGTGAGCCACCAGCACCCAGCTACTATATACCTTTTAAACCTAACATGAGTCATTTGTTTTTTCTTGGATATATTGTGCCAGGGACTTTATAAAGACATAAAAATAAGAAACAGTGTTCAAGAAGAGAAAAAGAGGAATTTTCTGAGAACATTGGTCAGGAATTATTTTGACTTAAGAATACACTAGAGCAGGAAGTGGCACTGTAGCTCAAGTGGTAGAGCGCTGGCTTTGAGCTGAAGAGCTGAGGGACAGTGCCCAAGCCCAGAGTTCAAGCCCCATGACCTACCGGGAGCCGGTGGCTCACCCCTGTAATCCTAGCTACTCAGGAGGCTGAGATCTGAGGATCACAGTTCAAAGCAGCCCAGGCAGGAAAGTCTGTGAGATTCATCTCTAATTAATCATCAGAAAACTGGAAGTGGCACTGTGGCTCAAGTGGTAGAGAGCTAGCCTTGAGCCGAAAAGCTGAGGGACAGCGCCCAGGCCCAGAGTTCAGGCCCCATAACCAACAATAACAACAACAAAAAGAATACACTAGGGGGCGAGGCAGGGAAGGTGGCTCAGTGGTAGAGTGCTTGCCTAGCACGCTTGAAACCCTGGGTTCGGTTCCTTGGTACCACATAAACAGGAAAACGTTGGAAGTGGCACTGTGGCTCAAGTGGTAGAGTACTAGCCTTAAGCAAAAAGAAGCTCAGGTACAGCGCCCAGGCCCTGAGTTCAGGCCCCAGGACTGGCAACACACACCACACACACACACACACACACACACACACACTAATGAAAGATACCTTGTCTAAGGCATGTGCAACTTTAGGCAAATAGCCCGGGTTGTATCATCTGCAAATGGGTAGGCATTACTTAGATTCTGATTTAATTGTTCTGAGATGCTGTGAAATGGTAAGCTACACAGGCACTGGAGACCTGGGCTGGTTTGGAATGCAGTGGCTCATGGAATGGATGCTTCTTTGTATTGTGGCTGTGACGGCCACTGCACCCAGACCCTGAACTTACCTTATTCCCTCTTAGGGTTCATCTTGTGTCTGCATATTTGCATATGTTGGGGGGTGGGTCTTACCTGCTTTGCTACCTTCACTGACTGGAACTTTAGCCAATTACAGTCTCAGTTCTTGGACAGCTTAAGGAAATGTGATTATTGCTCAGAATAGGCATGTCACTGTGTAGCTTTTACGAATATCTGACTGCTTTCAGGTTTCTTTTCAGCCACCATCCTTTCGTGCTGCTGATTGTTTTTGGTTTCATTGCTTATAGATGGGATATTTGTGTGTACGTGCCTTCCAGAGCTAGGGTTTGAACTCGGCTGGGCCCTGTCCCTGAGCTTTTTTGCTCGGGGCTAGCATTCTCCCACATGAGCCACAGCTCCACTTCCAGCTCTTTGGGTAGTTAATTGGAGATGAGAGTCATGGACTTTCTTTCTGGGCTAGCTTCGAACTGCAGTCCTCAGATCTCAGCCTCCTGAGTAGTTAGGATTACAGGTGTGAGCCGCTAGTACCCGGTGGGAGAGGATTTTTTTTTTTTTAAGCCCTACCATCTACTCTCCTGAATACAGCCCCTTTGACTATCCCCAACATCTGTGAAAACTTAGAAAACGTCATTTTACAGCAAATTTTGAATCAAATAGACCAGTAAGCCTTAAAGATTATAAGTAGCATTGAGAATCAAAACTCCAGTCAACTCAAGCTACTTGCTTATTTCCTCCCCTACCTTATTTCTTCATGACCTCCATTTCCTCCGATGTTATTCATTTAATTTTCTTTGTTTTCTATTTTCCACTGTGAAACCTTGTTTTCACATATGTGAACCTGGTGTCCTCAGTAAAGGAATCATGTTGGCTTTATTTTTCTTTGTTTTATTTCGTTTTAATGAAGCAGGGGCTATGTTGTAACAGATAGGTAAAGTTCATTTGATCTAGTAATTTGACTTCTAAACTTTATGCCATAGATTTATAAAAGGGTTCTGTAAACAGTCTTTGCAGATTGTGTGTGTGTGTGTGTGTGTGTGTGTGTGTGTGTGTGTGTGTGTGTGTGTGTGTTCTACAGAGGCTTGAACACAGGGCCTGCGCACTATCCCTGAGATTCTTTTGCTCAAGGCTTGCACTCTACCACTTGCACTCTACCACTTGAGCCACAGCGCCACTTCCAGCTCTTTTGGTGATTAATTGGAGATAAAAGAATCTCATGGACTTTCTGCTAGCTTCGAACTGTGATCCTCAGATCTCGGTCTCCTGAGTAGCTAGGATTACAGGTGTGAGCCATAGATGCCCTGCTGAAGATTTATTTTTTAATAGCAAGCCTGTGGAAAAAAATCTCTTAACTTTCAAGAAATAGGACTTTTGAAAAATAAGTATGGTATATCCATGAATGGAATAGTACGCAGTCGCTGAAATGAACCAGATAGATCCATATGTACCGGCATGGAGCACCTCTGTGGTTTGTGGCTATAGGTGAGAAAAACAAGGAGATGCTACTTGTGTCACATTCACACACAAACGAGACCTGGTAGTCTAGGAACTGAATTGTGTTCCTTCTGAATTCATACGCTGAAGCCCTTTCCCCGAGTGTATTTGAAGATGAGACTTTTATAGCAGTGACTGTACTTAAATGAAGCGCGCATGGTATGCAAGTTTGCGGACAGAGAAAGGAGACTGGGGACAAGGTGAGGAAGCGGCTATAATTGGAGGAGAGAAGCCTCACCCGAAACCAGCCTCCATCACGAACCTTTATCCTCCAGAACTGAGACAGTGAAATGTTTAAGAAGCCAACCAGCCCACTGCATTTCGTTATCACAGTCTTGGAACCTGTCCTTGGTGTATAGTGCTTAATACTTCTCTCAAAGATAAAATGGCCACTATCTACCAAATGCCTGGTTGTAAATGCTGTTTTTATGATCAACACATACTCTGTGTTTCCGCATAACAACCCACTAATGTTCAATATCGTTTCCCTCATTTTATTGATTTAGAAACCAAGCTTCTGAGATGACTTTATGTAATTTGTCCAAGGTTAGAGAATGGGCGCATGAGTCAAGGTTGCAGAGTTGTAAGCTGAAAGTAAGGTGGGATAAATGCTTTATCTAATAAGTAGACCACATACTGGGCCTAAAATAGAAGTAAGGCAGTTTGCTCTTGAACAGCACAGAGGCAGACTCTATCACACTTAATGCTTGGGAGGACCTTACTCGATTGAGGAGGCCTTCTTTTCCTGAAAGTCAAATACAACTGTGACTTGTTAGTGCTGTGGTGCAGCCCCTGCCAGCACCTTCCTGACCTCTGACCCTCCCACTAAGTGGACTGTAAAGGAAGACAGAAAGCAAAACGATGGAGGCTTACTTTTTCTGCACTTTGACTTTCCTTCTTTCTCTCTTCCTCCTCTTTTTTCATCTGGTACCAGTCCTGGGGCTTGAACTCAGGGTCAGGGCTCTGTCAACTCAGGGTCTTGAGCACTTTTGCACAATGCTAGTGCTCTACCACTTCTAGCCACAGCTCCACTTCTGGCTTGTTGCTGGTTACTTGGAAATACAAGACTCATGGACTTTCCTACCTAGGTTGGCTTCAAACTGCAATCCTCAGATCTCAGCCTCCTGAGTAGTTATAGGTGTGAGCCACCAATGCCTGCTCTACACTTTGAAGAGAATAACAGCATTCTCAGAGCAAGAGAAACCTCCCACCTACTCTGTATGAAGAGGAATCCAAGGAAGAGTGAGTGTATACAACCATGTGTACACAAGCATGTCTTAGTCTGCATTACATTGCTATTAGAAACCACTGGAATCTGGGTACTTTATAAGGAAAAAAATGTTCCCTTAGCTAAACTGTGGAGCTTGAGAGTCCAGCATCCGGCAGGTTTATCAGTTTGGCCTATGATGAGCTTCTCCTTGGTTACAATGTGGTAGACGGCACCATAGCAGTGGCACAGGTAATGGCACATCTGAGGACAGGCCACGTGGTAAGACAGGAAACCAGCACCGGGAGGCTAGGTCGTGTTCCTTGGTTACATTTAACTCTGACGCCAATAGCAACCCCTTCCAAGAGCAGAGCCCAGGGACAGGGCTCTCTAGGCTGGTGCCTATGTCACTCCTAATAACTGCCCCACACAGCTCCACCGCTTAATCTCTAAGCAGAGTATTTGAACATAAGTATGCTTCTGGAACTATAAGGGTGCAAGCTAGATTGAACTGATTTCTTTTTCTGGTCCTGGGGCTTGAACCCAGGGCCTGGACGCTGTCCCTGAGCTGCTTTTGTTCAAGGCTAGTATTCTACCACTTGAGCCACAACACCACTTGTGGCTTTTTCTGGTAAGAGTCTCAGACTTTTCTGCTTGGGCTGGCTTCGAACCACAGTCCTCAGATTTCAGTCTCCTGAATATCTAGGATCACCTTTTTGTTGTTGTTGACGGTGGTGGTTATGGGGTTTGAACTCAGGGCCTGGGCACTGTCTATAAGCCAACAGCCACTTCCGGTGATTTGCTAGAGATAAGAGTTTCACAGACTTTGCTGCCCAGGATGGCTTCAAACTGTGATCCTCATATGTCAGCCTCCTGAGTAGCTAGGAGTGAGCCACCAGTATCTGGCAAACTAATGATTTTTAAATTGCTCCTTTAAATCAAGGGCTCTGCTTAGATTCCTTTTACTTCTCCTGGTACTCTGCACAGATTAATCACCCAGTAAATATTTGTTGAGCTGGTTCTAATTTTACAAAGTTTTCTTTCAAGAGGAAAAGATGAGGGAAAAAAGAAACTAAGGAAAGTGAAAGCTAGAAAAATTCTGAATCCTAGGCATAGGAGCCAGACGTGCGTTGCATAATGACCTTTACAAAGTGACATTTTCAGCACAGGTTTAATTTCCCAGACACCAAAACAGTGTATGTTGGGGGTGGGGGAGGGGGAGGAGGGGCGAGGGGAGAACATCTCTGCTTCTAAAAAAAAATTCTGTTTTAAGACTATCACCCTGCACTTAATAAAATATCTTCAGATTCTTTTGCTCACCTCATAGACAAGATAATGTAGAATCTCCCCAATGTTATAGATTTGCTGCGCTTTCCTGCACTGTTTGATTATTATAGATGGGTTAAAAAGGCTTTGGGCCTATTGGCATTGATTTCCTCTTGGCACTTCAAGACCAGAAAGGGGAATAAAAATTTGTGTCTTACAATGATAAAATGAATAAAAGGAAACGAGACAATCAATTTAAAGCACTGCCCGTGTCCTTGTCTTTAACTAAATGAAATCGCTTAGGATTCCGCACGGACACTCTGCCCATCCTCTCTGAGGGCGGCTACATTTATAGGGGAAAGAAGTGCTAAGCTCGTGGTACAAGTTAATGTCAATAAATGTGTTTCTTCCCCCCTCCAAGGTCACAGAGCCTTGGAATTCTACTCAGGCATCCCTAGACTTAGAATGCCTGCTTTAAATATTTCATCCTTTTCCATAAGGTTTGGACAACTCCAAAGTCAAATCTGAACCAAGAAAAGCTGCGGCAGTCATAGGTCCCAGGTGTGGACGAGGCCACCTGCTGGCAGCACCCGGCTCCCTGCTCCATTGCAAGCATCTGGCTTGCTCCTAGCACACAGCGCCCCTCTGCAGTGCCTTGCACCGTTCCTGGGTGGAACTGACATTTAAAAGTCATCTGAGACAAATCTTGCCTTGGCTGAGGTCTAACAAAGTGGTAGAGCTTGTCCTCAGCATGTGCACATTCAGTCTTCCGCAGCATCACACAAAAATCTTGCATTAACAGAACGGTCAAGTTTTTCTGGTGTGGCAGCCCTGAGACGGGGGCGTGGGTGTGCCTGACCCTCAAAATAATCCCAGGAGACACACGCCACTCCTTCTGGTGTGCAAAGACTTGGGTGGTGGTGGTGGTGGTTGTTGACGCGTCTGTCACTCAGCCAGGTGTGCAGTTCGGAATGCAGACCCAGTTGCTGTCCTTGCAGACTTCCTATTGTAGCAAGAAAAAAAAACTGACAAAAGTAAATAAGTTATGTAATTACAATTTGTGATGAGTATTTCAGAAAGAACAAACAAATGTCTGAGGCAGACTCCAGGGGGCCGTAAGGGAAGTATCTCTAAAGAGAGCACTTTGAAGCTGAAGCCAAGAGTAGGAAAAGCAAGCAATCACTAAGCAGCCAGGGAGAGGGTGTTCCTGGTAGAAGGACAGCCAGAACAAAAGCTGTTAGGCAGGAAAGAATTTGGCACTAAAATTTATTTTAAAAAATAGTGTTAGGCGCTCGCTTCGGCAGCTAAGATCGGACTGAGGCAGAGGTCAGCCGGCCCCCACCAGGACGGAGAGCAGATTTGCAAAGCGTTCCATATTTTAAAAAAACAGCGTTAAAATCACTTAAAACTTATCATCTTAACTGTTCTCTGCGATCCAATATCATCCTCTGCTATTCCCTCTCTTTACCAAACATCAGGCGCTGTCCTACCACTTCCTCTGTAAAGTGTGTGCGTGTGTGTGTGTGGGGGAACAGTCCTGTCACATACTACACTATCAATGAACCTTAAACACATTATGCTACAAGAAGTAAATTAATCACAGATGAATAGTGCACAGCTCCACTTACCATGAGGCTTCTGAAGTAGTCAAATACATGCAGGTCGAGAGTAGGATTGTGTTGTGCAAAATGAAAAGTCTTAGACACCTGTAGAACAACCAGGTGAAAGTAGTTGATACCATTCATCTGTACACTCAAATACAGTTAAGATAGTAATAATCCCAAAGCAGAAACAATCCAGTGCCCATCTATTGCCAAATGGATGCACTACATCCATCTACACAGGAGAATACACAATAGAGTATTAATCAGTCATAAAATGGACAGCAGCACTGTTACCTACTATATCATGGATGAAACTTGGAAATATTGTGCAAAGTCATAGAAGCCAGTCACGGCAGACGACACACGGCCATTCTGTTTATGTGAAACTTCCAAACCAGACATCTAAAGAGACAGAAAGTGAGGGACATCTGGGGTTTGTGGAACAGAAGGAGGCCGGGGAAATAGGATTAACGATCGTAGGCAGGTTCTTTTTGTGCTTATAATGATGTTCTGGAGCTAGGCTCTGGTAGCTCACACCTGTCATCCTAGCTACCTAGGAGGCTAAGATATAAGGATTGCAATTTGAAGCCAGCCCTGGCAGGCAAGTCTGTAAGACTCCTTATCTCCAATTAATCACAGAAAAATCCAGAAGTGGAGGTGTGGCTCAAGTGGTAGAGTGCTAGTCTTGAGCAAAAAAAAAGGAAAGGGGCTGGGAAGGTGGCTCAGTGGTAGAGCACTTGCCTCACATGCATGAGGCCATGGGTTTGATTCCTTAGCACCCCATAAGCAGAAAAAGCCGGAAGTGGCACTGTGGCTCAAGTGGTAAAGCACTAGCCTTGAGCTGAAGAGCTGAGGGACAGCAACCAGGTCCAGAGTTCAAGCCCCATGACCGACAAACAAACAAAAAGCACAAAACACTAGGGACAGTGTCCAGGCCCTGAGTTCAAGCCCAGGACTGGAACAATAAACAAACAAAAGTTCTAGAATCAGATAGTGGTGTTGATTGCAAAGCATCATAAATGTATTGATAGCTGACAAAGTATATACTTTAAATTGCATGGCATGTGAAGTATATTTTAATTTTTGCAGTGGTAATAGTTAAATTTTTTTTACTTTGGGTTTTGAATGAATTGTTGTGAATAAGACATGAAAACAGGCCATCAGACAATAGACCCTGGCAGGAAGTCTCACAAAATTCACACTCTGAGAAAGCAGTGGATTTTTCTAATTCCAAACACCATCCTCTGTGCTAAATGGTTTTTGCATAAATAGGATTTCCTCTCCTGCCAGCTGTCTCTAGAAATACCACGCTATATTCTCTGAGGACATTGATCTTCTGAATTTTCAAAACAGTATAGCAAGGAGGGAAGTTCCTTATACTGGGGAAGTCTTTGTACCAAAAGTCAGATCAATGAGGATAAAAATACATGATTAAAAGATGCATCAAGGAAAGTGAAAGTTCTGGCACTGTAATTTGAAATTCTCCTTAGGGGAAATAAAAAGACTTTCTTCACTCTCGTGGGCAAGAAAAACATTTTATTTGGGGGGAAGGATTCCACATAACTTTTTTTGTTGGACTAAAGGGAATTTTTAAAAACATTCTTTGAGGGCTCTGGATCTGAACGTTGAAGAAAAACATGTTGGGTGGAGCACTTGGATACATTTTATTTATTAAATTCTGTTTTGAAATCCATTCTCTTGGTGGTGAAAAAAATATTTTGGTGTGTGTTGTGGACAGAGATCATCCAAAAACAGGGGTGGTGGTTACATGAGGTGCTCCTGACTGAGAGTGACGAGTGGAGAGTTTAGGAGAAAAATAAGTTGTTTTGTAAGTGCTTTTCTTTTTTCTTTTTTGTCGGTCGTGGGGCCTGAACTCTGGGCCTGGGCGCTGTCCCTCAGCTCTTCAGCTCAAGGCGAGCAGCTCTACCACTTGAGCCACAGCGCCACTTCCAGATTTTTCTGCTTATGTGGTGCTGAGGAATCGAACCCAGGGCCTCATGCAGGCGAGGCAAGCGCTCTATCACTGAGCCACCTTCCCAGCCCATATTTCAATTTTTTTAAATGGCATTAGTTTACAACACCACTTGGGGTTTTGTGTGGTAAATGGATTGTTGTAAACAAGAGATGAAATCAGGCAATAGAGCTGGTGAGGAGTTTCACAAAATTCACGCCCTGAGAAAGCCCACAGGGGGCCTGGAGACCCTTCATGTGGTTCTTGCCCCAGACACAGGCCTCAGAGACTTTCTCTCCTCTGCCCCCACTTCCCAGTTCTTCCCATGAATTGCCTCTTGGCCCCAAAGACCAGCAACTTCCTATATATGTCCTTTCCTCCTCTCAAAGAGTACATAATGCTTTGCAGTGTAGCCATATGAGGAAATCTGTACACCCAGAATAGAAAGTCACCGAATGAAGAAAATCCTGGGAATCAAATATAATACCCAGTGGCAGTATGGCTGACTTCACTCCCGGTCACAAATGAGACATTTCCATTTATTATTGATCAGTTTGAGTGTGTGTATGAGAAATCGGTTATAACCATCTCTTAGGATGACACTAACTAATGTTGTTGTAGGCAGAGGGATCAAGTCTGCTAACGTGAAAATTAGCACCCTAAGTCTGAATTTCCTTCCTGTAAATTCAGAATATTATATGAGAAAGATTCTTAGCAAATGACAAATGTTTTACAAATTAAGAAACACTATTCTCCCAATCATAAGAATCTACTATTAGTTTGAGAGTGATTTCCCAGGTCAACCTTTTCTTCAAGAAATTGTTGACACCCAGCTAATAAGAAGGTATAGTATTACCCTGGAGCTTGGTGCCTGTCTTGTTATTCCAAGAAACAGAACTGTTGATTTCTCAACATCTCAAATGTGGAAAACAAACCTATTTTCCAAGATGGCCAGGATGAATAGTTTCTAGTATTATATGAGCCACTCCCTGTACACCAAGGAGAGATGCCCTTTACCCAGCGTACAGCCCACCCGTGAAGTACTCTGAGTCCCACTGGGTGGCTGTGGGAGAAGGGGAGAGGACCGCGTGCGGGGTGAGGAGACCAGCACGCACTCTGGTTCTGAGTGTCGCTGGCACAATGACCGCCACATTCCTCACAACTCACCCTTCTACAAACGATGCCCTTTCGTCTTCTGGGCCATCTAGCGGGCGACGTGGCAACCGTGTAGGGATTGCGGCCTTCATTTCCTGCCTCCAGCAAGTCACCAAACACTTCAGTCTTTCTCAAGCATAATTCTCAGATAACTGTCTTTCCAGCTATCGCGACCCTGTTCTCTGTTGGCTTCTTGTACCTTGAAGGCTTATTTAAGTGTTTGGAATAAAAGACACCTCCAAAGCTTGTTTGACGCAGTTTCTCATTTGATCAGCTGCTGCCACGGTAAACTTCTGCCCCAACCTTAAATTTTGTTTCTTCCTTTATTTATTTATTATTCATTAATTTTTTTTAGGTTCAAGACCTGGACTCAAACTCCGTACCTTAAACTTTTGTTCATTGATGGGCACTATACCAACTGGGCCAGGCCTCCAACCCTATGTTCCTTCCTTTCATATGTATTTTTTTGTTTTAGATTTTTATTGCTACAGTCATAAATTGCCAAAAACTTAGTGCCACAAAAGGATACACGTATTAGCTCGTAGTTCTCAGAAAGCTGACACAGGTGTCGGCTGGACACGAAAACCGGTGTCCTTCTGCAGGCATGATAGGAGAACTTTCCTTCTCCTTTCTCCCTTTCCTGGGCGTAGGGCCCTTCCCTCCCCCAAAGCCATCAAAACCAGGCCAAATCATTTTCGTCCTGTCCCATCGCCTGTTCTGCCTCTCTATTTAAGAAGACCCTTGCCCTGACACTGGTTTACTCCGACAGTCTAATCTTCCTATTTTAATATGAACTGATTAGTAACCTTAATTGCATCGACAGCCTCAATTCTCTTTTGCAATGTAACATAGTCCCACAAGCTGGTGATTAGGATGTGGACGTCTTTGGAGGGTTATTATCCTGTCTTTAAGATGTTCTAGCCTAAATGATCAGAAAAGTGCTTAGCTTCTCATTCCTTATTTCACAGCTAATTTTAGTAGCAAACTGTACACCCTTATCAAACTTTATATATGTTAAGATTAACTTGAAAATTATGTAAATCTGGGTTTATAGTTTTGGAAGTAAACTCGACAATATTAAATGTCCTTATATAAATACAGTCTTTATTTTAAATCACACAGGTAATATAAAGCAATGTAATAATAGGGAATAATAACAATAATTAGGGATCTTAAGAAAACAAAGCACTGAAGCATCTAATTGACTTAAATGAACCATACTCATTATGGTTCATGCCTATCAATTAGATTTCCTATTTTTGGTCTGAGACCAACACTCCACCACACCCCAGCACATCTCCCTGCCACAGCCACACCACACCCCTGCACACCACCCCCCACAGCCACACCACACCCCTGCACACCTCCCCCCCCACAACCCCACCACACCCCTGCACACCTCCCCCACAGCCCCACCACACACCCCTGCACACCTCCACAGCCACACCACACCCCTGCACACCTCCACAGCCACACCACACCCCTGCACACCTCCACAGCCACACCACACCCCTGCACACCTCCCCCACAGCCCCACCACACCCCTGCACACCTCCACAGCCACACCACACCCCTGCACACCTCCACAGCCACACCACACCCCTGCACACCTCCCCCACAGCCCCACCACACCCCTGCACACCTCCACAGCCACACCACACCCCTGCACACCTCCACGGCCACACCACACCCCTGCACAACTCCACGGCCACACCACACCCCTGCACACCTCCACGGCCACACCACACCCCTGCACACCTCCACAGCCACACCACACCCCTGCACACCTCCCCCACAGCCCCACCACACCCCTGCACACCTCCACAGCCACACCACACCCCTGCACACCTCCACAGCCACACCACACCCCTGCACACCTCCCCCACAGCCCCACCACACACCCCTGCACACCTCCACAGCCCCACCACACCCCTGCACACCTCCCCCACAGCCCCACCACACCCCTGCACACCTCCACAGCCACACCACACCCCTGCACACCTCCCCCCCACAGCCACACCACACCCCTGCACACTTCCCCTAGGTGTGCAATGTACCCGGCTGCCTGCTGGGACTCACACCTCCGCAGGGCCACGCCCCAACCGGAGCCACAGCTAAGGCCAGGGGGTCTGCTGGTCTGCTGGGTGCAGTTGCCGGGAGGTGGGAGGCACATGGGGGGAGGCACGGAGGGGGAAGATGGGGGGGCCCGGGGGGGAGGCCCGGGGGGGGCCCGGGGGGACATAGGGGATAGGTACGGGGGGGGCCGGGAGGGGAGGCCCGGGGGGGGCACGAGGGGGGGTCGGGGGGAGGCCCAGGGGGGCACGAGGGGGGGTCGGGGGTGAGGCCCGGGGGGGGGGGGAGGACAGGAAGGGGGAAGGCACCCGGAGCCCCGCTGTCACGCCTTCTCGCCTTTTATAAGAAATTAGCTCACTTTACGGTTATTACCGAGGTGACGTATACTGGGGTTACGGAGACCGAGACCGGCCGCCCGCGCGCGGGATCCGGGATGCAGAGCCCGGGGCCGGAAGGCCGCGCTACAGCGGTGCCCCAGACCGCCGGCCCCGCCCCGGCCCGCCCCGGCCCGCCCCGGCCCGCCCCGGCCCGCCCCGCCCCGGCCCGGCCCGGCCCGGCCCGGCCCCCGCCCCGGCCCCCGCCCCGCCCCTTCCTGGAAGGCCCTGGCCCCGCCCCCGGACAGCCTCCGGCCCCGCCCTCGGCCCCGCCCCACCTCCGGCCCCGCCCCATCCCGGCTCCGCGTCTTACGTCAGCAGTGCGCGCCGCTGCGACGCAGCCGCCAGTAGCTGCGAGACTTAGCGTGTCCCAGCCAATGAGGTGTCAGGAAGGAGACGCGGTGACCAATGAGATGCTGGGATCGCCTGGGAGGCTGCCCAATCACGAGGCCTCGCACCGGATATGGTTGCTGAGTTCGGGGACCGAGCTTGGGAAGCGCCTGCACGTGCGGCGCCCGGGAGTGGGCGGGCGGGCGGGGGCCCTGCGCTGGCCGTCAGCGTCTTCCCAGCCCCTTCGCGTTCTGAGCGCTGGGAGGCGGGTCCGCGTGTCCGTCCGTCCGTCCGTCTGCGGACGCGAGTCGGCGGTGCCCCGGAGCCGGTGCGGCCTCGCGCGGCCCCGCCGGGCGTGACCGCCAGGGCGCATGGCGGGCGCGGGGAGCGCGGGTCTCCTGCCGAAGAGCTCCCGGGACTTCGGCTCGGCGGACTACTGGGAGAAGTTTTTCCAGCTGCGGGGCAAGAAGGCTTTCGAGTGGTACGGGAGCTACCTGGACCTGTGCGGGCTGCTGCACAAGTACATCCGGCCCCGGGAGAAGGTGAGGGCGCGGCGGGGCGCCCGGGGGCGCGGCGGGGCCGATCGCGGGGCCGATGGCGGGGCCGGGGGACACGGGGGCGCGGCGGGGCCGATGGCGGGGCCGGGGAGGGCCGCCCGCAGGCCGCCCTGCGCCCCTCCGGCGCTGACACCCGCGGTGGGACGGGCTCGCCGCCCGCCCCGTCTCGGGGTCCCGGGCGCGCCTCCAGGCGTGCGCGTGTGGAGCCGCTCCCGCGCCGGCGCGGGGAACGCACACTCGTGAGAGTCGGTTGCACAAGGGGCGATGTGCGGGACGCAGCCCTGCGGGAGCCAGTGCGAGCCCTGAGCACCGGGCGCGCGCGGGAATACCGCAGCGGAATGGGTTTGTGCGGTTGGTGCGTGCGGAGACCTCACTAGAACCAGGGGAGACCGGGAGCGTTGGTGGAGGAAGCCTCCGTGCTAAGCCGAGTGTGTGAGCGTGTGTGTGTGCAAGTGTGTGTGCACATTCCTCCAGGTCTCATAACTGGAGGTGAGTAGTCAGACACCTGGTGTGCCTTGTTTGGTCTCAGTCTTGGGACCTGAGCGTCGGTGCTCAAGGCTGGTGCTCTACCACTTGGACCACAGCTCCATTCACGGACTTTCCTGCCCCCCCCCCCCCCCCCCCCCCCCCCCCCCCGCTGCCTTTGAACTGTGGTCCTCAGCCTCCTGAGTAGGAGCCCGAATGGCTTGAGCCGCCGGCACCCAGCAGTCCCACACATGTTTGTCTTCCAGGTGACCTGGGAGACCGCACTGTAAGTGGTCACTGAGGTTTTAACTCTGGTTTGTGCCCGAGCTTACACACTTCCCATCAAGTCATGCGTTAGCCAGAGATGGTAACATGTGAGCAGAATTTTGAAGAATAGATTAGAGATGGCTCCACAGAAAGGGAGTCAACAGTTTGTGTTTTAAGTTGGCTTCCGAAATACCATGAGGTAAAATCTGATGGGTGCAAAATTTGAACCCTCACAAGATGTAGTTTGTTACCTGTGAAGCCAAAGGCACTAATGGATGGATGAAGTTGGGAGTAAAACAAGATCCTAGCTATAACTAATGTGTTTGGATTCTGTGCTTTTGTGTTAATTTCTGAGAACTGGGTGCTCCGTTTCAGAGAAAAGGACTACGATATTGTTTCTACAGCACACAGCCCCATTCTCACATGACCTATTTTGTTGCTAAGTGTGGTTTTCACTAGTGATAAGAGTCAACTGTAAAGTTGCCTTTTTCGTGACAATACCATCTCTGTCTTCTGAAACCCGGAACAGCCAAGATCTTGAAATATTTGAAGCACATTCCTTAGCCTTGATTAGCTCCCTTTTATTTATGTATTTATTTATGTATTGTTGTGTCAGTACTGGGCTTGAACTCAGGGCTTGGGTGCTGTCCTGAGCTTTTTGGCTCAACTACTTTTCTTCTCTGCCTCTTGAGCCACAGCTCCACTTCCAGCTTTTTTGGTACCTAATTGGAGAGTCCCATAGTTCCCTGCCCAGGCTGGCTTTGAACGGGTGATCCTCAGAGCTCAGTTTCCTGAGGCACCGGACACCCTCCTTTCATCGGTTTTTGTGTGTGTCTGTGTGTGTTTTTCCTCTAGGTTCTGGTGATCGGGTGTGGCAACTCGGAGCTGAGTGAGCAGCTGTATGATGTGGGATATCAGGATATAGTGAACATTGACATCAGCGAGGTCGTCATCAGGCAGATGAAGGAGCGCAATGCCAGTCGAAGGCCCCGGATGAGCTTCTTGAAGATGGACATGACACAGATGGAGTTTCCCGACGCCTCATTCCAGGTGGTGTTGGACAAGGGCACCCTGGATGCTGTCCTGACAGGAGAGGAGGAGGAGACGCTGCAGCTGGTGGACAGGATGCTGGCCGAGGTGGGCCGTGTCCTGCAGGTGGGCGGTCGCTACCTCTGCATCTCCCTGGCCCAGGCTCACATCCTGAAGAAAGCAGTGGGTCACTTCTCTCGGGAGGGGTGGATGGTGCGGGTGCATCAAGTCGCCCACGGCCGGGACCCGGCGTCGGAGGCAGAGCCTCAGTTCTCCCTGCCTGTCTTTGCATTCATCATGACCAAGTTCAGGCCCGTCCCTGGCGCGGCCCCCCAGATCTTTGAGCTGTGTGCTCAGGAGCAGGGCCAGCCCGTGCGGCTGGACAGTGCCGAGCGGCTGGTGGCGGCCGTGCGTGAGCAGCAGCAGCATGCCTGGCTGTGCGGGCAGCTGCGCGCGGCCGGGGCCGGGCTGGGGAGGAGCGTGTCTCTGGACCTGTGCAGTGGCCACACGGGCGAGCCACGCTACACCCTCCACGTGGTGGACAGCCCCTCCGTGAAGCCAGCGCGGGACAACCATTGTGCCATTTTCATCAGTGAGTCGGGACGGCTCCCTCTCCTTCCCTGGAGGGGCTGGGGCTGGAGCTGGGCTTGATGGATGGGTATGGCTTGCTGTGTTCGTCTTTCTGATTTTCAGAGAATGCTATCTCCAGAGCGTTAGGCCAAGGCTCCCCACGTGTGCTTAGATTGGAGGCTGCTTCTTTCTCATCTTCCGTCGCAAAGGCCCCATGGGGTGTGAGAGTGGATCTGTGTAGGGAGGGGAACAGAGGTCTGTCTGGTAGCTAATACACCCCGTGCGGGGGCCTGTTGGCTATGGCGCTGCGGGGTAGGCTCTGGCCCCAGCGCTGGCCTCTGAACTGTGGGGTGTGAGCAGCCTGTGCTTCTCTGCAGATTTTAGGGAGGTGGTTCAGTGTAGCACCTGAAAAAAAAGTAAGCTCTGGAAACAAGACTGTGCATTGCAGTCCTGGCGAGGCTCCTTGCTGATAGTGCCGCGTCACACAAGCTGCTTTTATTGCGGGTACCTCCGTTTCCTCCCCGATGAAATAGGGTTTAACTCTTCTGTAGTTACAAGACATATATAAAAGCTCTTAGAAACAGTCCCTGGCGTGGTTGGGAGAATAGCTCAGATGGAAGAGCGCTTGTCTAGCGTGCAGGAGGGCCTGGCCCGGGTTCAGGCCCTAATCTCACGGCCTGCGGGTGCACACTGCCGAGTTTAAACCCTAGCCCTGCCAGAGAGCTTGTGCTTGGTATATGATAGGATAAATGCTTTGCATAAGTGTTATCAAAGAGTAAAAGATACCTTGCTTACCTAATGAGGGTCAGGAGATAGCATGAGGACATGCCTCCGTTGTAGGAAATTCTAAACAAATGCTAGATGCTAACAGTCGTGCGGGTGATTTGTTTCTTTGTCTGTGTGTTTTTCTGTTGGTCACGGGGCCTGAACTCTGGGCCTGGACACTGTCCCTCAGCTCTTCAGCTCAAGGCTAGCGCTCTACCACTTTGAGCCACAGTGCCACTCCCAGCCTTTTATGCTTATGTGGTGCTGAGGACTCGAACCCAGGGCCTCATGCATGCAAGGCAAGCTCTCTACCACTGAGCCACTTTCACAGCCCCCGGTGATTTGTTTCTGACAACAGAGCCATTTTCCAAGTATTCTCTCTACCACTGAGCCACTTTCACAGCCCCCGGTGATTTGTTTCTGACAACAGAGCCATTTTCCAAGTATTCTGTGATCCTGTCTGTCCTCGTTTGGGAGAGAATCGTGTAATGGATGTGAGCCTAGAGCCGGGTGGGCTGCCTGGGTCTCGGTGCAGCCCTGCCATTTCCCAGCCGTATGAATTGACGGGAATCACGCAGTTTCTGTGCCTCAGTTCCCTTTCCCTTCTTTTTTTTTTTTAAACGAGGAGAATGCCGCCTGCGTCTCGGGTGTTGTGAAGATCTATTACTTTATGTTTGTAAACTGCTTGGAGTCACACCTGGTGTGGAGAAAGCATTGACAGTAATCGCCTTTGTTGCTCCCTTCCGCCATGCCTGCCATGCCTGCACTCTGACGCACCTTGGGTCCTGTCCCGTGTCCCGTGGGCTCCCTGTGTGCTGGGGTGTCAGCAGCCCCTGTGTGGGTCACGGGAGCCACGTGCCTGCCACGGGGACCACACTGCTGTGGGTCTGGCCGCTCCGGCCAGGTCTCCCTGTGACCACGTCCCTCCTTTTCAGTCCCCCAGGGCCGTGAGACTGAGTGGCTCTTCGGCACGGAGGAAGGCCGGAAGCAGTTGGCAGCTAGCGCGGGCTTCCGGAGGCTGATCACGGTGTCCCTCCATCGAGGTCAGCAGTACGACGGCATGGACAGCATTCAGGCGGAGCTGTCGGCCAGCGTCATGGAGCTGGTCCCGGCCAGAATGCCCTCCCAGCAGAAGGTACCAGCGCGGGCGGATAGCAGCTTTCCCTGATCTCTGCACCCACCCTAGCAGCCAGGAGGGCAGAAAGAGCCTTGGAAGAACGGGAATCTGACCTTAGTTTGGTCCTTTGAGGTGTGTTAGCTTAGTGTTAAACGGGCAGAAAACATTTTCTTGTGGGGTGCTGGGGTCTCACTCCTGAAATCCTAGCTACTCAGGAGGCTGAGAACTGAGGATCATTGTTTGAAGCCTGCCTGGGAAGAAGAGTCTGTGCAGTGCTTATCTCCAATTAGCCAGCAAAAAGCTGGAAGTGGAGATGTGGCTCCAGTGGTAGCACGTCAGAGGCAAGCACGAAAGCCAAGTGAGCACAGGAGGCCTTGGGTCCTAGCTTCAGGACCAGCACCAAGGCAGCCAACAGAACCCAAGACAACAACAGTCTTCTCCTGCCCTGGAGTAGAGAGACAAAGTTGAATAGTTGCTTTTATTAAGAACCATAGCAGCATGGTTGTGCATGCATGCGTGTCTGTCTGTCTGCCTGCATAGAGATGACAAGATGGAAATGCTGTACATCTTGCTGCCTCTAGCTCTTCAAACTGCTGATTGTTGAGACTGTTTCTCTTTGCTTGCTTTTGAAAAAGACATCTTGGGGCTGGGAAGGTGGCTCAGTGGTAGAGCGCTTGCCTTGCATGCATGAGGCCCTCCCTGGGTTCGATTCCTCAGCACCACATAAGCAAAAAGAAAAAAGCCAGAAGTGGCGCTGTGGCTCAAGTGGTAGAGTGCTAGCCTTGAGCTGAAGAGCTGAGGGACAGCGCCCAGGCCCAGAGTTCAGGCCCCACGACCGAACCCCAAAAAAAGAAAAAGTCATCTTCACCTGTCTTGCTCCTCTGAACTGTCATTATCTGAGGTATAAAATGGAAAGGACCCAACAGCTCAGTGCGATTTCAGAGTATTAGCATTGCTGGCTTTAAAGTTGCAAAATAATGATACAGGATCATCAGTTATACCTTCTACTTTGACATCTTGTCAGTTACTCATTACATGAGTAATTGACAGGCAGCTTTTTTTATTTTTTGACAGATGGAAAAGCCCACGTATCTGGAGGACTACTGTAAAAGTGCAAGTCCCTTGCTGGGCATGAGTGGCTCACGCCCGTAATCCTAGCTCCTCTGGTGGCTGAGATCTGAGGATCAGGGTTTGAAGCCAGCCCAGGCAGGAAAGTCTATAGGCAAGCACCAGAATAGCTGGGAGAGGAACTGGGGCTTAAGTGGTAGAGTTGCTAGCCTTGAGCAGGGAAGCTCAGGGACAGTGCCTTGACAGTTCAAGCCCCAGGACCAGCACAAACACATACACAAGAAATACAAACCCTGCGTTTCCAGACCATACTCCAGACCATGGACAAATGTGTGCTTGATTTTTCCTGGCTGAGTTGGTATCCATGAGCCAGACATTATGTCAGGGAGACCCAGATCCTCCGGAAGCTTCCTCTGTGATCTCTGAAAGGTCAGAAATTGCTGATAATTAGGAGGTAGCCATGATGGTATTTATGGTGGTAAATGTGTATAATTTCTGCATTTGGAAAGGAGGATCACAGGTTGATGCCAGCCTAGGCTACATTGTAAGACCCTGTCTCAAAACATAAAGAGGAAAAAAAATAGTTGTAAAGGTGGTGGAGGAGGTAAGAAGTTTTAGAGGGAAATATATTTTTCTCCTAAGGTTTACAAAAATTTGAATAAAGAAAATAACTGGGGGAACAGAGAAATACTTGCAGATTTAGGGGGTGTTTTCCCCTCTTCGTGGCCATTACCCTTATCCAGATTCCTCATAAATGCAGCCCCTTCCTGAGGCTTCCTTCTAGCTTTCATTATTATTATTTTTTCATTCTCCCGGGCATTGAGAGGTCTTTTAGTGGTTACGAATGAGTTCTTACATTTTTGGTGGGAAGAATTAATTATATTTCAATAGTAGCTCAGGAGATGTTTTTGCAGTCACAATTTGCAGAAGGTGAATTGAACTTTTAAAGAGCCGGCAGACAAGAAGCGTAGTAGATGGAGATCTTCAGGGACACTCTCCACAGCCCTGGCAGGAGGTCCTCTTGTTGAAACCCAGCAAGGGATGGGTGGCTTCTCGTGTTTCCTAACTGAGCTGGTGTGTCTCTGGCCATGTCTCCAGGTGCCCTTTCTATCTGTGGGGGGGGACATCGGTGTCCGGACCGTCCAGCACCAAGCCTGCAGCCCCCTGAGCGGCGAGTATGTCATCGAAGACGTCCAAGGGGATGACCGGCGATTCTTTCGGCGGCTGATCTTCCTCAGCAGCAGGAACGTGGTGCAGTCTGAGGCCCGGCTGCTGAAGGACGCGTCTCATAGAGGTGAGGCGTCGTAGGCCCGGCCGTGGGAGCCGCCGGGTGGGCGAGGGGAGGAGAGGCTGGTGGCGTGAGGTGACACCGGTCCAGGTGGGAGCTGGAGCCTGTGTCCCAGGCCACGCGGCTGCCAGGACAGCCCATCTTACCGCCCGGGCCCTCCGGGCGCTGGCGGCGAGTGGCAGAGTGGAGGTATTTCTTTCCTTCTGAAATGATAGGGAGCGGGCGTGGTCTGCCAGAGTAAGTGTGGTGATACTTCAGAGCCTTCAGGTCTGCACTGGTGCTCAGGAGCTGACCCAGCAGCGGGGAGCTGGCTGGCCTCTGTTGCCCACCTCACCTGCTGGAGAGGGGCTTTTGAAATCTGTTTTTTGTCGATCATGGGGCTTCAACTCGGGGCCTGAGCACTGTCTCTGAGTTCTTTTGCTCAAAGCTAGTGTTCTACCATTAGCGTTCTACCCAAAGGCCACTTCTGGCCTTTCCTGGGTATGTGATGCTGAGGAATTGAACTCAGGGCCTCATGCATGCTAGGCAAGCCACTTTCCCAGAAGATGTATTTTGTCTGAATCACTTAACTAATGCTGTCCCTATTTCCTTAGAACTCAGTTTTCTTATGTACCAAGAACTGGAAAGATAGGTTGTTGTAAAAGATAAAAGACAAAAGTTTTGGTACAGTAATTGGCACAGAATAGGTTAGTAGCTGTACATCTCCTCTAGAAGCATTTAGGAGTATACTTTTCTCCATCAGTGCATTAATCCCTCAGAAGGCTGTTACTTGGGCTTGAAGTCGGGGAGTTGAGCTCCTGCTTGGCTCTTTTGCTCAAGGCTGGTACTCCATCCCATAAGCCACACTTCCACTTGTGACATTTTGCTGTTCATTTGCGGTTAAGAGTCTCATAGTCTTTGAACCTCAGACCTTAGCCTCCTAAGTAGCTAGGATTATAAGCATGAGCCACCAGTACCTGGCAAGGTGGTCTTTTTTTTAAAAACCAGTTACTCATTTTGTATTAGTCTGAATTAGTTGTACAAAGGCGTTTCATTTCAGCGCGCACGGTTATGTGTACAGTGATCTTATCTTGATCAGAGTTACCTCTTCTGTCATTCTCCCTTTTCCTTCCCAAGCCAGTCTCATCAGATCTCGCTTCACTGCCATGCAGGTACCTGAAGGAGTGTGACTGTATGTGACTGGGTGCTGACTCTAAGCTTCTTTTGCTTAAGGCTAGGGCTCTTGAGCTACAAAGCTACTTCCAGCTTTTTCTGAGTAGTTTATTGGAGATAAGAGTTTCACAGATGTTCCTGCCCAGGCTGTCCTAGAATGGCAGTACTCAGATCCCGGCCTCCTCATTAGCTAGGATTACAAGTGTGAACACCCAGCAAATTCTTGCCTCTTTAACAGTTGGCTTTCAAGTCTGTTCAAGCCAATATCTGCACACTGATACCTGTAACCTTTATGTCCAAGGACTAGAGTAAGAAGCATAGTAGTATTTCATTAGTGTAAATCTCTCATCCAGCCCAGAAGAAACGGAAAAAGGAAAAGAAGAAGCAGCGATCTACGAATGCTTCCGAGGACCTCCCTCCTGCCCCTGGGCAGTCCATCGATAAGAGTTACCTCTGCTGTGAGCACCACAAAGCCATGATCGCCGGCCTCACCCTGCTCAGGAACCCGGAGCGCCTCCTAGGTGAGCGAGATGCCACCGCCCGCCACAAGGGGGAGCCTGGGAGCCTAGAGAAGTAGCTGGGCAGTGATTGCAAACTGGCAGTCGCTGCGTCTCTGGGTGTTTCAGCCTGTCATCTTGAAATGGCTGCACGTGTTGATGCATAAGTCCTTTCTTCCCTCCCTTCCTTCCTTCCTCCCTTCCTCCCTCCCTCCCTTCCTTCCTTCCTTCCTTCCTTCCTTCCTTCCTTCCTTCCTTCCTTCCTTCCTTCCTTCCTTCCTTCCTTCCATTTCCTTTCTCCCTCCCTCCCTTCTTCCTCCCTCCCTCCTTTCTCCCTCCCTCCCTCCCTCCTTCCCTCTTTTCCTTCCCCCTCTCCCCCCTCCCTCCCTCCCTTCCTCGCTTCCTTGCTTTCCAGTCTGAGGGCCTGAGCACTCTTCCTGAGCTTTTGTGTTCAAGGTAGACACTCTACCACTTGAGATACAGCTCTGTTTCTGGCTTTTTGGTGGTTAATTGGAGATAATATTATAGACCTTCTCGCTTGGACTGGCTTTGAACCTCGATCTTCAAGTCTCAGCCTCCTGAGTAGCTAGGATTACAGGTGTGAGCCACCAGCACCCAGCTTTTTCATTTCTTTTGAAAATTAAGGTATAAAAAAATTACCAAATGAAAAGTATTTGGATTAAGTGCTCAGTTTGATGAAATTTTACGTTTTATATATCCATGTTAACTAGATTTAAAAATTAGATGTCCAGAGCCTTTGATAATGTGGTTTTTCGGTAGTGTATTCCTTGAGCACAAGATGAAAATTGTTGAATTTTAACCTAAAAATCCTTATTATGGTCAGTGCAGAGATAGTTTTATGACTATCTGGGTCTAACCTCATTAGAAGACGTTTCACACTTAGAAATGTGTTTGTCTGAAGTCCTCAAATACCCCTACTGAAATGCTCTGTGTTATGTGCCTGAAATCTCATTTCTTAGCTTTCGTCCTAGGGCCTAGCTCCTTTCGGGGATTGTCCTGTCTTGCGTCCCTTCTTCTGTGGTTGCTGAGTTTTCTTTGTGATTAGGGCTAGGACCTGGGCCTTCAGCGTTTTCTTGGGATGTACAAAACTGGACAGATGACCCTTATTTGGTCAGGATGTCTGAAAAGGCAGTTCCGGACTGTGGAGTCCAGAGTCAGTCAAGGGGCATCGCCCCTGCCCTACGGCAGGATCAGGAATAAGGGAATGGGGCTATTGTTCTCCATCTCCTGCGATGTGGGTGTCTCCAGGAAATCTTCTGATACCGTGAAGCAGAGTGCTTAGAGATCTTTAAGAGCCCATAATGCTAACTCATGAAACATCTTCAGGGTCAGTTTGCAGGTGTCAGTTGACTCTCACTTTCTGGTCTGAGGGAGGGAGGCCAGTGCTTTGAGCCTTGCGTTTGTGAGCAGCGCTGACACCGTCAGCCCCGCTCAGGGGGCGCCGCACTCTGCAGCCGGAGCAGGGCATGGTGACACCTCTCTCTCCCTACAGACAGCCCTCTGGCCTTGCTGGTGGTGGGCCTGGGTGGAGGCAGCCTCCCCCTGTTCGTCCACGACCACTTCCCAAAGTCCTGCCTGGACGCCGTGGAGATCGACCCCTCCATGTTGGAAGTGGCCACCCGGTGGTTTGGCTTCTCGCAGAGTGACCGGATGAGAGTCCACATTGCAGACGGCCTGGATTATATTACCAGCCTGGCGGGGGCAGAAGGAGGTACTGAGGGGGGACGCGGGGAGGGGCGCTAGCAGACACTGGCCCGAAGGCCCCCGGAATTCCTCTCCTCCGCGCCAGTCCTTGCCGTCCAGTGATTGGTTGATGGGTCCATATTGGTTGGCGTCTGCTTAGCGCGGTGCTGAGGACCGGAGGACTGTGGCGGCCTTCGCGTTCTGACGTACCCTTTTTCCTTGACCCTTGACCCTGCCACTCCTCACCCTTGCAAGGGAGTGGAAGCCTCGCTGGGTACGCGAAAAGGGAAGAAAAACGTGGAAACAGCTGAGGTGGCTGTTGGGGCGTTTGGTGAAGCCTTCAGTTGAAGGTGGAATCAGTCAGACACGGGTGCCCAGTGTCCGCGCAGCTCCGCGCTGGCCCAGGACAGTCGACAGCATCCGCAGACACAGTTTTCATTGTCCCAGAAGTGGGGTGTGGGGAGGCAGCTGCTCCCAGTGTGGAGAGGCTCTGAGTGGCTCGAGGTCCCCCCTCCCTCCCCCCTCCACTCCCCCTCCCCCGCCCCGGGGGGGGGGGTGGCACAGGCAGGCACAGGCAGGCGGCCTTGGCAGCACTGCGGCCCCAGAGGCGGCCGGGCTGAGGCTGAGCCAGCCCGATGCGGCCATGACTTGTTGCTAGTCCTCCCGCGGCTGGAATTAAGGCTCCGTTCTGCTCTGATTGTGCCCTGGACTTAGGTAAAGGCCTGTTCATTTCTTCCTAGCACTGGGAACTGCTCTGCCCCTTTCATAGCGCTGCAGCTAGGCTCGCCGGGGAGCTCAGGCTGCCTTCCCCGGTCTGCCTGCTCAGTCGTGGGTGCCCTAGTTACCCCGAGGCTAGGCTGTCTTTCCGGAAGGGTGTGGCAAACGGAGGCCTGCCGGGAGGCGTGGGGGCTGGAATGCGCAGGTGACAGTCTTGAGGTTTTCCCTTGTCACCTGAACCTACCTGTGACTCTTCCGGTTCCATCACTGTGTCAGGCCGAAGACGGCCAAACCACACGAAGTGTCTGTCTGGCTGTCGGGTGTGTGGTAGACCTTCAGGTAACACTGGTGCCCTGCTGGCGTTGCGGGCGGCGTCCAGCGCTGGGTCCTGACCACTGTGCTGACTCCGCCTCCATGCTTTTCCTTGCATGTCGGCCTGCCAAATAGTTTTTGTTTTTGTGGGTTTTTTTGTTGTTGTTTTTGCAAAGAAACCAAAATCAAGGCTAGTGTAAGGGTCCAGCGGTAGAGTGCTTGCCCACCTTGTGCGGGATTCTGGGCTCAGGGTTGAGCGCCGAGAGCAGGCAGGGTAATCAACGTCCGATCAAGTCTGCATCAGTTCTTGGCATGCCACGCCCCAGAGTGCACCCCGATGGCAGAGTCACCAGCTCAGGGTCACGGCGCGCCGCCTGCCGCCGCTCGCACCTCCTGGGAGGGAGCAGATCACGTTCCTTCTCATCCGCTCAGCAAGATGGTTTGTCTCTTTTTTTTTTTTTTTTTTTTTTTTTTTTGGGTCCGGTCGTGGGGCCTGAACTCTGGGCCTGGGCGCTGTCCCTCAGCTCTTCAGCTCAAGGCTAGCGCTCTACCACTTGAGCCACAGCGCCACTTCCGGCTTTTTTCTTTTTGCTTATGTGGTGCTGAGGAATCGAACCCGGGGCCTCAGGCTTGCAAGGCAAGCACTCTACCACTGAGCCACCTTCCCAGCCCGATGGTTTGTCTCTTGAGCCAGCTCTTGCTCCCGGAACTGGAAGAGATACCGCTGGCTTCCAGTGTCACAGCGTTGACTTCTCTCCTGGAACAGGAGCTGTTTTCAGAGTTGAGGAAGTGACTCTTGGCCGGGCCAGCGCTTAAATGCCTACTCGGCTGCTTTGTCTCGATCACCAGTTCTCAGCCCCCCTAGAGAGAAGAAAATTGCAGAGGGAAATTCCCATCTCTTTTCTCATCTACTTCCCACCATCCCAGAATTTTTTCCTTGGTCAGGAATGTAATCTACATTTTCTTGAGGATGTAGACACTTTTCAAGCTGATTCTCAGATTCTGCCAGGGTTGACTCCCCCCAGCTCCCCCCCCCAGCCCCAGCCTAGGATGGGCCCTCGGTTTGCGCCCGTGGAGGGCGTGTTTGGATGTGTGGAGGTTCACCGTGGGACGGTTAACTCGGATGGCAAGGATTCTTGGGCAGGGCCATCAGTGGTCTGGGCAAATCACGTCCTCCTTCTTAGCTTTTGTGGCCACTTTGGCTTCTCTTTTCCAGCCCGGCCCGCCTATGACGTGGTAATGTTTGATGTAGACAGCAAGGACCCCGCCGTGGGGATGAGCTGCCCACCCCCGGCGTTTGTGGAGTTGTCTTTCCTGCAGAAGGTCAGAAGCCTCCTGACTCCTGAAGGTATGCTGAAGCACACGTCGCAGAACTACAGAAGGAAGAGCGGGCGGGCTTAGGAACAATCTTTACTTTGATTAAAAAGAAAAAAAATGCAGGCAGCCAGGCTCAGTGGCGCACACCTGCAGTCCTAGCTGCTCAGGAGGCTGAGGTCTGAAGAACCTGATTCAGAGCAGCCCTGGCAGGCACGTCGGTGGGACTCGGTTACCCGGCGCCTGGCTGTGGGGGTCGTGCATACGTGACTGCACATCTCCACTGTCAGGGCGGGGGTGGTTTCCGGTTTCTCGTCCAGTCCACACCGTTGGGTGGAGTATTTGTGAGTCTCTTGGTGTACACACAGCGTGGTCTGTACTGTGCACATGCGTAGACCCTGCCGCACACGCACGGTGCGACACTGGCGACCACTGGAGTGCTTCATCTACTCTGAGCTCGGGAGAGAGCAGGCGGAAGGCTTACTCCTACTCTTCTTTTTCTTGACAGTACTGGGGTTTGAACTCAGGACCTCATGTTGCTAGGCAGATGCTCTACCACTGAGCCACGTGTCCAGCTCTGAAGCTCTCAATCTCCAAAGTCACAGCCCTCTAGGTCTTTTTTTTTGGGGGGAGGTGGGGGGAGAGGGTTGGTTGTGGGACCTGAACTCTGGGCCTGGGCGCTGTCCCTCAGCTCTTCAGTTCAAGGCTAGCGCTCTACCACTTGAGCCACAGCGCCACTTCTGGTTTTCTGGTGGTTTATTGGAGATAAGAGTTTCACGGAGTTTCCTGCCCGGGCTGGCTTTGAACTGCGATCCTCAGAGCTCGGCCTCCTGAGTAGCTAGGATGACAGGTGTGAGCCACCGACGCCCGGCTCCCTCTAGGTCTTGGGCTTGGTGTCAAGTCCTGTGGTGCCCTGGGCTTAACCAGGACTCGAGTCGCTCTGGGTGGCCTTCTCACTCACTAGCCAGTGAGCGCCGCGCGGTGTCGGGCTAGGACGCAGCAGCCTGTGGAGCTGACCAGGTGTTATTTTCTTGGAGATGTGAATTACTATTTGTGTGTGTGTGTGTGTGTGGGATTTGAACTTGGGACTTGTGCTTGTTAGGCAACTGCTCTGTTTGCTTGAGCCACGTCTTTATAGTCTTTTTCACTCTGGCAAAGAGACAGGGTCCTGCTTTTTACCCAGACTGGCCTGAATTACACTGCTTTTATGTGTGCTTGTGTTGTACCAGAGATGGCAGGCATGTTCCACTGTACCCAGCTCTTCCTGTTGAGATGGAGGTCTCGCAAACTTCTTTTACCTGGGTTGGCTTTGATCTGCAGCCTTCCTGAGCTCAGTCCCCTACAGAGCTGTTGGTTTTGGAAACTTGCTGTCCAGTCTGGCCTCAAATTGCAATTTTCCTGATCTCTGCCTCCCAGATAGTTAGGATTACAGATGTGAGCTGTCGGTGCCCAGTTAGTGACTTCTTTATCAGAACAGTTCTTGGGAAACTGAGGCATAGAGAATGGGAATGTGTTAGCCACACAGAAGAGCAAGAAGTGAGGCGGATGTGTCTTCTGAAGTCTTCCCAGCAAGCTTCCTGCCGCGGTGGCCGTGTCTGCTTCGCCGTGGCCTCCGAGGGCCGGCGGCCGGCCTTCTCCAGCACGGCCCTTGTCTCTGTCTCGTCTGCTGATCTGTGGTCCTCTACTCTTCCCACGCTGCAGGCGTCTTCATCCTCAACCTCGTGTGCCGAGACTCGGCGCTAAAGGAGTCTGTTCTGGCGGACCTCAAGGCGGTGTTCCCTCTCCTGTATGTCCGGCGAATCGAGGGAGAGGTGAACGAGATCCTGTTCTGTCAGCTGTCCCCGGCGCAGAAACTCGCCACCCCAGAGCTCCTGGACATGGCCCAGACCTTGGAGCGGACCCTGAAAAGGCCTGGGAGGGGTTGGGATGACAGCTACGTCCTGTCGGATATGCTCAAGACTGTGAAGATCGTGTGAGGGCTGCGGCTGGCGGCCGCCTCAGCCCAGCTCACCTCCAGCTCCCGGTCCACCTGCCGCTGAGGGAGCCCCGTCCCTGCACAATACTTTAGACCTTGGCATTTTTCTTGGTTTCATACTCGGCTACATGCAGCCTGCAGCTCGCTAAGGTTGCCTGAAGATCTGGGCAAATAAAAGTCCTGCCCTTCCTCACAGTGTCTCAGTATAGACCCCGCGTGGGACCCCGAGTGCCCCACGCCCGGCCTCGCCCTGCCCTCCGTGGTAGTGTAGCTTGGCTGACTTCATGTCCACAACATGTCCTCCCTTGCTGGAGATCCCAGAGGCCTGTGTGCCTTAAGGAGCACATGCCCGGTGCCCAGTGCCCAGTGCCCGGTGCCCAGTAGGGGCTGGAGACTGTGCTGACTGCACCTGTTTATTGGTTTGTGTTTGTTAGCGCTCTCTCGGTTCTGGAAGGAAAAGCAGAGCACTCTTGTTCAGGCTGACAAATGTAGAGGAAAAAGTATACATTTTATGTATACACACATCATCTATGTACATTGTAAATACACTATATATATATTGTATGATATGTAAGTCCCCACAAAAGGCGCCATTTCCCATCCTTCAACACGTTGTCACAGTTCTATTGGAAAAGAACTATTGTCCAGAAACACAGACGCGTGCATACACACTTGCACACGCACGCGCACACGCACGCACGTCTCCCCACCTTTCTGCAACGCCTCTGGCGGGAAGGGCATGTCCCCTCTCATCTGCGCTTCGCCAGTCTGGCCTGCCGTGCCGCCTGTGCTTGTCCGTGTCCGCAGGCTGCATGGGCACATGCCCACCGCGGACACCAGGTAGCCTTTGCACGCCAGTCCCCGCTTACGTTCACCAGCACTGGCTTTCCGGGCAGGCCCCCGAGGAAAGGCTTGGGGTGGAGATGTCAGCTGGTCGCAGGCGCCTCCTGCAGCAGGCTCACCTCCAGGCTTGCCACGCCGCCCGTGCCTCCCGACCGCAGCAGCTGCCGTAGCCTGACCCTGTGATTGGCAGAGAAATGGCCGCCAGAGGCCAGCAAACCTTTCACCTCTCGACAGAGCGTGCTTGAACCCAAAGGTGAAGCAATAAGAGATCTGTGCTTTCTGCAGGTGGAACTGTCAGAAAAATCATTCCAATCTTAGGGATTTGTCAGCTCACTGTTCAACAGCTTCCTTTAACCCAGTGGCCCAAGCCATGCTAGTTTTCTTCTCAGTGGGGTGGGTGTTTGCCGCTAGTCCTGTTACTGCGTAGGAGAGGCCTGGCAGACCCATGTCTCTGCTTCTTGTTTACACTGCATATACTGAGTGACAACACATGCCAGACCCTATGTAAAGAACTGTAAGCTGAGCCAGGCGCCAGTGGCTCACGCCTGTAATCCTAGCTACTCAGGAGGCTGAGATCTGAGGATCCCGGTTCAAAGCCAGCCCAGGCAGGAAACTTCGTGAGACTCTGATCGCCAATAAACCACCAGAAAACTGGAAGTGGCGCTGTGGCTCAAGTGGTAGAGTGCTCACCTTGAGCTGAAGAGCTGAGGGACAGCGCCCAGGCCCAGAGTTCAGGCCCCACGACCAACAACAACAAAAAAGGTGCCAATCAAAACGAATCTTCAAGCTATATTCAACTTGGGAGTCAGAAAACTTTATGTTCTACTCTAGAGGATACTCTAGGGGAACATCAGAATGTTCCAGAGCCTGACATACCCAGGCTTGGAGTGGGAACAAACTCAAGCTACAAGTCGCCAGGTGGTGGTGCTCAGCCCACGTGCCTTGCGACCTTAGTGTCCTCTACCGGTTGCAGCTGGTGGGGAGGGCCGCGCCTGCGTGGATACATGTGCTACGCCGCACCGCACGGCGTCACTTGGCCTGCTACGCAGGAGAACCAGCAGAACCAGCGTCTCAGCCGCTGTGACGAGCTGGCCGCAGCAGGTGGGCTTGGAGGTCGGGAGGATGGCCCAGGCCCTCACGAGGGTCTTCACGCCGGCGGGAGCAGGCTCGGAGGGAGCCGCTGCTGGCGCTGGAGGTGGCGCTCGCCGGCGCTGCATCGCGGTGGGCCAGCGGAGCCTGCGGAGCCTAGAGTGGGGGAGGCGTTCTAGGGAAAGGTGCTGCTGGCTGTTGTATTGGGTCCCGTGGCGTTGGGAGCTTGCGAGGTCATGCGTTTCCTCTAGTTTAGGTCTGTGGTGACCTCTTCCCACCCCCCAAAGGGATGGAGGTAACGAAGTCGTTGGTCTGGGGTGCAGCCTGCGCACTGGGATCTAGATCTCTGGGTGATAACTGTTGTACGGCCAAAGGTGGGGACCACTGGGGTTCCGTGATTGGTGCGAGGACAGAGCCGCTCTGCCCCGTGAGGAGACCAGCTTGGCCCGCGTCCCAAGTGAAGCAAGCCCTCTGTAGGCAGAGCCCCGCCCTCACTGCCCACGCTGAGCCCACGCGAGCTCCTGCCACGGTGGACCTGGGAGGTCCGTGCGCACAGAGTGACGTCCCAGTACGGCCGGCCAGGCACAGCCACGCAGCTCAACTCGTGCCGTTCCCCACCCGCCTCCATCACCATGCCCCCCCCCCCCCCCGCCTCCATCACCATGCCCCCACCCGCCTCCATCACCATGCCCCCACCCGCCTCCATCACCATGCCCCCCCTGCCTCCCATCCACCATGTCCCCACCCGCCTCCATCACCATGTTCCCACCTGCCTCCATCACCATGCCCCCACCCGCCTCCCATCCAGCGTCCCCCACCCGCCTCCATCACCATGCCCCCACCCGCCTCCCATCACCATGCCCCCACCCGCCTCCATCACCATGCCCCCACCCGCCTCCATCACCATGCCCCACCCGCCTCCATCACCATGCCCCCACCCGCCTCCCATCACCATGCCCCCGCCCGCCTCCATCACCATGCCCCCACCCGCCTCCATCACCATGCCCCCACCCGCCTCCATCACCATGTCCCCACCTGCCTCCCATCCAGCGTCCCCCACCCGCCTCCATCACCATGCCCCCACCCGCCTCCATCACCATGTCCCCACCCGCCTCCATCACCATGTCCCCACCCGCCTCCATCACCATGCCCCCCCACCTCCATCACCATGTCCCCACCCGCCTCCATCACCATGTCCCCACCCGCCTCCATCACCATGTCCCCACCCGCCTCCCATCACCATGTCCCCACCCGCCTCCATCACCATGCCCCCACCCGCCTCCATCACCATGTCCCCACCCGCCTTCCATCCAGCGTCCCCCACCCGACTCCCATCACCATGTCCCCACCCGCCTCCATCACCATGCCCCCACCCGCCTCCCATCACCATGCCCCCACCCACCTCCCATCACCATGCCCCCACCCGCCTCCATCACCATGTCCCCACCCGCCTCCATCACCATGCCCCCACCTGCCTCCATCACCATGCCCCCACCCGCCTCCATCACCATGCCCCCCCCGCCTCCATCACCATGTCCCCACCCGCCTCCCATCACCATGCCCCCACCCGCCTCCATCACCATGTCCCCACCTGCCTCCCATCCAGCGTCCCCCACCCGCCTCCATCACCATGTCCCCACCCGCCTCCATCACCATGTCCCCACCCGCCTCCATCACCATGCCCCCACCCACCTCCCATCACCATGTCCCCACCCGCCTCCATCACCATGCCCCCCCTGCCTCCCATCACCATGCCCCCACCCGCCTCCATCACCATGCCACCACCCGCCTCCATCACCATGCCCCCACCCGCCTCCATCACCATGTCCCCACCCGCCTCCCATCCAGCGTCCCCCACCCACCTCCCATCACCATGCCCCCACCCGCCTCCATCACCATGCCCCCACCCGCCTCCATCACCATGCCCCCACCCGCCTCCCATCACCATGCCCCCACCCGCCTCCATCACCATGCCACCACCCGCCTCCATCACCATGCCCCCACCCGCCTCCATCACCATGTCCCCACCTGCCTCCCATCCAGCGTCCCCCACCCACCTCCCATCACCATGCCCCCACCCGCCTCCATCACCATGCCCCCACCCGCCTCCATCACCATGCCCCCACCCGCCTCCATCACCATGCCCCCACCCGCCTCCATCACCATGCCCCCACCCGCCTCCATCACCATGCCACCACCCGCCTCCATCACCATGCCACCACCCGCCTCCATCACCATGCCCCCACCCGCCTCCCATCACCATGCTGCCACCCGCCTCCATCACCATGCCCCCACCCGCCTCCATCACCATGCCCCCACCTGCCTCCCATCCAGCGTCCCCCACCCGCCTCCATCACCATGTCCCCACCCGCCTCCATCACCATGTCCCCACCCGCCTCCATCACCATGCCCTCACCCACCTCCCATCACCATGTCCCCACCCGCCTCCATCACCATGCCCCCACCCGCCTCCCATCACCATGCCCCCACCCGCCTCCAATACCATGCCCCCACCCGCCTCCATCACCATGTCCCCACCCGCCTCCATCACCATGCCCCCACCCGCCTCCATCACCATGCCCCCACCCGCCTCCATCACCATGTCCCCACCCGCCTCCATCACCATGCCCCCACCCGCCTCCATCACCATGCCCCCACCCGCCTCCCATCACCATGCTGCCACCCGCCTCCATCACCATGCCCCCACCCGCCTCCATCACCATGTCCCCACCCGCCTCCCATCCACCATGCCCCCACCTGCCTCCATCACCATGCCCCCACCCGCCTCCCATCACCATGCCCCCACCCGCCTCCATCACCATGTCCCCACCCGCCTCCATCACCATGCCCCCACCCGCCTCCCATCACCATGTCCCCACCTGCCTCCATCACCATGCCCCCACCCGCCTCCATCACCATGTCCCTACCCGCCTCCATCACCATGCCCCCACCCACCTCCCATCACCATGTCCCCACCCGCCTCCATCACCATGCCCCCACCCGCCTCCCATCACCATGCCCCCACCCGCCTCCCATCACCATGCCCCCACCCGCCTCCATCACCATGCCCCCACCCGCCTCCATCACCATGCCCCCACCCGCCTCCATCACCATGCCCCCACCCGCCTCCATCACCATGCCCCCACCCGCCTCCATCACCATGTCCCCACCCGCCTCCCATCACCATGCCCCCACCCGCCTCCATCACCATGTCCCCACCCGCCTCCATCACCATGTCCCCACCCACCTCCCATCACCATGTCCCCACCCGCCTCCATCACCATGCCCCCACCCGCCTCCATCACCATGTCCCCACCCGCCTCCATCACCATGTCCCCACCCGCCTCCATCACCATGCCCCCACCCGCCTCCATCACCATGTCCCCACCCGCCTCCATCACCATGCCCCCACCCGCCTCCATCACCATGCCCCCACCCGCCTCCATCACCATGTCCCCACCCGCCTCCATCACCATGCCCCCACCCGCCTCCATCACCATGCCCCCACCCGCCTCCATCACCATGTCCCCACCCGCCTCCCATCACGATGCCCCCACCCGCCTCCATCACCATGCCCCCACCCGCCTCCCATCACCATGCCCCCACCCGCCTCCATCACCATGCCCCCACCCACCTCCATCACCATGCCCCCACCCGCCTCCATCACCATGTCCCCACCCGCCTCCCATCACGATGCCCCCACCCGCCTCCATCACCATGCCCCCACCCGCCTCCCATCACCATGCCCCCACCCGCCTCCATCACCATGCCCCCACCCGCCTCCATCACCATGCCCCCACCCGCCTCCCATCCAGCGTCCCCCACCCGCCTCCATCACCATGTCCCCACCCGCCTCCATCACCATGTCCCCACCCGCCTCCATCACCATGCCCCCACCCGCCTCCCATCACCATGCCCCCACCCGCCTCCATCACCATGCCCCCACCCGCCTCCATCACCATGCCCCCCCTGCCTCCCATCCACCATGTCCCCACCCGCCTCCATCACCATGCCCCCACCCGCCTCCATCACCATGCCCCCACCCGCCTCCATCACCATGCCCCCACCCGCCTCCATCACCATGCCCCCCCTGCCTCCCATCCACCATGTCCCCACCCGCCTCCATCACCATGCCCCCACCCGCCTCCATCACCATGTCCCCACCCGCCTCCATCACCATGCCCCCACCCGCCTCCATCACCATGCCCCCACCCGCCTCCATCACCATGTCCCCACCCACCTCCATCACCATGCCCCCACCCGCCTCCAATACCATGCCCCCACCCGCCTCCATCACCATGCCCCCACCCGCCTCCATCACCGTGTCCCGCGGCTGGGACACAGGGTCATTGGATTTCCCTCTTCTATAGCCACCAGGCACGTTTGTCATCGTTCTTCTAGAGGTGGTTTGTGCCAGCGTACGGAAAGGATCCGGGAGGAAAGGCACAGCTCTTTCCTGCTGTGGAGACAGTGCAACGATGAGTTTTGGAAGCCCCGGCTCGCCAGGGGTGAGGGTAGCTAGAATGCCATCACACGGCGACCCTGGGCTCCTCTTAGGTCCCTGCCAGGACCCCAAAGGGTCCAGTTGCAATACAATTCCCCCTCCAAGTAACCCTGCTCCGATTCTGCTGGTCTCACTCAGCTCTGGGCCAGTTCCCATGCTTCCCACTAGAGGGCCCTAGAAATCACCCATAAAATTTTCCACGGGGAAGCAAAACAAGGCCAGGGCGCTGTCTCTCCTGAAGGGCAGGCCCCGGTTCTTAGAAGGCAGATGTCGCCTGATTTTCTCCCAAGTCACCCAGTGCACCTGATCTTCCCTCGGTATGAGGAGAGCGCGCTGTGTTCGCTATGGTCTCTGAAGAGCACACACGGAGCTCTCTGGGCCACATTTCTGATGTTAGAAAACAGCAATGGGAGGGTGTTAAGAAGACAAAGGAACTGGAAGCTAGAAATAAGACATACAAATATACTACTCATCAGGGTCCAAGTTGATATTCTCTGCAAGGTCTTGGCCAAGATGTAAACATTTTTTTTTAAATTGAGATATAATAGTCGTATATCTTTATGGGCTGTTTTATGGCAAGCTGATAGAAGCTTGCATCTCCTTACACATGGACCATTTTATGCACTGGGAAATTTCCTACTCTTGGAATAGAGGTTGCTTTCACTGACAGAAACCGGAATGAATTTCCCCTGTCTGTGCTTTGTATTCCTTACTGATCTCCCTGCCTCCCTCCTCCTTGGCTTCTCCAGTCCGTAGTGAACACGATTCCATTGTGCTCTTGGATGGTATTTTAGATCACACAAATGAATGCCAATGTGCAGAACCTGTCTTTCGGTCTGGTTTTATTTTTGCTTGACACCATGACCTCCAATTTCATCCTTGCTCCTGCCAATGGTAGTAGGATTTCATGGTTATGGTTGAATAATCTGACACACATGCACATGTACACATATTTATCCACTGATAGACGTCTGATTCCATATTTTAACTATTGCCAATAGCATTGCAATCAACAAGAAAGTAAGTATCCTTTTGGTGATCAGTTTTTTGAGTTCTTTATGAATTCTGGGTAATCTTTATTAAGAAACCATTTCTTAATATTTTCTTAATGTTTTCTCCATTCTGTGGGTTGTCTCCTCCCAGTGTTGGTCATTTTTTTTTTCTTGTTAGGAAAACAAGGTTGGTAGGATCCCATTTATTTATTTATTTGTGGGGAGGGTATTCTGTCTAAAAAAATCACCTACGGTGTCTTGAAATATTTCTATGTTTCAGGTTTTACATTTAGGTCTTTGTTCATTTTGAGTTGCTACTTGTGTATAATGTGGGAAAGGGATCTAGTTGTACTCCTTTTGGGGTGTCTTTGCCAACTTTTTATTGAAGAGACTGTGCCTTCTTTCTGTTCTTGATGCCTTTGCCAAAAGTCAGCTGGCCGGAGCTGGGGGCTGTGTCTGTGATAGCTGTGTTAGCTTGCATAGTCCTTAGGTTCAGTCTCTAGTACTACGAAAACAAAATAATCTGTTAGTTATATGTGTGTGGGCTAATTCCTGGGTTCTTTATTCTGTTCCGTTGGTCTATATGTTGGTATGATGCAGTTTCGGTTCTTATAATAACTTACGTAGGCTGTTTTAGAGTCAGGTGTTGTGATGTTTCTAACTTTTGTCTTGCTCAGGTTTGCTTTGGTCATTCTGGGTCTTTTGTGCTTCCATATAGAGATTTTTGAAATTTCTGTTTCTGTGAACAAAGTCTTTGTTATTTTGATGAGAATTTCATTAAGTCATAGAATGCTTTGAATAGTTTTGTCATTTTAACAACATTAAATCAGTTCATGAGCATAGATTTTTTTTGATTATTTTGTATCCTTTATAATTTTTCTTCAGTGATTTGTAATTTTCATTATAGAGTTCTTTCACTTTCTTGCCTAAATTTATTCTGAAATATTTTGTTTCGATGGCTGTTGTGAATGATGTTTCTCTTTTTTCTTTCTTTTTTTTTTTTTTGTCGGTAATGGGACTTGAACTCTGGGCCTGGGTGCTGTCCCTCAGCTCTTCAGCTCAAGGCGAGTGCTCTACCACTTGAGCCACAGCACCATTTCTGTTTTCTAGTGCTTTCTTGGAGATAAGAGTCTCACAGACTTTCCTGCCTGGGCTGGCTTTGAACCGGGATCCTCAGATCTCAGCCTCCTGAGAAGCTAGGATGACAGGCCTGAGCCACCGGCGCCCAGTATTGTCTTGTATCTTAAGTTTTTCAACTAGGAAAGAAAAATCTGGTCCCTATGAGTCCATCTTCCTTGGAAATAGAAATCACAGCATGTAATAGAATTCAGATAAGACTTTCATCTTATGAAGAATTTTTTAGCCATCTTTTTCCCTATTTGAGAAAAACTATGGCTTCAAAAGTTTTAGTTTTAAGCTAAGGCTAAACTTAGGGTTTTAATAATACACACACACACACACACACACACACACATTTCCCCCCTGAAATCTGAGTTCTTCACACTGTACAAGGCTCACAGCATCATCGACAGCATTCAAGGCTAACCACAAAGAGCCATCTGATGTGGATGCTGGTTGAGTTGCTGGCCAGTCCAGGAAACACCAGGGCGCCCTGCCATGCTCTGCCCCAGGGCCATCTTTTAGGGCGCACCTGGCTTCTCTTCATACCCTATAATTTCATCCTGGTTTTCTATTTCCTTTAAATAGATAGCATTATCCAATAAGTATTTTTTCTCTTTAAAAATGACTTTCCTCCCCAAGGGTTTAGCCTCTGGCGTGCTACCAGGATTCCCATGGCTGTGTGGGGAGCGGGGCTCTGAGTAGGTGCGAGGCTGGCCACTCCCTTCCCTGCCTCCTCTCAAGCGTCCCGTGGCTGAGTCCACATTTCTGCCGTCCCTGGGTCCCAGTGAAATCCCCAGGCATCCATGATGCAGGTTTTGGGCCCTCACTCACTCACGCAAGACCTCTGACTTTGTTCTTTCTCTCACCCTTTTACCAAGAGTTTTGAATTTGTAAGAATTCACAGGGGAGCAAACTTCTCAGTACACTGAACTACGAGGCGAAAAGAGACATGGACTACGGCAATGGATGGAAAGTGGTCATTTTTTTGTTCCTTCAAGTCAGAAACCGAAGTCTGAGCTTCTGATTGTTACTAGGTTTCGTCTGTAAATGTCATCTGTTGGCTAAAAAGCCTTGAGATGAATAAAAGGACCCTTCTCCCTCTAGAAGACCCTGTGGATGAACGGCCCCCGCTGACCGGATGATGCGATGATGATTAAAGTCCCCTTTCCAGTACTCTCCGGAGCACTTTTCCTCTCAGGGGCTGTGGAATGAGAGGGAGAGGCCAGGATAGAAAGTTCTGCCCCGCCCCACCCCGCACACCCACCGCCCACCGGTCCATCTGTGCCCCTCCCAACAGCCACACCCTCGTGCGGCGGTTCCAGAGCCAATTGCAGAGTCTCGCCCTGGCGCCTGTCCAGCTCTGCCCAACTGATGACTCCAAGCTCAGCCACATACCTGCCCAGCGCCGTGACTCACAGAGACGGTCTTCAGTTTCCTGGTGGGTAGAATTCGGGGCCTTTAGCCCTGAGTCAGGTCAAAGAGCATCGTGTTAATGGGGTTAGATTTGGAGAGCTACTGATCATTCAGACAGGCCCCCTGATCACTCCCAGAGAACCCAAAGGTTCTCTACCCTTTCACGTTCTATTCCCACCCTCCACCACATCTTGAAGAATCTATCACTGTTAGAATTGAGTTCTATCATTAGACAGTCCATCCCATGATGGATGTATGCAGCATGATCTCAACACTTTATAATTTGTATTTGCTTATCAAAATTCCTACTTAAAAGCACATGCTTAGTTCTAGCTACCTGTTTAAGACATTTCATCTTTATAATAGCTCTAGAGATGCTGGGAACGTTTAAGGGAATTATCAAATACTCTAGAAGCTAACTAAGGTGAACCACCTAATTTTGGTGTGTTAACTTTTGTCCAAGTGTTCTTCTCTCTGCCCCATTTTTTCTGAATAGGATCTTTATGACTCAAATAACACTTACTTTAGCTCTTAGCAGAAGCACATGTAGCCAGATACTATTTCTGATGTCAGGAAAACCTTGTTTGGGAGGCAGGATTGATCAGTAACAATCTTGACCTCTCTGCCTGTTTTCCTGTCTGTGAAGTAAGTATAGCCACTTTGCAGGGACGCTGCTTTGTGAGTCTAGGGGATTAGATGTATAAAAGCGGCAGCTACACTAAAGACATTGGAGCCGCTGTTACTAGTCATACAGTTCCCATTATTTAAAAGTGCATTCTCATTCTGGTTGAAGTGTCTCCACGAAGCAGACCACATTTCAGATTTCTTGAATCTGCCTCTTCAGCACTTACAACTGCTGTATTTAAATGGATTGCCACTGGCTCCTGGCAAAACTGTCTTCCTTGCTGACTGTGTAGCATAGTGTAAGACTGGTCAAGTCATGGTTTCTGTAGATGTGTGCGAATCTGGACCTGGTGAAGTCAGCATTTGGAAGTAGGTAAAATGTGCCTTTGTGACCTTGTTGGTTCAGTTGAGGGTCCCTTGATTCTCCCTCATGGCTCCGTATGCCCTCTGAATAACTCAGGTAATTTATCAAGAAGAGAAATTGGTGTCAGCTCAAGTGGCCTCATCTTGTCATCTTCTTGCTTGTGACTCTGTAGACACCTGCTGGAGAGAGCTGGCCTTCATAACCAAGCCGCCACTCCTCTGATGACAGATTAGTCTATAAAGACACTCCTTTATCCAAAACAGCCCTACCACGCAGCTCAGTACCTCCCTCCAATCTTACCTGCAGATATCACTGACCTATGACCTTGGCGATTACATTTCAGAGCATATAAATTTTGTGGAACAAACAAATTATGAACTATGGGGGGTGAGGGGAAACACCCAGAACACATAGGACAAAAGGATCCACGCGTGTTTGGTAGAGGCAAGAATAGCTTCCAGAAAAGGTGTTAATTGCATGAGCTGTAGGCTGAGAAGTTTGCTGAGAGAGGGATGAACATTTTAGACAGAGGACTCGACTGGGTAAGGCCTGAGAACAAGAAAGAGCTGGAGGGTTCCAGAAACTTGGGATGGTTGGATGCTACCGTAACAGTTAGGTGTGCGGCAGGAAGGTTGACAAGCATGAGTTCTAGCTGGGTTCCAGCCATACTAGGGTATTATTAGGTTTGACTCTTAGCAAAGACAGAAGAGGTCTGTGAAGTGGAGACGCCGTGGATTTGTGTCTTAGAGAGAGGACCCCAGCTGTGGAGAATACATTGGACATCAGCGCAGAGAGCCCTAGAGAGCTAGTTACTGACTAGGAGAGGAATGAGCGGGCCACAGAAGGAGCTGGAGCTGGGGGTGGAGAAGAGGGTATGCATTGTGCATTTGTTAAGGACCCAATGAGACTGGGTGGCTGAGCACAGAGGAAGAGCTGGGTCTCCAGTCCTGGTCCCCAGATGAGTGGAACGGGACTCCGGAGAGGCGGTGTCCTCCTCCTGGTTCTGACACCACGAGCTGTCTGTGCTGGACAAGCCCCATGCCCTTTCCAGGGCTCCTGTCTCCTCACGTCCACAATAGCCTCGTGACCAGCAGGTGCAATGGTGCGTGGAAGGCCATCCATGCAGGATGGCAAACAAGAAAAATGGTCCAAGTAAAGCACTCCCTTGAATGCTAAGGATGTCTATTTTACTTTCCGCAGGTCAGTGCTTCTTTAACAGAGCTTAGGGAGGAGGTATGTGGGTGTGGATAGTCAGCTTGGCTTGTGTGATACGGTACTACAAGTCTGCCTGGTTAGCTGCTGGGTGCTGGGAGGGTTATAAGGGCAGGGTCAGGCAGGGGACACGGTTTCTTTCCGTGTGTTCCTTTTAGATGGTTTACTTTTTACAGTTATCATAAAGGTGATGTACAGAGGGGTGACCGTTTCATAAGTCAGATAATGAGGCCATCTCTTTTTCTTTTTTTGTCAGTCGTTGATCTTTGGGTCTGGGCGCTGTCCCTGAGCTCTTCAGATGAAGGCTAGTGCTCTACCACTTGAGCCACAGCGCCACTTCCAGTTTTCTGGTGTTCATTGGAGGTAAGAGTCTCACAGACTTTCCTGCATGGGCTGGCTTCAAGCTTTGATCCTCAGATCTCAGCCTCCTGAGGATCTAACATTACAGGTGTGAACCACCAGTGCCTAGGTAGTGGTTTACTCTTTCAACCATTATTGCAATGTTGGACCTCTGGTACTGGTCTCCTTGAACAGGCTACGACCCATCACGCCATCTAGCTGCTATACTCAAAAAGAAATCTTAGGGAGCCTCAACCAAGACAGGAAATAGGGAAGAGACTGGATGACCAGCCAGTCCAGGGCAGGTACTTGCCTTTCCCATGGTCTTGTTGAAGCTAAGGTTGAAGGCAAGAGGCAGGGCTGCGGGGGCCGGGCTGCTGATCTCTGCAGCGCACCCACACCTCTGTCGGACTCATTCTCAGCCATCTGTGCTCCTGGCGGGGGGCAGGGGTGGCTTGGAGGGCTGATGGGGAAGGCCCCAGGGAGGAGGCCCAGGCCGAGCAGTATTCCCAGGGCCTTCTTGAACGCCTTGATTCCCAGCAGCTCTGGCTGCGTCTGTGTTTGTTCAGCACAGGGCCTGTTGACCACAGAGGGTGAGTCACAGGGGGTCAGGTGACCGCAGCTCCGCAGCTGGCTAATTGTCCTGCCTGCACGCAGGCCCAGCCTCCGGCCCGCTGCGCTGGCTTCTTGACAGACAGAGCTGCGGTTGTCTGCGAGGACTCGCTCCAAGGACTAGAAACTGGGAACAGGTCGTACATCCCAGCAACACAGGAGGCCCATCCACCCTCGGCCACTGAGGAGCATTGAAGAGAGAGTCTACTCACAAAGGTGTGGGCCTGGCTCTGGAAAACCATGAGGGCGGCCGCAGGGTCTCAGGGAAAGCAAGTTGGGCAGTCGTGACTTGGCCCAAGAAGCGAGGGAGAGACCTTTCCATTGGCCAAACCCAACGGCAGACCCTGTGTGCCCCTGCTCAGGTCTGGCCCCGGGGAAGAGGAGGGGAGACGGCTTTCGGGGACACACAGGGAATGTCCGCCGCACGTCCCTCGCCAGGCCCGGCAGTCAGCACTTGTAACTCAGTTGGTTCACCTGCAACTTGGGGAAACTGGCCTCTCCTGCTACTAGTAGGCTGGGCCTGGTAGCCCATGTCTGTAATCACAGCCTCTTGGAAGCAGAGATGCGGAGGATTGTGGTTCAAGGCCAGCCCCAGCACATGTTAGTAAGACCCCCCACTCCTGCCCGCTCCGTGCCAACACACAGGTGGTGATCACATCGGTGATGAGAACTATGTGGGGGAGGGGGGCCAGGTAGGAGGCTTACGGTCCTGCCCCCCCCCGACAAAAATGTGAGACCCCGAATGAAAGATGGCCTAAAGCAAAACAGGCTGGAGGTGTTACTCAGCGGAGAGAACTCCAGCCTAGAAAGCCTAGAGTTCAAAACCCCGTACCCAAAGAAGAGACACAGGCTAGGAAAAAGCCGTTTTACTCTGGCTTCCTAAAAGTGACACAGCCACACTTGCAAAGTGAAACAATGGATCTTCGTCCAGAAACAGTGTTTAGAAAAGGCGCTGACATTTTTGGGGTGGTATTGGACATTGGACTTGTTGAACTTGGGATCTAGTGCTTTCTGACTGGCTCTGCCACTTGAGCCGCTCCACCAACCTTATTTCTTTGTGTGCCATTAGGGTGGCCTGCGCTCAAGGTTTAGGCACCGTTCCTTGGGTTTTCCCCTCACAGCTGGTGCTCTACCACTTGAACCACAGCTCTACTCCTAGCTTTTTGGTGGTTAACTGGAGATAGGAGTCTCATGGGCTTTCCTGCCTGGGCTGACTTTGAACCAACATCCTCAGATCTTAGGCTCTTGGATAGTTAGGATTACAGTGTGAGCCACTGGTGCCTGGCTTGCTTTGGTTATATTTGAGATATTTGCTGGAAGTGGTGCTGTGGCTCAGGTGGTAGAGCACTCATCTTGAACTGAAGAGCACAGGGATAGTGCCCAGGCCCAGAGTTCAAGCCCCACGACGACGACCACCACCACCACCAACAAAATGTTCTAGATAGGATCTTGCTTTGTACAGGGGCTAGCCTGGGCCACAGTCCTCTTATTCATGCTGGGATAACAGGCATGCATCCTCAGACCAAGTTCAGGGTTGCTATGGATACTTGGGAGCTTTTCTTTTTTCTTTCTTTTTTTTTTTGGGGGGGGGGGGTCTGGTTGTGGGGCCTGAACTCTGGGCCTGGGCACTATCCCTCAGCTCTTCAGCTCAAGGCTAGCGCTCTACCACCTGAGCCACAGCACCACTTCCGGCTTTTTTTTGCTTATGTGGTGCCGAGGAATCGAACCCAGGGCCTCAGGCATGCAAGGCAAGTGCTCTACCACTGAGCCACCTTCCCAGCCCTACTTGGGAACTTTTCTCACTGGTCTGGTCTTGAACTGCTACCCCCGAAGTCTAGGATTACAGGCTCAAGCCTTATGTCCAGTGCCGGACATGGTGTTCTGAAATGCTGGTTCAATGAAGCAGTAAAACCATGCAGTATCTGTGCTATCTTACTCAATGGGAAAAAAGAATGTGTGCCACAGAGTCTACTTGTAGCAGCTCCTGTGGGAATGCTGTGTAAAATACCGTCGAGTTAGCCGAGGAGAAGCCAGGGAGCTCAGCTTCTGTGCATCAGTGATTTACATAAAATTAGTGCGTGCACAGTCTGCAGTCTTTGAAGAAAAGATTTCCTGGCAGAAGATGCCTGCTGGGTAGAGGATGCCGTTTGCAGAGCTGTGGGGAGCCGGCCCGCGGCTGCTTCCTCCATTTCTGAAGCTTTGGAGAGAGAGAGCAAGTAAGGGCGATGCTGACACGATTGCAAAGTTAGAATCACCTCGAGGAAGTGGGGGCAGTCATGATGCCACACACCTCACAGAGTAACGCGCGGTACTGGAATCTCATACCTGTGATTCTGGCTGTTCTGAGATCTGAGGATTGTAGTTCAAAGCCAGCCTGGGCAGGAACATCCATGAAACACATATCTCTGATTAACCACCAAAAAAAAAAAAAAAAATTAACAAGTGGAGCTGTGTGCGGCTCAAGTGGTCGAGCACTAGCTTTGGACGAAAATCTCAGGGACAGCGCCCAGGCCTTCAGTGTCCTCAGCTCAAGCCCCAAGCCTAGCACACAGCATGCGCGCGCGCGCACACACACACACACACGTGCACGCACATGTGCACACACACACACACACAAAAACGAGAACCGAGGGGCTGGGCTGTCAGGCCGGGAGAATGATGAAGGGGTTGACGAGGACACTGTTTCCGTGACCGCTTTGTTGAGTCGCAGCCCTTTTGTACGACTACTTAAGGATAACAAAAATATTTTGTTAAAAATATCGGGGGTTGGGGGGAAGGAAAAGCAGGAGCAAATTGAGGGAAAGGGTAGCAAGTTTGATAAGAAACGTACTCACGGTGTAAGTGTAACCCCTTGGTACACCACCTTAACAATGAAACAAAAATTCAGAATGTCATGTAATGCCCCGGGGACTTTGCGCGGGAAGTGTCAAGGAACCAGAACGCAGCAGTGTCTCTTGGGGCAAACGTCACTGGCCAGGGCAGCCTGGGAAGTCGAGGAACGTTACTGTACACACAGGCTTGCTGGGCCCAACCCAGGGAACCGAGTGTCAGAGCAGTGCAAGAATTCGTGGTCATGGAGCTGCATCAGTGGTAGGAGGAGCTTGTGAAATTGCTGGCAATGGAGGAACAATGCAACCCCAATCTACCATCTCCACATAGAAGAGAGAGACAGAGAAAGAGAGGAACAGAGACAGAGAGACAGAGAGAGAGACAGAGAGAGAGAGAGAGACAGAGAGAGAGAGAGAATGGCTGGCCCATTCAGGAGAAGCTGTCAGCAAACCCTAGTCTCTTCTTTGCAAAGACAGACAGAGACAGACAGACAGAGAGAGCTCACCAACGCACAGACAGACAGAGAGGGCCCACCAACACAGACAGACAGAGATGGCCCACCAACGCACAGACAGACAGACAGAGAGGGCCCACCAACACACAGACAGACAGAGATGGCCCACCAACGCACAGACAGACAGACAGAGAGGGCCCACCAACACACAGACAGACAGAGAGGGCCCACCAACGCACACAGACAGACAGAGAGGGCCCACCAACGCACAGACAGACAGAGAGGGCCCACCAACACACAGACAGACAGAGAGAGAGGGCCCACCAACGCACAGACAGACAGAGAGCCCACCAACACACAGACAGACAGACAGAGAGCCCACCAACGCACAGACAGACAGAGAGGGCCCACCAACACAGACAGACAGAGAGGGCCCACCAACGCACAGACAGACAGAGAGGGCCCACCAACACAGACAGACAGAGAGGGCCCACCAACACAGACAGACAGAGAGGGCCCACCAACACACAGACAGACAGAGAGGGCCCACCAACACAGACAGACAGAGAGGGCCCATCAACACAGACAGACAGACAGAGAGAGCCCACCAACACACAGACAGACAGAGAGAGCCCACCAACACAGACAGACAGAGAGGGCCCACCAACACAGACAGACAGAGAGGGCCCACCAACACAGACAGACAGAGAGGGCCCATCAACACAGACAGACAGACAGAGAGAGCCCACCAACACACAGACAGACAGAGAGAGAGCCCACCAACACAGACAGACAGAGAGGGCCCACCAACACAGACAGACAGACAGGGAGGGCCCACCAACACAGACAGACAGAGAGAGCCCACCAACGCACAGACAGACAGAGAGCCCACCAACACACAGACAGACAGAGAGGGCCCACCAACACAGACAGACAGAGAGGGCCCACCAACGCACAGACAGACAGAGAGGGCCCACCAACGCACAGACAGACAGACAGAGAGGGCCCACCAACACAGACAGACAGACAGAGAGGGACCACCAACGCACAGACAGACAGACAGAGAGGGCCCACCAACACAGACAGAGAGGGCCCACCAACGCACAGACAGACAGAGAGCCCACCAACACACACAGACAGAGAGGGCCCACCAACACAGACAGACAGACAGAGAGGGCCCACCAACACAGACAGACAGAGAGAGCCCACCAACGCACAGACAGACAGAGAGCCCACCAACACACAGACAGACAGAGAGGGCCCACCAACACAGACAGACAGACAGAGAGCCCACCAACACACAGACAGACAGAGAGGGCCCACCAACACAGACAGACAGAGAGGGCCCACCAACGCACAGACAGACAGACAGAGAGGGCCCACCAACACAGACAGACAGACAGAGAGGGCCCACCAACACAGACAGACAGACAGAGAGGGACCACCAACGCACAGACAGACAGACAGAGAGGGCCCACCAACACAGACAGAGAGGGCCCACCAACGCACAGACAGACAGAGAGCCCACCAACACACACAGACAGAGAGGGCCCACCAACACAGACAGACAGACAGAGAGGGCCCACCAACACAGACAGACAGAGAGAGCCCACCAACGCACAGACAGACAGAGAGCCCACCAACACACAGACAGACAGAGAGGGCCCACCAACACAGACAGACAGACAGAGAGCCCACCAACACACAGACAGACAGAGAGGGCCCACCAACACAGACAGACAGAGAGGGCCCACCAACGCACAGACAGACAGACAGAGAGGGCCCACCAACACAGACAGACAGACAGAGAGGGCCCACCAACACACAGACAGACAGAGAGGGCCCACCAACACAGACAGACAGACAGAGAGGGCCCACCAACGCACAGACAGACAGACAGAGAGGGCCCACCAACACAGACAGAGAGGGCCCACCAACGCACAGACAGACAGAGAGCCCACCAACACACACAGACAGAGAGGGCCCACCAACACAGACAGACAGAGAGAGCCCACCAACGCACAGACAGACAGAGAGCCCACCAACACACAGACAGACAGAGAGGGCCCACCAACACAGACAGACAGACAGAGAGCCCACCAACACACAGACAGACAGAGAGGGCCCACCAACACAGACAGACAGAGAGGGCCCACCAACGCACAGACAGACAGACAGAGAGGGCCCACCAACACAGACAGACAGACAGAGAGGGCCCACCAACACACAGACAGACAGAGAGGGCCCACCAACACACAGACAGACAGAGAGCCCACCAACACACACAGACAGACAGAGAGAGCCCACCAACACAGACAGACAGAGAGGGCCCACCAACACAGACAGACAGACAGAGAGGGCCCACCAACACAGACAGACAGAGAGCCCACCAACGCACAGACAGACAGAGAGCCCACCAACACACAGACAGACAGAGAGGGCCCACCAACGCACAGACAGACAGAGAGCCCACCAACACAGACAGACAGAGAGGGCCCACCAACACAGACAGACAGACAGAGAGGGCCCACCAACACAGACAGACAGAGAGCCCACCAACGCACAGACAGACAGAGAGCCCACCAACACACAGACAGACAGAGAGGGCCCACCAACGCACAGACAGACAGAGAGCCCACCTACACAGACAGACAGAGAGGGCCGACCAACGCACAGACAGACAGAGAGGGCCCACCAACACAGACAGACAGAGAGGGCCCACCAATGCACAGACAGACAGAGAGCCCACCAACACAGACAGACAGACAGAGAGGGCCCACCAACACAGACAGACAGAGAGGGCCCACCAACACAGACAGACAGAGAGGGCCCACCAATGCACAGACAGACAGAGAGCCCACCAACACAGACAGACAGACAGAGAGGGCCCACCAACACAGACAGACAGAGAGGGCCCACCAACACAGACAGACAGAGAGGGCCACCAACGCACAGACAGACAGAGAGCCCACCAACACAGACAGACAGACAGAGAGCCCACCAACACACACAGACAGAGAGGGCCCACCAATGCACAGACAGACAGACAGAGCCCACCAACACACAGACAGACAGAGAGGGCCCACCAACGCACAGACAGACAGAGAGGGCCCACCAACACAGACAGACAGACAGAGAGGGCCCACCAACACAGACAGACAGAGAGCCCACCAATGCACACACAAGCGTGCGATTCCAGAACTACCACCGTCGTGGTAGTCGAAGGCCGCTGCGGAGGGCTCGTCTGCGCGTTGGTGGGCCCTCTCTGTCTGTCTGTGTGTTGGTGGGCCCTCTCTGTCTGTCTGTCTGTGTTGGTGGGCTCTCTGTCTGTCTGTGTGTTGGTGGGCTCTCTGTCTGTCTGTGCGTTGGTGGGCCCTCTCTGTCTGTCTGTGCGTTGGTGGGCTCTCTGTCTGTCTGTGTGTTGGTGGGCCCTCTCTGTCTGTCTGTCTGTGTTGGTGGGCTCTCTGTCTGTCTGTGTTGGTGGGCCCTCTCTGTCTGTCTGTGTGTTGGTGGGCTCTCTCTGTCTGTCTGTGTTGGTGGGCTCTCTGTCTGTCTGTGTGTTGGTGGGCCCTCTCTGTCTGTCTGTGCGTTGGTGGGCCCTCTCTGTCTGTCTGTGCGTTGGTGGGCTCTGTCTGTCTGTCTGTGTGTTGGTGGGCCCTCTCTGTCTGTCTGTGTGTGTTGGTGGGCCCTCGCTGTCTGTCTGTGCGTTGGTGGGCTCTCTGTCTGTCTGTGTGTTGGTGGGCCCTCTCTGTCTGTCTGTCTGTGTTGGTGGGCCCTCTCTGTCTGTCTGTCTGTGTGTTGGTGGGCCCTCTCTGTCTGTCTGTCTGTGTTGGTGGGCCCTCTCTGTCTGTCTGTGTTGATGGGCCCTCTCTGTCTGTCTGTCTGTGCGTTGGTGGGCTCTGTCTGTCTGTCTGTGTGTTGGTGGGCCCTCTCTGTCTGTCTGTGCGTTGGTGGGCCCTCTCTGTCTGTCTGTCTGTGTGTTGGTGGGCCCTCTCTGTCTGTCTGTGTTGGTGGGCCCTCTCTGTCTGTCTGTGTGTTGGTGGGCTCTCTGTCTGTCTGTGCGTTGGTGGGCCCTCTCTGTCTGTCTGTGTGTTGGTGGGCTCTGTCTGTCTGTCTGTGCATTGGTGGGCTCTCTGTCTGTCTGTGTTGGTGGGCCCTCTCTGTCTGTGTGTGTTGGTGGGCCCTCTCTGTCTGTCTGTGCGTTGGTGGGCTCTGTCTGTCTGTCTGTGTGTTGGTGGGCCCTCTCTGTCTGTCTGTGCGTTGGTGGGCCCTCTCTGTCTGTCTGTCTGTGTGTTGGTGGGCCCTCTCTGTCTGTCTGTGTTGGTGGGCCCTCTCTGTCTGTCTGTGTGTTGGTGGGCTCTCTGTCTGTCTGTGCGTTGGTGGGCCCTCTCTGTCTGTCTGTGTGTTGGTGGGCTCTGTCTGTCTGTCTGTGCATTGGTGGGCTCTCTGTCTGTCTGTGTTGGTGGGCCCTCTCTGTCTGTGTGTGTTGGTGGGCCCTCTCTGTCTGTCTGTGCGTTGGTGGGCTCTGTCTGTCTGTCTGTGTGTTGGTGGGCCCTCTCTGTCTGTCTGTGCGTTGGTGGGCCCTCTCTGTCTGTCTGTCTGTGTGTTGGTGGGCCCTCTCTGTCTGTCTGTGTTGGTGGGCCCTCTCTGTCTGTCTGTGTGTTGGTGGGCTCTCTGTCTGTCTGTGCGTTGGTGGGCTCTCTGTCTGTCTGTCTGTGTGTTGGTGGGCTCTCTGTCTGTCTGTGTTGGTGGGCCCTCTCTGTCTGTGTGTGTTGGTGGGCTCTCTCTGTCTGTCTGTGTGTTGGTGAGCTCTCTGTCTGTCTGTGTGTTGGTGGGCCCTCTCTGTCTGTCTGTGTTGGTGGGCCCTCTCTGTCTGTCTGTGTGTTGGTGGGCTCTCTGTCTGTCTGTGCGTTGGTGGGCCCTCTCTGTCTGTCTGTGTGTTGGTGGGCTCTGTCTGTCTGTCTGTGCATTGGTGGGCTCTCTGTCTGTCTGTGTTGGTGGGCCCTCTCTGTCTGTGTGTGTTGGTGGGCCCTCTCTGTCTGTCTGTGCGTTGGTGGGCTCTGTCTGTCTGTCTGTGTGTTGGTGGGCCCTCTCTGTCTGTCTGTGCGTTGGTGGGCCCTCTCTGTCTGTCTGTCTGTGTGTTGGTGGGCCCTCTCTGTCTGTCTGTGTTGGTGGGCCCTCTCTGTCTGTCTGTGTGTTGGTGGGCTCTCTGTCTGTCTGTGCGTTGGTGGGCTCTCTGTCTGTCTGTCTGTGTGTTGGTGGGCTCTCTGTCTGTCTGTGTTGGTGGGCCCTCTCTGTCTGTGTGTGTTGGTGGGCTCTCTCTGTCTGTCTGTGTGTTGGTGAGCTCTCTGTCTGTCTGTGTGTTGGTGGGCCCTCTCTGTCTGTCTGTGCGTTGGTGGGCTCTCTGTCTGTCTGTCTGTGCGTTGGTGGGCCCTCTCTGTCTGTCTGTGCGTTGGTGGCCCTCTCTGTCTGTCTGTGTTGGTGGGCCCTCTCTGTCTGTCTGTGCGTTGGTGGGCTCTGTCTGTCTGTCTGTGCATTGGTGGGCTCTCTCTCTGTCTGTGCGTTGGTGGGCTCTCTCTGTCTGTCTGTGTTGGTGGGCTCTCTGTCTGTCTGTGTGTTGGTGGGCTCTCTGTCTGTCTATGCGTTGGTGGCCCTCTCTGTCTGTCTGTGTTGGTGGGCCCTCTCTGTCTGTCTGTGTTGGTGGGCCCTCTCTGTCTGTCTGTCTGTGTGTTGGTGGGCCCTCTCTGTCTGTCTGTGTGTTGATGGGCCCTCTCTGTCTGTCTGTCTGTGCGTTGGTGGGCTCTGTCTGTCTGTCTGTGTGTTGGTGGGCCCTCTCTGTCTGTCTGTGTGTTGGTGGGCCCTCTCTGTCTGTCTGTGTTGATGGGCCCTCTCTGTCTGTCTGTGTTGGTGGGCTCTCTGTCTGTCTGTGTGTTGGTGGGCCCTCCCTGTCTGTCTGTCTGTGTTGGTGGGCTCTCTGTCTGTCTGTGTGTTGGTGGGCTCTCTGTCTGTCTGTCTGTGTTGATGGGCCCTCTCTGTCTGTCTGTGTGTTGGTGGGCTCTCTGTCTGTCTGTGCATTGGTGGGCTCTCTCTGTCTGTCTGTGTTGGTGGGCTCTCTGTCTGTCTGTGTGTTGGTGGGCCCTACCTGTCTGTCTGTCTGTGTTGGTGGGCTCTCTGTCTGTCTGTGTGTTGGTGGGCCCTCCCTGTCTGTCTGTCTGTGTTGGTGGGCTCTCTGTCTGTCTGTGTGTTGGTGGGCCCTCCCTGTCTGTCTGTCTGTGTTGGTGGGCTCTCTGTCTGTCTGTGTTGGTGGGCTCTCTGTCTGTCTGTGCGTTGGTGGGCCCTCTCTGTCTGTCTGTGTGTTGGTGGGCCCTCCCTGTCTGTCTGTCTGTGTTGGTGGGCTCTCTGTCTGTCTGTGCGTTGGTGGGCTCTCTGTCTGTCTGTGCGTTGGTGGGCTCTCTGTCTGTCTGTGCGTTGGTGGGCCCTCCCTGTCTGTCTGTCTGTGTTGGTGGGCTCTGTCTGTCTGTCTGTGCGTTGGTGGGCCCTCTCTGTCTGTCTGTGTGTTGGTGGGCCCTGTCTGTCTGTCTGTGTGTTGGTGGGCCCTCTCTGTCTGTCTGTGTGTTGGTGGGCTCTCTGTCTGTCTGTGCGTTGGTGGGCCCTCCCTGTCTGTCTTTCTGTGTTGGTGGGCTCTCTGTCTGTCTGTCTGTGTTGGTGGGCTCTCTGTCTGTCTGTCTGTGTGTTGGTGGGCCCTCTGTCTGTTTGTGTGTTGGTGGGCTCTCTGTCTGTCTGTGCGTTGGTGGGCCCTCCCTGTCTGTCTGTCTGTGTTGGTGGGCTCTCTGTCTGTCTGTCTGTGTTGGTGGGCTCTCTGTCTGTCTGTCTGTGCGTTGGTGGGCCCTCTCTGTCTGTCTGTGCGTTGGTGGGCCCTCCCTGTCTGTCTGTCTGTGTTGGTGGGCTCCCTGTCTGTCTGTGCGTTGGTGGGCCCTCTCTGCTGAACTTTCCTGCCTTTGGAAGTTTTGTTTTGTGCTTGAGCAGTGCACACAGCAGCCCCGTGTGATGAAGCAGTTTAGGAACTCAAGGCGTCTTGGTCTTCTCATCTTGTCACAGCATCTGAACCACTCTGAGCTGCAACGAATGGCATTTAGCAACTCAGTGCGGGCAGCTGTCACTGTCACCTGCTTCTGACACAGTGCCCTACACCTCCCACCCCCAAATGAGCCTTACGTATCACACTAACGCCCTTCATTCTCCCCTCTGCTAGATGCGGTCCTGCTCCTAGGTTTATCCTAGCTATTTCATATTGGTGCGACCGTACAGTATTGACTATTTTATTCCAGATTTTTCACTTACTGTTTTGTTTGTTAAACATCCACCCATGTTGACAGGTGTTGGTGCTTCATCCCTTTCTATGGCTACGTAATTTTTTAGGGTGTGGTATGCCACATTTTCCCCACCTATATGTTGATAGAAATTGGGTTGGTTCTATGTTTTGACCGTTGTAAACCATGCTGCTATGAACACTGGCATACAAGATTGTTTTCCCTCCGCCAATTCCAGGACCTGAAGTCAGGGCTTTCTATTTGCACTTGGCTTTCTTGCTCACATCTTGTGTTTTGATCATGTAAGCCATGGCATTTGGCTGGTTAATTGGAGATGCGAGACTTACGGACTTTCTTCCTAGGTTGGCTTTGAGCTGTGATCTGGATATCAACATCCTTAGTAAACAGAATTACAAAAATGAGCCACCAGTGTGTGGCTTACATTTTTTTTTTTGCCAGTTCTGGGGCTTGAACTCAGGGCCTGGGCACTTCCCTGAGCTTCTTTTGCTCAAGGCTAGCGCTCTACCACTTGAGCCACAGTGCCACTTTCAGCTTTCTCCTCTTTATGTGGTACCAAGGAATCGAACCCAGGGCTTCATGCATGTTAGGTAAGCGCTCTACCACTAAGCCACACTCCCAGCCCCTTATAATTTCTTTTTACAGCTGTTTTCCAGGTGTACACCTAGGTGTGGATTTGCTGGGTCATAGGGTAATTGTTTTATCTTGCTGAGGAATTACCAAACTGTCTTCCATATATTCGTAATAGCTCAGGGTGTTGGGGTATCACATAAGAATAAAGACACCAACTTGCTGGGTGCTGGTGGCTTACACCTGTACTCCTAGCTATTCAGACTCTGAGGATCGCGGTTCAAAGACGGCCTGGGCAGGAAAGTCCATGAGACTCTTTATTTCTAATTAACCACCAGAAAATCAGAAGTGGGGCTGTGGCTTGGAGTGGTAGAGCACTAGCCTTGAGCAAAAGAGCTCAGTGATAACACCCAGGCCCTGAGTTCAAGCCACAGGACCACCACCACTACCACTAATAATAATAATAAGACACTAACTCAAAAGGAACTCAACACAGCAGAGTTTACTTCTGCAAAAGGATGCAAAAAGTCCAGCCAGCAAGCAGGCAGCTGGCAGGGGGCTCTTCTTCATCCCTAACCCCGCAGGCCCCGCCCCTTTCCTCCCATTGGCTGACCCAGGCTCAAGCTTGCAGAAAGCTTAATAAATAGGATGTTATTAAAACTCAAGGAGCAGCCTGGAAAGGTGGCTCAAGTGGTAGCGCGCTCGCCTTGAGCTGAAGAGCTGAGGGACAGCGCCCAGGCCCAGAGTTCAAGCCCCATGACCGGAAAACACACACACACACACCCGCAAGGAGCTTCTAATAGGATGTCTTAATTAAAGTGCTCAGGAAGAGGAGGTATGTAAAATGTAATTAACAAGGGCCAAGCCACCTGGCCAAAGTAGGAACCTTCCAGAAAAATAATTCTTCCAAGATTCACAGAAAAGAAGCAAACTACTTTGACAGACATTTTCTCACACACATTGGCAGCATATTTCTCTGTCAGTGGTGTCTGAGGGTTTCAGTATCTCCATGGTTCCGAACATTTATTTCCAAACCAGTCTCCCTCCCCTCTGTTCCTTCCCTTCCCTTCCCTTCCCTTCTGTATGGTTTTGAGCGCATTTCCCTGAAGACTGCACAACTTGAGTATCTTTTCATTCTTGTTGCATTTTAATTCAAGAGAAAATCTGTAAATTGATGTATTTTCTCCCTTGAGTGGAGTTCTAGCAAGACAGCACAGCAGAATTTCACCCTGTCTCCGCTAACCACGGGGAACAGGGTGCCGTTTTCAACCAGGTGAAGAGGTCAGATGAAGGGGTTTCCAGCGGCAGTCTTTTTTTGTTCTTGCAGTCGGTCGTGGGGCCTGACCTCTGGGCCTGGGCGAGCACTCTACCACTTGAGCCGCAGCACTACTTCCAATTTTCTGGTGGTTCATTGGAGATAGGAGTCTCATGAACTTTTCCTGCCCAGGCCGGCTTTGAACCTCCATCCTCAGATCTCAGCCTCCTGAGTAGCTAGGATGACAGGTGTGAGCCACCGGCGCCCGACCAGAGGCAGTCTTTATTAAGACAGGGCCATTCATTTCACATTTACTTTTGCTTGGAAAATGTACTATTCTAGAAAAACAAATGGGATAATTGACACCTCCCTCATTCAGTTCCTGGGCTTGAGTGTATCTCAGCGACTTACCTGAAACCCAAGGGTTTTGACTTGCTTTTGTTGCTGAGTGACCTCTGACAAGGCTTCCAACTTGCCTTCCACCAGCAACTCCTGCCTGCGCTTCACGAGCTTCTCGCCGCTCAGCTCAGGTGCGGGTGATGCTGATGAACGTCTCAGAAAGGAACCTACGCAAGAACTAACTAGGAGGCTGGGGAGTTCTTTGGAAGGGAGCCATCCATCTCCCCCTGTCGGCCTTGGTTTGGTCCCCCTTCAACCGGGCCAGGACCTCCCATGATGGCAGCTTCCCAAGGTGAACGCACACCAATAAGCCTCCCATTAGAAAAAAGGTAAAACGGAACATCCTTAGAAGAGTAGCACATCTCGTGGGCTTTTTTGGCTACAAAGATAGATGTGGAAAATGATATGAGAATAGAAACCATATTGGGTGCTATGTTTTAAAATAAGATTAGAAAATTAACTGGAAAAAAATAAGTAGGTTAGCTCTTTAGAATCAAGTTTGACATTCAGGAAGTAAATAGTACCTCACTTCAGTGTCAGCTGACCCGAGTGATGTATTATTGTAAGGTCAGATCTCTAATCAGGTCCTGATTAGGTTTTTCTTGCTCATTGTATTTGTGTTTACTGTTAGAACTCAAATTTCCTTTCTAATGCTTAATCCTTCCTCTGAAAATTTGGAATATTCTGAAATGTCTTCAACTGAGGGAGGGCTGAGACCAAACCTTCATACAATTAAAAAAAAAAAAGGAAACCTTGTTTTCAAGAAATCATACTGTCTGCCACTGCCAATCACAGCGAGTGTTCCTTGAGGTAATGAAGTTACTAGGCTCTCTGGATGTCCCCGGTAAGAAAGAAAATTGTTAGAATCCTCATTATCCTGCAGGTGAAGTTGCTTCTAAAACGATTTTCTTGGCAGGGGGAGATCATGGCAGAGTTCTCACTGTTATGCAGAGCCTAAAAACTGCTTTCTTCATCTTCTGTTTTCTATGAACGATGTATAAGATTGAACATTTGGCCATAAAAAGAAACGCGATTTCAAGCTGTCACTGGCTGGAGGTGTTGTAGAGCATTCATAATCGTTGATGAGTGGATTGTGAGATCTTTCCGGATGTGGAATGACAGCTGGACTGGACATGTCATCATTCCCCATTGTCCGGACTGCTTGCCTCTTGAATCTAAGGGCCTCTCAGGACTCCTTTGTGAGTTCCAGGCTGGTAGAGGTTCTGAGCGGTTCGTGCTGACTTTAAGTTGTTGCAAACTTGTACTGAACATTGTTAGTTACTCTTTTAATTTATTTTGTGCCCTATAACAGAGTAACACAACTTGGATAACATGCAAATAGTAGGGATTTATGGTTTCCAGTTCTGGAGGATGGGAAGGCCAATATCAAGGTCAAAGGCCTTCTCGTATCGTCCTATGACAGAAGCTCCTTCTGTAGCGATGAGCCCGCCGCTCTCCTCATAACTTTGTTATCCATTCACTGGAGGTATCCAACACCTGACCCCTGGGAGACACCTTCAGACAGAAGGACTGGAACAGATGAGGGATTATGTGGTGAGGAAGAGGAGCTGTGTGGCTCACGTGGTAGAGCACTAGTTTTGAGCAGAAGAAGCTAAAAGGCCAGCTCCCAGGCCCTGAGTTCAAGCCCCACTCACTACCATCACAAAATAAATAGGTAAATAAAAACAGAGGAGAAAAATAACTTGCCATAAATGAAAACAACTTGGTAACTTAGAACTGTAGGACTCAAATAGCTACACTTAGTTATACATAGTCACTTGTGGTTGGAGGCGTGGCTCAGGTGATAGAGTGCAGCCAGTGAGCAGAAGTGATAGAGACTGAGGAGTCCCAATCTCAGACCAAATGAGTTATATGTATATGTGTGTGTGTGTGTGTGTGTGTGTGTGTGTATCGTATATACACATGTACAGTGGGATCTAATTTCTCTCTGAGCATTGTAGTCAATAGAAATGTTCTCTATAGCAAGATTTCCAGAGAGATACAAGGTGTCTTTGTTTTGTATTTTCCTAATTTTGACAACCCTCTTTCCTGGAGGCGGCCTGCACTACCCAGCGTCCCTGGCGGATGGATGTGGTCACATGACTGCTTCCATCCGTGGAATGTGTGTGAAGTAAGAGGCACGTGCCGACCTTCCATGGGCACTCTTGCTTACTGCCCCTCGTTTGGTGAGCTTGTTGGGTAGAACTTTCAAGGTGACGGAGGAAGCTGCCTGTTGCAGTGAGCAATGCATCTGGTAGACGTAACTGCATGGAAGACCCATTCAAACAGTCTCACTTTCCTGTACAGTTGATAGGTTAGCAAAAACTAAAATCAATTTCTATTGCTTTAAAGCTATTGTGCATTTGGGGATCTATACATTTGTTATGTAAATAGCCTATCTCATTAACATGCAGCAAGTGAGATCAGTTTTGTTGTTGTTTTTTTGAGACAGGGTCTTTCTTTCTTTTTTTTTTTCTTTTGTCCGTTGAGGGGCTTGAACTCTGGGCCTGGGCGCTGTCCCTCAGCTCTTCAGCTCAAGGCGAGCACTGTACCACTTGAGCCACAGCGCCACTTCCAGTTTTCTGGTGGTTTATTGGAGATAAGAGTTTCACGGAGTTTCCTGCCTGGGCTGGCTTTGAACCATGATCCTCAGATCTCAGCCTCCTGAGTAGCTAGGATTATAGGCGTGAGCCACCAGTGCCCGGCTGTTGAGATAGGGTCTTTCTTTGAGGCACAGATTAACCTTGAACTGACTACGTAGCTTGGGTTGGTCGTAGACTCTCTATCTTCTGGCCTCCAGTTCCAGAGTACTGGAGTTCCAAGTGCAGACCATGATGCTCAGCTCAAGTGAAACCATTTTATCCTAACTAAATTACTAGAGACAAGAAAAGGAAACATAATCAACAGACAGCTTGGTAAGTTGGGAAATATTCCTAACTTCCAAAAGCAATATTCCTATGGCTTCTCTTTGGTAACGTAGCACTGGAGTTTGAACTCAGGCCTTGTGTTTACTAGGTAAATGAGTTGTCATTTCAGACATGTCCTTAGCCCTTTTTGCTTTTAGGTTACTTATTTAGTGGTTTGTTTTTGTTTTTATTTTTGGTCCTGGGGCTTGACCTGAGGGCCTGGGCCGTGTCCCGGACCTCTTTGTGTTCATGGGTAGTGCTCTACCACTTGAGCCTCAGCACTACTACTTCCAGCTTTTTCTAAATGGTTTATTGGAGAACAGAGTCTCGTGGTCTTTCCTACCCTGGCTGGCTTCAGACTGTGATCCTCAGATCAGGTATGTGGAAGAGGCTTTTCACAAAGACAGATCTTGGCAATTAGGCAGGATTGGGGAACCAAGGACATGAAGGGTTAAGGATAGCAAGCAAGTGATGGAATTAATGGCTCGGTGCAGATAGGCCCTGTAAGGGACGGACGGGAATGAGGGACGAGAATAGACAGTGCTGAGAGAGTTTGAATCTGGGGCGATGGGTCAGTGTAGATTTCAGTAATGACAAGGGCTGCAAGATGCCATGAGGACTGGCTGAGATGGAGGAGAAGAGACCGAGAACACAAGGCCATCATCCGAGCACCCTCAGTGTGGACTTGGAATAGACACGTTAGAGACTGGCTGAGAGTCAAGAGATGCGATCCGTGACGCACAGTGCGGGATGGCCCAGGGCTGGGATTGGCAGATGCTGACACAAAGAGGCAGGGACGAGGAGAGCCCGGCAACAGATGAAAAGCTGGAAAGCCTTGGGAAAAGGGGGGAAGGCTGATTTAGAAGCAGCAACAGGGAGCCTCAGCTTCACCGACTCCATTCACGACCTACTTCCTACTTTCAGGACGCATAAGGGAGATGACCACAACCAGTTGAGATCCCTCTAGAAGAAACTGTCTCATGAGGAACCACAAGGAAAGTTGAGGATAGAGGCAATTTCATTCTGAATGGGCTGTGGGATGGACACGGGGGTCATGGTGGAGGGTTCTAGGAGAAAGCAGGAGGAGAAGATCCAGACCCCCGCAGTGTGATGAGAATCATAAAGGTCTCACATGGAGGGTACGGATGACCGATGGCTATGTAGGAAAACTCTCTCTTCTTCTGGTGACTCTCCTTTCCTGCGGCTAGCATGACCTAGTTCTCCTCTCTCTAACATGGAGCCAAGATAGGATACAAAAATACTGAAGGATCCCTCAGCCGACACAGGGATTAAACCTAGCCATCTCTCTACCTGAGATCTATGTATGTAGTCCCACATGTACATATGTAAACATGTATGTAATATATGATGTAGATAGGTATTTGTCAAGAGACCAAACTTAACAAATGTGATTAAAAAAGCTCTAGGATATTCTCCCTTTCAAAGGAAATCCACAGTGATTACCGATTCCCTTCAGTATATATGGATTATTCTTAGAGAGACCACAGCTATACTACTTGATAGAAGCACAAACTAGCGTCGAATCAGACACAAGTTATAGAGGTCATCCTAGCCCTCATTCTCAACATTGTAAGCGTGCCCATCCACCATTTCCTGCTCAGCATGTGTGTCAGTTTAGCCAGGCTTTGACTGGACCACCGGCGAGTTTCCATCTGTCAGATCTCAAATGGAAGTGCTTCGAATAGGAGACCTGGAGGGGTTCTTCCACAATTGGTTTTCTTCCCTATGGCAGCTGATGAAGAACTTGAACGATAAATATTGGGATTCTTTATTCCCTTACCATCCCTGTGACCCAAAGGAGAGAAACTCTGGGAGATTTAAGCATCAACAATAATGGCTGCAATTTGTAGAAATCTATTTATTTCTTTTGGACATCTATTGAGTTTAACAGAACACAAAATATGTCTGCAGCAGGTTGATTTTCAGTAAGACCTAAAATCTATCCAAGAGAAAACCTCTGGAGAAAGAACAGAAAGATCCAAATAGATCTTAAATTGCATTTAGAGTAATATTACTTACCCAGTGCTACAATAGAAAACATGACAAATGCTTAAAAATCTGGTTCATAAAATTTTATAGCACACTGAGCCCAATATGTGGGAAATATATTATGTGCAGTAATGTTATTTAGTTTTGAAAACCATGAGTTCCTAAATTCAGGTATTCAAGTTCATGTCATTTTTTTAGCTCAGAGCTTTAAGAACTTTCTTTTAGCACATGAAAATAGGTCTATGTATGTATACTATATATATGCACAAATAAATATATATGTGTATATATATATATATGTGTATTGATTGTTTTTTGGAACTAGGTAAGCTATTTGGTGCTAAGCCCTCTAATGCTATAGGAGATCAAGATGGATAGTATTCTCATGTAAGAGGAAGTGTGACTGTATGAGACTAGTATTTTTTTTAAATATGTTAATTTCAAGGGAGGAATTTCACTTGTCTGGTGTGAAATGGTGACATTATTGCATTGTCTCTTCTCAAAAGAGCCCTGAAGAAAAGTATTCAATTACATGCAAGTCTGATATATATTAAGTTCTAACTACTTACATGCTGAGCCATATCTGAAGAAGGTTTGTTCCTTGAGGAACCTTCTACCTGCTAGGGAGGTGGTTATGGAAACAGCTGTGAGTCGTGGGGCTGTTTGTGCTGAAAGGGTTGAAGTTATATGTATGGTCAATAAGCTGTGTGTCTGGCGGGACTCACCTTCAGCACCTGCCTTCAATGTGGCAGTTGTATGAAAAGGAGGGAAAGGGGAAGAGAGAGAAAGGGAAGAGGGGGAAAGAAAGGGGAAGAGAAAAGGGAGGAAGAAGATGGGGAGGGAGGAAAGGGAAAGGAGTAAGAAGGCGACTGGGAAAGAAAAGGCTGGGGTTGTGGCTCAGTGCTTTGCTACTATATGCAAGGCCCTGGGTTCGATCTCCCGTAATACAAGCGGTGAATCATGGAAACGGGCACATTTTCCCCCTCTCCTTTTCCCCTTCACATTTCCCCCTTTTCTACTTGTTTTATCTAGATTAATTGATGAGAAAAGGTTTATATCTAGGAAGAACTTGACTATTTTGGTGTGTGTCAGTTTCTCTTGGTTCTGTGTTTTTGCAGAACTGATTTTGGGATGGGAAGCAAGGAAGGGCAGGGGTGAGCAAGAGTAGCTCCGGATGGTGAGTTTCACTGGACCAACTTGAGCTAAGTCCTAGAGAACAAGACAATACGCATTGCTTCCGTGCACATGAATGAACAGTGGCTATGCATTTCCTGTCCAATGCACAGTAGCCTTGTCCTGCACATTAGGATGCAAAATAGTTTGGGCAAGAGCTAGTATTCCCAATTTATGTCACAGAGTCCAAGGCCTATCTTTTCTCTGAACCTCCCCTGACAGAATTGTTACTTCAGTCCTGATTTCCACCTTAACAGTCGTTTAAGCAAAATGTGCACTGTAAGTGAATTTGCTGTAACAAAATACCACAGAGCAGACACTTTTTCTCTCAGAGTTGTGGAATCTGGGAACTTTATTAGATGATATAATTTGCTATCTCTTTCTCTAGCAAACTAGTCAGTCTTCTAAGGTGCTAAGCACTGGACTGGGTACTGAAAGTCATGTAACCCATTCCCACAAACCTATTGCTTTAAAACAACACAAGTTTATTATTCTGTAGTATCAGCTTATTCTACAGAAGTATGGCCAGAAGTCAGACTGAAACTCAAGTGTTGACCGGGTTGTTTTGGAGGCTCTTGGTCAGAGAGTCTAGGAGAATGTGTTTCTTTGTCCTTTCCCATTTCTAGAGGATGCTTGCATTTCTTGGATTACGACCCCATTTCTCCATCTCCAAGGCCAGCAAAACTGCATCTCCATGACCAGTCTTTCATAGTCAGATGACACAGCTGAAATGGGTTCTTAAGATTCATGTGGACCTTGTTGGACTGGGACTGGAGGATAGACCAGAAGAATTTCCCATCCTATCATCCTTGACTCCCTTCCTTCCCGCAAAGAATCTTTTATGATCTCAAAATAGCAACACTAAGTACACGATGATGCAAAAACATGTTCAGACCGACTTTATAGTTTCTGGAAGGAAAAATGTGTAACTTTCATCACATCTACAGAACTCTGCTTATTACTTCAGGCAGCTCAAGTTCCAGCGCTTAGAAATTGGGTCTCTTTGCATAGTTACTATTCTGCCTAACAAATTAGTGAGAGGCAGTGATGTATAAATCAGTGACTTAATATAATGTGCCCAGTGCAATGACAGAATCTATTCAGAAACATATAAATGAGTAGTATAGAGGAAGATGATTGACAGCGATCAGACATGACTAAAGTGGTAACACCAGGAATGAACTGGAGATGGTTCCCAGAGGTCTAGAATGGACATCATTGGGTGGCTAAGCTGGCATATGGGATGAGGGGGAGAAAGGATGAGTTAGGGGGGCTTCTAGGTTGTCTAGATGGGGCAGGCCTTTTATGGAGATAAGGAGAACACTAGAATATATATATATATATATATAGTATATATAGTATATAATAACATAATATATACACACATTTTTTTGGTCAGTCATGGGGCTTGAGCTAAGGGCCTGGGCGCTGTCCCTGGGATTTTTTTTTTTTTTTTGTCAAGGCTAGTAGAACTCTACCACCTTGAGCCATAGCTCCACTTCAGGTTTCCTGGTGGTTAACTGGAGATAAGTATCTCCAGTTTCCTGCCCAGGCTGGCTTTGAACCAGGATCCTCAGATCTCAGCCTCCTGAGTAGCTAGGATACCAGGCGTGAGCCACCAGAAGCTGGCTGGTGTATATTCTAGGATGCACATAAAGGTTTGTTTTTTTTTTTTGGTTGTAAACAAAAGGTATCTAAGTTGAATTATATTAGGTGAAGAAGAGAATTTTGTACATTTGAGGCAGAGAAAAACACCTGGTATTCAAGGACTGAGCTGGACATCAGAAATGAACTGCAATGAGGACACAGTCCCATTGGGATTGTCTGCTACCCTTCTGCATTCCTCTTTGTCTCTTTTTTTAAAACTTGTCTCTTTCTGTGATGACCAGCATCATTGGCATCTCTATTCGATCGGTGGAAATGTTTGCATAGTTGCCAGTTTCACTCCTCATCTGTACTCTGGCTATCAGATAATGGCCAATCTCATGTTCGATCCCACATTCCCAGGAAAGGCTTTGATGGATAGCGGCTGAGTCAGGCCTCATTCTGGTGTGCACAGCTGTGGCTAGAGAGAGACCTGTGTGGCTTTATGTCCTCTGAAAAAACCAAGGCTCTGGCTGCCGTGTGTGTGGATGGAGGGGGAGTCTTTCGGAGGGGACTCAGGGTTGGGGAGCACCTGCCTGGCCAGATGGAGGCCCTGAGCAGGAGAGCCAGGCATGGTTCTGGTTGACACCCGTTGATGATAATGCCGTTTGTCTTCTCTTCAAACAAGTTGGGACATGCCAAGAATGTCAATGCTATAGTTTCATAATTTCTGACAAATATATGTCCATATCCCAACCGATTTCTAGATGATCTGTATCATCTCCGTTCTATCATTTGTCATTCTATCCCAGAACTGTGGTTCTAGAAAGGTTTGTTTTCTGCAACCAGTCTACATCCTTCAACGGCAACTGCAGTTCCTGATTTCTACCATGGTAGACTAGCTTTGCCTATTGTAAAACTTCATATAAATAAAGTTGAGTGATAGGTTTTCTGACCTTTTTCATTCTACATAATGCATCTGCAATCCAAATGCATTGATTGTTGCAGAGAATACTTCACCATGTGAACTTATCACGTTGGTTTATTCATTCAACACACAAGTGATGGACATTTGGATTGATGGTATTTTTTGATGATTGTGAACAGTTTATATGTCTTATAGTTTAGGACCAGAGGGCAAGGTATCACTTTAAATGCTGAGATTGGAAAAGAGGAGCTTAGATTGGAGTAAGCTGGAGGTTCTCTTGGGACAATCAAGTACAGACAGGAAGAGGACATGGCACCATAATTTAGCTTCCTCTGGACTTACGTTGAGTTATAGCACAGGAAAGTCTTGGGGTAGATGGAAGCAACCACAGGTGCATATTGCAGTGTATATACCAAGTGGTGAGAGGCAGTAACATTCGGAAAGTGGAGGAAAGAGGCTCTAAGGAAGCTGGAGGACATTGATTTCCCTATCCCTGGACAGAGGGTGGGGAGGACCTGGCGAGAGGCCCGTCCATCTCATCCTCTTCAGGAGACAGGGTGGATGGCAGAGGGCAGGTCAAAGGTCAGACTAAATGTGGCAGCTGGTGGGGGGCGGGAGGAGTCAGAAGACTGGTAGTGAGAGCCTACCTGGGTGGGCTGTGCCCCTCCTCAGGCGGGAACCCCGTTGGGGTCTGTCGTGGAGAAGGGTAAGAGCACTTTGGTGAGGGTCCTGGGGCACTGGGGGGCTTTGGTGAGGGTCCTGGGGCACTGGGGAGCTTTGGTGAGGGTCCTGGGGCACTGGGGGGCTTTGGGGAAGGTCCTGGGGCACTGGGGGGCTTTGGGGAGGGTCCTGGGGCACTGGGGGGCTTTGGGGAGGGTCCTGGGGCACTGGGGGGGCTTTGGTGAAGGTCCTGGGGCACTGGGGGGCTTTGGTGAAGGTCCTGGGGTACTGGGGGGCTTTGGTGAGGGTCCTGGGGCACTGGGGGGCTTTGGTGAAGGTCCTGGGGTACTGGGGGGCTTTGGTGAGGGTCCTGGGGCACTGGGGGGCTTTGGCAGCGCACGGGGGGGTGGGGGTTTGCACCTGCCGCCGTTGGAAGCTTTCTACCCGGCTTTGTCGCGGCGGGCGGGACCCCGGCCACTGCTGGAGGCCCGTCCCTGCCGTGCGGTGGCGGCAGCGCGGGGTCGCAGCGGGGAGGCAGTGCGCGCGCAGGGCTGGGACGGCGGAGCGGGAACGCCGGGGCGGGGCCGCCGTCGGGGGCGGGGCCTCCGCCGGGGGCGGATCGGAGGCGTGGCCACCTCTGAGGGCGGGGCCGGGGGCGGGGCCACCTCGGAGCGCAGGCGCGCTGCGGGCCGTTAGCTGTCAGCCCGGCGGCCCGGCGGCGGGACCTCTCCGGACTGTGCGGGTCCGAGCCCCGCGCAGCAGCGGCGACCTCGGTGCGGGCAGGCGGCGCGGCCCGCAGCCGGGCTCAGGGGCGCGGCCCGGGCGGGGCTCGGGGCGGCGGGCCTGTGCGGAGATGGGGAACCGGGAGATGGAGGAGCTGATCCCGCTGGTGAACCGCCTGCAGGACGCCTTCTCGGCGCTGGGGCAGAGCTGCCTGCTGGAGCTGCCGCAGATCGCCGTGGTGGGCGGCCAGAGCGCCGGCAAGAGCTCGGTGCTCGAGAACTTCGTGGGCAGGTGAGCGCGGGGCGGGGCGCGGCGGGGGCGGCCGTTGGCGGGAGGGGCGGGGCGGGCGGGTCTCGGCCGCTGGGCGCCCGGTCCGCTGCCCCCCCTTTCATCCTGCCATACAAAGCCGTTTCCTCCCCGCCCTCCGGCGGGGCGTCTGGGGGGGGGGTGAGGGGTCCGCCCCGGGATCCGCTGACCGCCCCACCCCGGGATCCGCTGACCGCCCCCCCCCCCGCCCCGGGATCCGCTGACCGCCCCCCCCCCGCCCCGGGATCCGCTGACCGCCCCCCGCCGCCCCGGGATCCGCTGACCGCCCCCCCAGCCCTGGGATCCGCTGACCGCCCCCCCCCCGCCCCGGGATCCGCTGACCTCCCCCCCTCCCCGCCCCGGGATCCGCTGACCGCCCCCCCCCGCCCCGGGATCCGCTGACCGCCCCCCCCGCCCCGGGATCCGCTGACCTCCTCCCCCCCCGCCCCGGGATCCGCTGACCGCCCCCCCCCCCGCCCCGGGATCCGCTGACCGCCCCCCCAGCCCTGGGATCCGCTGACCGCCCCCCCCCGCCCTGGGATCCGCTGACCGCCCCCCCCCCGCCCCGGGATCCGCTGACCTCCCCCCCTCCCCGCCCCGGGATCCGCTGACCGCCCCCCCAGCCCTGGGATCCGCTGACCGCCCCCCCCCGCCCCGGGATCCGCTGACCGCCCCCCCCCGCCCCGGGATCCGCTGACCTCCCCCCCCCCCGCCCCGGGATCCGCTGACCGCCCCCCCCCGCCCCAGGATCCGCTGACCTCCCCCCCCCCGCCCCGGGATCCGCTGACCGCCCCCCCCCGCCCTGGGATCCGCTGACCGCCCCCCCCGCCCTGGGATCCGCTGACCGCCCCCCCCGCCCCAGGATCCGCTGACCTCCCCCCCCCCGCCCCGGGATCCGCTGACCGCCCCCCCCCGCCCTGGGATCCGCTGACCGCCCTCCTCCCTCCCCCGCCGGCCCCGGGGTGCGCAGCGCCCCTTCCCATCCGCACCCGCCTGATCTCCGCGTCCTCCACCCTCTCAGCTCACCTCCGCAAGGCTGAGCCCCGCCCCCGTCCCCCTCACCTCCATCCCCTCCCTATTGGGGAGGCGAGTGTGGGGAGGGAGGGACGCCTGTGGAGGAGGGGCCGCGTGTGCTTGCGTGTGCCCGTGCGCCCGTGCGCCCGTGTGCCCGCGTGTGCCCGTGCGCACGTGCTCCCGTGTGCCCGTGCGCCCGTGCGCCCGTGTGCCTGTGTGCCCGCGCGCCCGCGTGCCCGCGTGTGCCCGTGCGCCCGTACGCCCGTGTGCCCGTGTGCCCGCGTGTGCCCGTGCGCCCGTGTGCCTGTGTGCCCGCGTGTGCCCGCGTGTGCCCGCGTGTGCCCGTGCGCCCGTGTGCCTGTGTGCCCGCGTGTGCCCGTGTGCCCGCGCGCCTGTGCGACCGTGTGCCCGCGTGTGCCCGTGTGCCCGCGTGTGCCCGTGTGCCCGCGTGTGCCCGTGTGCCCGCGCGCCCGTACGCCCGTCTGCCCGCGTGTGCCCGTGTGCCCGCGTGTGCCCGCGTGTGCCCGTGTGCCCGTGTGCCCGCGTGTGCCCGCGTGTGCCCGTGTGCCCGTGTGCCCGCGTGCGCCCGTGTGCCCGTGCGCCCGTGTGCCCGCGTGTGCCCCTGCGTCCGTGCGCCCGTGCGCCCATGCGCGCATGTGCTGGCGTGTGCCTGCCGTGCGCCCCCGGGCGGGGCGTGGACGGGTGTGGGCAAGGCCGGGTCGCGCCTGCACCTCTCCCTGCCCAACAGGGATCTTTCTGGAAGTCTGCAGGCCTCCCGCAGCCCCGCCCTTCCCTGGTGGGGGTGGAGGGATCGGGCCTCAGGCCACACACCGAATCCAACCGCACACTCAGCGCCGCACACGAGCACCACACCGCGCGGGGCGGGGTTGGGGGGACGCGCTCTGCTAGGAGTCCTTTACCGCCCTAGCGCCTGCTCGCAGCGCCGCTCCCTGCGGTGTCCCTCGGTCCAGCCTCTGCCCGGCCTCTGCCGCTGCCTGCCTGCCTGTCTTGTCTGCCTTTGTCTCTGTCTGTCTCTCTGTCTCTGTCTCTGTTTCTGGCTGTCTCTGCCTGTCTGTCTGTCTGTCTCTGTTTGTCTGCCTCTGTCTCTGTCTCTCTGTCTGTCTCTCTCTGTCTCTCTTTGTGTGTCCCTCTGTGTCTCTGTCTGTCTCCTCAGTGCCTAGCAGCGTGTATGAAAGGCGAGCTGGATCTTGCACACGCCTGGCGATGGTGGTGCTGCTGGACACTCGTTCTGGTCTCTCAGAGGACGCTCACCTGTCTCTGTCTCTCAGAGGATGCTCTTCATTTCTGTTCTCCCCTGGAGGGAAGGAGAAAGACAAGGAACACGGTGACGAATCGTAAATGAGATGGGGCCTGTCCTCTGCAGTGAGCCTGGCTGCTTCATTTTTGTGATTCACTGAATAGATGAGAAAGGGGTGATAAATATTTTGCCTTGGTCATCTTGGTCTCCTGGCCTGAGCAGCTGGAGTCTTGTAGCTACATCTGGATATTAGACAAAGATTTGCACTTGTTTCCCAGGTGCAATTGCCATCTTTTTATGCATTTTTCTTTCATTTACTTGGACGAGTCTATACTTTAAGGGCACAGCGGCCATCTCAATTCTTGCCAAGTTTGCAAATTCTAGTAATCCTTATAATAAAATTGGCACATGTCCCTTTGCTCACCGATTGCCTTATCTTATTTTGTAATGAGAATGAGAATTTTGTTAAAAAAAGATATAGAAGAGTAAGATAGTCAAGCTTGAACATTTTTCATAAAGGAATGAAAAATAAGCATTATGAATATCAAAACCAAAGCATTTATCAGAATGCACGAGAAATGTGCTTTTAAAAATTCTTAACAATGATCAATTACTATTTGAATAATAGAGAATAAATACAGAGGGGAAATACTCAACAAATACTAAAGTCTTTATTATCTATAGAAGTGGCATCTTCATATCAGGGTCTATATATTTAGAAGAGTTTATATATTTAGAAGAAAATTGGAATGAAAAAGACTCTGGTTTATTGAATTACAGAGGAGTTTCATGTCTTAATTATAACCCAACCTTGGGGGAAGTGAAGTTCACTATTTGTGGTGACAAATTCAACCTTATCAGAGGAAGCATTATTCTTATTCCAGTTATAACCCTTTATAGTGTTTTCTTGTCTGGGAATTATGTAATCAATAATGGCCTTTTCTTTTATATGTAGCTGTTTTTGTTTAAGACCTGACCAAGTGTGTGATTCATGAATTTAGTCATAAACCCAGAGACATGGCTTGTGAAAAACTGTTTGTTCATGAGTTTGGCATGTTCTCTTCCAAGTAATTTTTTTTGTATTTTGTTTGTTTCTTTTATGCTGAAGAATCCTCATTTGGTGGATTAACCACATCTTTCCCCCTCAGTTTACTTCATTGATTTTTTTGACACCACTGAGTGAATTTAACGTGTTTAATTCATTTTACTATAGTTGTTTAAACCAATGGTGTGTGTGTGTGTGTGTGTGTGTATGTGTGTGTGAGTATGTGTATGTACACATGCATGCTACTCTTTGGGTTTGAACTGGGAGCTATACCTGAACTTTTGTGCTCAAAGATAGAGCTCTTCCAACTGAGCCACAGCTCCATTTCCAGCTTTTTAGTGATTAATTGGAGGTAAGACTTTTCTGCCTATGTTGGCTTTGAACCTCAGTCCTCAGATCTCAGTCTCCTGAGCGGCTAAGGCTACAGGCGTGAGCGACTAACACCCGAGAAACCCATTTTTGAGTCACGCACGAACTGCTTGTTTGTGATTCCCTTGCTGAAGTGATGTGTTTATCAGTGTGTGTAGCCTGAGGACCCTGGGTTGTTCAGGCTGAAGTATGTGCTGGCACAGAGGAGCGGCTTCAGGGCTCGAGTAGATACTGAGACCATGCTTGGAGTATTCGCTGGTTGGCTTGAGTCTGACGGTTTGTATTGAATATTGTAAGCTGCTTTTGTTTTCCCTTCTTTTTGTGGCACTGAGGCTGGAACGTGGATTTGTGCTTGCCAGGCTGGTGCTCTAACACTGTTACCACACTGCGAGGCCCTCGCTTGCCTTGGCCATCTTGGAGGGAAGAGTCTTGCTACCATCCTCCTGCGTGTGTCCCTTGTGCTGGGAGGCAGGGGGCAAGAGGCATGCGCGGCTGCACACGGCCGCTGTGCTTCCCGTAGCTGGGATTACAGGCTTACTCACTGTGCCCATTGGTTCAGCTGGAGAAACCTCAAAGAGAAGAACTATTAGTAAATTAGAATGTGGCAAGTTTAAGACTCTCACATGCTTAATTCAAAGCAGTGACCAGAAGTGTTCAAACTCTCTAATCCATACTCTCAACACCTCTCTACTATTTGTGTCAGCACTTTGAAGGTTATTTCTCTGGTAAATGCTTTCAATGGCTTCTTCTGTGTCCTGTGGGCATGCTGCGTATACAGACAGAGGCTGAGTTAATAGCTCCACTCGTCCTGGTGTGTGCCCTGCCTTGCTCATTTGCAGGGGTTTTGAGGCAACTCCTTGGGTATAGGATTAGGTAAAAGATAAACATTTTTTTTTGCTATATATGACGTTCCTGAAGAGCCTTCTAAAATGTAATTGGGCTTTTTATTTAAATATGTGTTTGGAATGCGTATAACCGGTTTATAGAAGTGCTAAGTGAAAACTGCATGAGTTGCTAATGCACAAACGATTTTTAATGGTATACTTGTTAGAAACATTAGTTCTTCAATGCTGATTATGTAGCCAGAAGACTCCACATCATTGTATTCTAGCCTGAGTGGTAAATGGAGTTCCAGTTCTGCACGAGAAAAGGTTATGTGGTTAATAGAAACCAAATGGAAGATTTCTAAACAGCAGCTACCCTGATGAGAGTTTATTGCAATGTGGGATTGTTCAAACATTGTTTCATTTACTTGTGAAGGTGATGAAGATGTTGATTATTGATGCTAATGTTGGCATTTGATACTGTGATTGGACATGACCAGATAATTTAAAAACTCTAAAAATCACTTATATAGCTTAGATGCCATTCTTAAATTCTTTGCCTGATTGTAAGAATGTAGACTGAGTAGGGAAACCTCCTCTGATTGCAAATGAGAGCAGGCACAGAAATACTCAAATACAGAAACAAATAAAATTGACTAATTTAAGGATATGTTGTATTAAATGAAAGGGTTTTGTTAAAATATGAAATCATCTGGGTTTTTTTCCCTTCAAGAAATGGTTCCAGGGCTGGGAAGGTGGCTCAGTGGTACAGCGCTTGCCTTGCATGCCTGAGGCCCTGGGTTCGATTCCTCAGCACCACATAAGCAAAAAGAAAAAAGCCCGAAGGGGCACTGTGGCTCAAGTGGTAGAGTGCTAGCCTTGAGCTGAAGAGCTGAGGGACAGCGCCCAGGCCCAGAGTTCAGGCCCCACCACCGGACCCAAAAAAAAAAAAAAAGAAAAGAAATGATTCCAAGATTATAGTTGTTAAATGAATGGTGCTGGCAATATGTGGGAACTATTAAAACCCTGGTTCTGAGATCCCTGAGGATCAGTTCAATAAAAATCAAAATGAACTATTCTTCATCAAAGGGTTAGTTTGTTATAATTTGAAATCACAAGACATTTTTGCTGAATCAGCTTTATATAATGTATTTTTAGGTTATCATAAATTTGCAGTTGGTAGGATTTAATTATCACAGTAACTTTGTTGTTAATGTTTGAGAAGCATCTAGGGGAACATGGCTGGGTAAAATACCTGTTTTGGAATTGACTTGTGACTGGCAGATTCCAACAGTGCACTTGACTTTCTAAGGATGAAGTTGGAGCTGGGCATCAGTGGCTCATGCCTGTACAACTAGCTACTTGGAAGGCAGAAACTGGGAGGATTGCAGTTTGAGACCAGTCTGGGCAAAAAGTCCATGCGATCCACCTCAGCTGCACAAGTTGTGTGCTGTGGCCTATGCTGTGGTAGAAAGTGTAAGTAGAACCTTTGTCCAGCTGGCCGGGGAACAAAGTGAGATCCTGTCTCTAAAATGATCAGAACTAAAAGGGCTGGATACCAGGTCCAAGCCGTGGATCACCTTCCTAGCAAGCTTGAAGCCCTGAGTTCAAACCACAGTACTGACTAGTCCTCTCAAAAAAGAACGAAGTCAGGCAGATAGTCCTCCAGAGCCCCAGGCCTGGAACATTGAGTATTTATGTTGGAGAACATGGTACTGGCTGTTCTGTGGGCAGAGCCTAAATCTCGTGTATGTCTTAGCTGGGAATTTTATAAAGAAAAGAGGTTTCTTCCATTCATGTTTTAGCGGCAGAGCATTCAGACAGCACGTTGTGTTTCTGCTGCGCCTCATGCGGATGGCCTTGTGCCGGGAACGTGTGCCTGGGGGACCCGGTTCACCACGGGACAGGGAGGTGGAGGGAGGAGGGGGCCGGTCCTGCTCTGCGCTCGCAGCCCACTCATGTCCCCTTCCCCTGAGAAGAGCGCCCAGTGGCCTTTGTCGCCTCCCGCTCCAGCTCCCCCACGGCGGTCTCTCCTCACAGGGTCACCCCAGGACACACCCAGACCATCGCAACACATTTGCAAGGCTGATAAGTAGAGTTACCTGAGGAGGTTTCATAGACTGTCATGCGCAGTTTTAAGAAGACTGCCCCCTCCTACCAGAGCTGACAGCCACTGCCTGGTACAGAGCAGTGTGGTCTTCTTTCTCCCTCTCCCCGCACAGCTGTATTTACTTGTTTATGTGCAGTGCTGGGATCTGAACGCAGGGCCACAGGCTCACTAGGCAAGTTTTACCTCACTGTTTCTTTTCTTCCTTTAGTTATTTTTCACACAGTTTGGTGCTTCCCCTGCCCCCACAAGATGGACATCAGACTCCAATCCTCCACCTGTGCCTCTCACTTAGCTAGAATTACAGGTGCATGTCTTCCTTGTTTGCTGAGATGGGGTCTTTTTGCTTAGGCTGGCCTTGAACCATGATCCCTTATACACACACACACACACACACACACACATTTGTTTAACCTTTACTGGTAACAGGTATATCCAGCTCTTCTATTCCTGACCTGTTCTTTTTTTTTTTTATATATTTTTATTGTGAAAATACTGTACAGAGGGGTTACAATGACATGGGTAAGATAATGAGCACATTTCTTATCAAGCACTGCAGCCTCCTGCTTTGTTTCCCTTCCCATCCCTTCCTATCCTGACCTGTTCTTTAACATCTGCATACCAACAGAGGAGGGAACTCAGAGAGGCAAATTACTTGTCCAGGATTGCATGGCTAGTGAGTGACCAAGCTTAGCTCTGGCCTTGCATTCTGATGGCTCCTACTGGAACGCCAGGGTCAGATGAGCTGGCAATGTAAATGAGCGTGCATTTCCTGAATTATTAGCATTTCGGGTAAAAATATACAAGACATTGAAACACCTAGAAGCTGATATGGGTATGTAAAGAGAATGGTCAGGATAAACTTTTAAACAAATTGTGAAACAAGGACCTTTGAACACAGTGCAAATTAAATGGGATAAAACTTGGAGCCAATTAATTTCAAACTCCAGTTCTGAAATTGAACTGGGATATAAGTGGGAAGCAGAGCGTGTATGAGTTCTTGCCACTTGGCAGCCAGTATCGTTCTAGCTCAAGGCTGCATGTACTGAAGTCTCGGTGTTGGAGCAGGGAGGGGGGTCTGTCTCTGTGTCTGACTTAACAACAAGGCCTTGAACTTGGCCTGTCACTTGTCACAGAGATACTGTACTATTTGGATAGGGCCTAGAGAAGAGTAGCGAGCAGGCCAAGGCACTGGGAGATTAAAGCATAAATGTGGGGCCGGGGTGGGGCTCAACGGCACTGCGCTGCCTTTGGAGCAAGGCATAGAGTTGAAGTTGTGGAATACACTGAAGACAAAAAAACTCTCTGGGAGCTGGTCACCAGTAGCTCACGCCTGTAATCCCAGCTCCTCAGGAGGCTGACCCTGGCCCAGGCAAACAAATCTGAGCGATTGTTATCTTCAATTAACCACCAAAAAGTCAGATGTGGAGGTGTGGTTCAAGTGGTAGCGTTCTAGCCGTTAGTGGAAAAAGCCAAGCAGGACCTCAAGACCCTGACTTTAAGTCCTAGACTAGTATGCATATTCCACCCCCCCAAAAAAAAATCAGGGAAAATATTTAATAGGCAAACCTGAAAAATTTCCAAATGATGTGCATTGCATAAATGAAGAGCAGTTTTTGGTAAATTAACCCTGTGAGTACCCCGTTCATGAGGTGTGCATGGGTGTGGTTGGTGGGGGAGATTGTAGACAGCTTGGGTTTTCTTCTTCAGAAGCGTAAGTGGCATTTCACTTGGTCACTGAAAGAAACTTGCCCGTGGCTGAACTGTCACTAACTTCCTGGAGCCCATCAGGGTACACAGAAGGAGAACGCAAGAGATCTGTCCAAGGTCAGAATCCCTCACAGCTAGATAATGTGGAACTTGGGGTTCAGGATTTGGAGCCTGGAGTCAGCCGCCCACTCCTCACTCTGCCTCCTCCTCTTCCCAGTCCTCAGCATCGTTGAACAGAATCTTGATTTCGGACTTAGCCCAAGTGTATGGCTAACGCGTGAATTCTAGGCAGCTCTGGTGACACGCACCTGCAATCCCAGCGCTTGGGAGGCTGAGGTAGGAGGAACACAGTTTGGTGCTAGCAAACAGTGTGAGTTGGAAGCCAGTCTTGGCGACCTAGAGAGGTGCAGTCTCAAAAAGTGTGAGTTTATGATTTACTAGCTGAGCAGTACCTAGGAAGTTGTGTTGTGATGGCCAGGGCTCGGCCTTGCTGTAATGGAGACGTTTCCACAAAATTGTGTGTCAAGAAGATCTCATGAGTGCAAATATCACTATTTAAACAGAAATGTATCAGTGTACCAACTCCACAGCCTTCACTTTGCCTGGTGATAGTCTTGCTCTCTCTTAAGGATTTACATTCCTCCAGTGAAAGTCTGTTTTGATCATGGAAATTATCTCAGGAGTGGAGGGAGGAGAGGGTGTATTCCACCCGGACCTTCGGAAGCCCAGGATTGCTTTGGCTCTGGCTTTGCTCCAGTGTCACTGCTCAACTTAGTTCTCCAGCTGCAGTGGGGGGTGGGGGCTGGGTGCTGCTGTGGACAGTTTGTCACTTGCATTTCCCAGTGTTTCAAGGTCATTACCTAATCCTGAGTAGCATATCTGACGGTGCTGGAACAGGTACAGCTTCTGACCAAACTCATTGCCTATCGAGTCTGTGTTGTGGAATTGAGGAGATGAATGCATTTAAGTAGATAAAAGAGTGGTCAATTCAATTTGTCTCCAGCGTTTGTTTCCTTAAACTCCCCTCAGAGCAAATACTGGCAGGGGGTCAGCGTGGTGTGGCGCTGGCTGGAGCGCTCCTCTGCTCAGGGCTGAGGGGCCACTCTGACTCTTGCTGGTGGCGTGGCGTCATAAAGAGCTGGCTCCACTGACCTGTGGCAGCCTCATCTGAAGAGGGAATGGCGGTTCTCAGCAGGCTGATGTCCCGTTGAATGCACAGGAGAGCAGACACCGGCTTCTAGACCCAAGGCCCGGCACAGGGTCAAGCTCGCCAGAGGCACAAATGCGGGGGACTGAGTTCAAACCTCAGCCCAGGCAAAGGAAAACCCCAACGCCAAGGCCGACTTCTGCTGTGGCTGGCGTGGAGTGTGTCTTCCTCGGTGACGAAGGCCGTGCCCACACTTAGCACGATCACGGGTAACTTTTTCTTCAAATGCATGCCCGGCATCTAGTTTGTATGACCCGTCACATCCAAGAGTTCCACAACGTGGTTTCTTGCCTTAATTCATGAGTCCTTAACCGAATCCCTGACAGGATAGTAAAACAATGCCTGTCAATTTTAACTTATAAATGAGATGTATCACAATGGAAACCAGCAACACCCCAAGAGTCACAGGCTGCCCAGCTAACGAGCATAACAGACTTGGGCTCACAGAGCGCAGTGGAGTGCGTCTGGCTGACGTCTTAGGGAAGGGAAGGGACGGATCTTGTGAAGTTAGCACGTCTCCCACCCTTGTAGCAATGTTAGAGGAATTGCAGGCGGGGGGGGGGGGGGTGCAGCAGCCAAAGGCTTGGGCGCAGGAGGGCGTCGTCAGTTGGGGACCCTGCAGGGTCAGGAGACAGCTGGTCAAAGGGTTTTTTTCAGCCCAGGAAAGAAGAACCAAAACTTTAATAATGGATGTTGAAATAATGCCCCTTCGTGCTATTTGCCACGGAAGGCTGGTTCCCGGCCTACCTTCCGGATAATCCTGCTTTGCTGGCCATCAGATTTGGCTCCGGACCAGTGGGCTGGCTGTCGCTGGAGTGCTGTTACCTCTGTGCTCTGTCCTAGAAGCTTTGTGGAGGACAGTGTGGTGCGTTTTCTCTCCAGGAGGTCTCGAGCCTTCCATGTGCTGTGAGCCCAGGGTTTTTGGCTGATGAAGCTGAAGCCTGTTCTTGTCCTGTAGTAAAAGAGGGCAGAGCAGAGCCCTGCAGAGTGTTTGCACTCAGACCCCTGCTCCACACCGGCTGAGCCGCAGCCACGCTGTGGTGAGCGTTCGGCTTCCTCCTGTAGGATGTGGGTGGATGCAGCTCTCTGGAAAATGCAGTCTTAGGGGTCCAACTTAAGAAACTTGACTAGTCTGCTTTACTTAATCTTCAAAAAAATAAATAAGAAGCCCTGCCAAGTACTACTGGGAGGCGCCTACTGGCTATGAAGTATGTACTTTGAATTTCCACTTCCTCCTGGATGGTGTCTGTCTGAAGAAAGGGGAGTGGCGGGAGGTCTGGAGTCTCTTCTTGAGGAGCGGGGGGGGGGGGGGGGGGGGGGGGGGGGGCGGGAGGGAGAGGCCCTGGCTCCCTTGAGTGTCTATGGCAAGGTAATGGGAAGAAGAAGAAAAAGGGAGTCTACCTGCTGCTAGAGTTAGGAGCAAGGGGGTGTGTTGGTGGTGGTTTGGTTTACCCTGGGGAGGGAGACCCCAGGTGAGCGGAGGTTTGGTTTACCCTGGGGAGGGAGACCTCAGGTGAGGGAGGTGGATGGAGGAGCAGAGCGGGGTTTGCCCAGTCCCCGCCATCTGGGCCGGGTCTTTCCCGGCTGCCTGTGGCTTCAGAGCGCTCTGCAGGCCCGGCCCCTATTTGGCTGCCCCAGAATCTGACTGTGTGGCTGGCCTGCCTGTTGCAGGGGCTAAAGGGGTCAGGGGCTGCAATCTCATCATGTCCCTGAGATGCTGCCAGGCGGCAGCCGCCTTGTGACTGCACAAGATGACCCCAGGCTGAGACGAGCCATCCCCAGCTGTGAGTCGGCTTTGAACAGCCGCAGGGCAGAAGTAACTGTTACCAGTGGTCTTCACACTGGGGGCTGTGACCTCTCACGACCTCTCAGCGTGCCCTCACGCCAGCGTATTTGGTAAAGTGTCAGATCATGTCTCGCATAGCTGTGACACGCCTTGCACAGTCTTGTACATGTCTATGTACATTCTAAGCTACAACATAAATCTATTTCTTACTATAAGTTATTGAAATGAGGGCTGCTCTGGACCAATTCATGGTTCTACATTTGGATAGTTGGACATATCTTTCTGTGACAGCCAGGGCAATTCATATTACACTCTTCTATTCAACTAGGATCAGTGGAAACATAATTTTATTTGTATTTTGTTGAATTAACTGTCTTTTAATGGAAAAGTAATATGTAGATGCCATAAAAATTCAAACATCTCAAATGTGTCTGCAGTAAAAATTGCCTTTTTCAAGATGTTTCATTAATGTGCATGCCTGCCAAATATTGCTTCTGGGCTTCTATTTTCATTATCTGAAATTCATTTGATTTCTGAGGGCAAAGCGAGCTTCCTAAGCTTGTTTGTTGGGAGATGATAGTGCCAGTTGGGAAAGGTCATGCTTGAAAACTGCATTAGCAGATGAGCTCGTTTGCTGATGGAGTCCTTTACAAAGAACAGTGTATGCTTGGAACTATGCGAAGCTCTAAGGACCCAGCTTCTCCCTCAAAGAACCCAATGACTCAGTAAAAATGGCTCTTCACGCTGCTGTCATTGTGAGGGCAAAGAGGCCGTCCGTTCTTAGGAGGCGCGTCTGTGAGAAGCCCGGGAGTTGTGTCAGGATGCCACTCATCTCCAGGTATCTGAGGAGCTGTCTGCTGGAACGGGCTCAGAGTGAGTCTACATGTCTCCAAAACTCAGAATTAGGTTAATGTACAAGTTACCCGTCAGATAAATTTAAATGTGACATAAAGGTGACTTGAACAGTCCAAATGTGTTGTCGGAGAAGGCGTGAGCATCCAGCTTGAGGATAGAGACCGGGGACCGGGGACTTGTGGCCGGCCAGCAGCTAGATGTCGTATAGTTGGGAGAGAGTTGAGGAAAAGGACTTGGATTCTTTTCAGCTTGAAACCTATGGTTCCACTTGATAAGTGCCAGAGAGGAACATGGTTTTAAAATCTTATGGTGTGTGTGTGTGTGTGTGTGTGTGCATGCATGTGTGCCAAGCCTGAGGCTTGAACTCAGGGCCTGGGCACTGTCTGTGAGCTTGTTTGCTCGAGGTTAGTGCTCTACCCTTGGAGCCCCAGCCCCACTTCTGGCTTTTTGATGGTTAATTAGAGATAATGCTCTCACAGACCTTCCTGTCCCAACCTGGCTTCCCGCCATGATCCTCAGATCTCAGCCACTGAGTAGCTAGGATTTCACATGTGAACCACCAACTCCAGCAAAATGTGTGTTGTTTGGAGCACGTCTCTAGGGATAGGTGAGAGTGGAAGCTGTACAGCACTGCGAAGACCTCCCTGGGTCTGCTCATAGGAGCTTTCAGCGGCTAGCTACGGAGATCAAGTGTGCGCGTAGAGAAAAGGGCATTGCGTGTGGGATGGCTCATTCCGCAAGGTACTCAGGGACGTAGGGTATGAGTATGTCCGTTGGTGTTAGCGATAAACTGTATTCTTTGGTAAAAAAAGTTTTGAAATCTTTTCCTAACAGTCTCATTTGTTTTAGTTGCCAAACTAAAAACTTTATACACACACACACACACATATATATGATATGTATTGTATATGACGTAAGTTAAATATGATGTAATCATTTTCTCCATTTTAAAAGTCTTCCTCCCAAATATTCATACTGCCATTTTAAAAAATTCTCAGCCCCCTTTTGTTCTTTACTCTCAGATCGACTATTGTAATGTCGGCTGGACATACCCTTGGACAGCGGCGCCCCCCCCCTCCCATTTACCTGCCTTGCCAGTCTGACTGCTCCCCTCAATCTGTCCAAAGCACACCTTTCATGCGTGTCCTTCTCAAGAACCTTCACCTACGGGTGCGCTAGCATCTTACGCCTGTAATCCTCGCTAATTAGGAGGCTGAGATCTAAGGACTGATGTCCCAGAGCTAGGTTTATCGGTAGAACCTAAGGTAAGTCCCTGGCACTGGAGCCTGGAGGCAAAGAAGCTGTGTGGCTAGGAAAGGGAGAGGAAAGGGGTTGTGGGTAGGCTTTGTGGCTGCCAGAAATAGGTAAGGAGTTTATCCAGAGGGCTACAGCAAGCAGGGGAAGAGAGGATTTTAATCAGGGCGGTGACATAATCTGCTTTACATCTTGGATAGATAGATCACTGTAGGTCAGTGTTTTTTCGACCTCAGGCAGCCATTGTAGCCAGTGTTTCCATACAGCTGAATCTGCAACTTTATACAGTTTTAAGCCTACTTGAAAAAGCACATTGGGTTTGACTCCCGGAAAACTGAAGTGCACGAAGCTACTTTATATAAACTTTATGATGGTTAAATATGAATCAGGCATCTTGATGAAAATTGAGTATCCAACGTGAGACATACTCTGCATTTAGAGCTCACCAATTTTCAAAGATTTTTCTCTGAAAAAAATACATGAACTGTTATTATTTTTATATGAATTGAAATATTATTTTGAAGAAGTTGGGTTGAATAACAGGTATTGTGAAATGTAGTGTGCTTGTTTCCTTTGCCATTCTTTCTCAAGTGGCTACTAAAACATTTACACTTATTTAAGTGTCTAGAGGGGGAGGCTCAAGTGGTCGAGCACTTCCTTAGCATGAGTTTGAATCCCAGGACAGCAAATAAGTGAATCACGAAGGTGGCTAACGTTCTCTTCCCGCTTTCCTGCACAACACTAGATGCTGTTAGGATAATGGGTTGGGCAGGCAGTGCAGTAGCAGAGAGTTGGGTTAGGGATCCTTTGGTTTACAGTTGTTTAGGTGGCTGCCACTGTATCTTCATGGAGGAGGTGACAGTGGAAACAGAAATACAAAGCCTGTATGCATTTTTTTTTTTTTGTCGGTCATAGGGCTTGACCTCTGGCCTTGGTCACTGTCGCTGTGGTCTTCAGCTCAAGGCAAGCTCTCTACCGTTTGAGCCACAGCACCATTCCAGGTTTTCTAGCTGCTTATTGGAGATAAGAGTCTCAGGAACTTTCCTGCCCAGGCTAGCTTTGGGCTGGCTTTGAACTGTGATCCTCAGATCTCAGCTTCCTGAGTAGCTAGGATTACAGGCGTGAGCCACGGGCGCCCGTCTCTGTATGCATTTTGGAAGTAGAACCATCGCCATTTGCAGCAGATTAGAGAGGGAGAATGAAATAGAATGCTCAGCTTCCTACCGTGTGGCCGGATGTCAGTTATTACCTTTTCCTAAAAGAGGAAAGAATGAGGAAAAGGTTGGGAGCTGGACACTGAGTGTGGATGTAGGTGTGGGAATGAACTGTAAGTTCTCAGAGGTCTGGGCGCGGAGGAGGGTTTAGCTGAGGAGATGAATTGAGGCATTCAGTTATAAACGTATTGATAAGTGCTACAATATAGATGAACCTTGAAAGCACCACACCGAGCGAAAGAAGTCAGATCTAAACGCTGTATCTTGAGAGGTTGTGATTATGTGCAATACTAGAAGAGGCCGAGCCGCAGGCAGCGGGGGCCTTGTATGCGAGTGGTGAAAATAGTGTTGAATTAGGTAGTGCTGATGGTCGTAGATCACCACGAATACACTAAAACCACTGGCTGGTGCACTTAGAAAGGGCAACATTTCTGGTTTGCATTTTAGTTGAGAGAAAATCTTTAAACTAGGTTAAATTGTTTGGGGGGAGAGTATGTAGAAGAAGGAAAAAGAAGACTAGGAGGAAGACCCTTACAGGAGAGCAAGAACATGGCTACCAAGGAGCTGGAAGGTAGAGGAAGGCATTAGGACCCAGCGAGAAGGGCAGGTGGCGTGGCGTGGCAGGAGGCGAGAAGCGAGCGGGCGTGGCGTGGCACACGGGGCGTCCCGTGGGAGACTCTCCTGGAGAGGCGCACCTGCCTGTGATGGGGGACGGCAGGCAGAGCAGCTCTTTGCTGCGGGGAGAAGACGGACGACCTGGGAGAGGCAGGACTCACTGGGGAAGTGCATCCGGGTGGGATCCAGGGTGCGTGGGGGGAGGGCCTCATGCGAGAGGCAGTCGTGAGGCCAAAGGGACGTGTGGCACCGTGGGCGTGAGTGAGGAGGGGCATCCCACGTAAGCAGCCGCGGCACAAATAGAAGAGGAGAAGGGCCAGCCGCCGTGGCCCCTGCCTGTCATCCTAGCCTTTCAGGAGGCTGAGATCTGCAGGATCGCGGTTCAAAGGCAGCCCGGGCAGGAAAGTCTGTGAGACTCTTTGTGTCCAATGAACCACTAAAGACTAGAATGGAGCTGAGGCGCACAGTGGTAGAGCGCTAGGAGTGAGCAAAAGAGCTCAGGGACAGAGCCCAGGCCTCGAGTTCAAGCCCCACGATCACTAACAACAAAAAAGACGAAGAGGTATTCGGAGAATAGCTGAGGAAATCGCAGCGTGCATTTATTAGAGAAAAATTATTTGTGGAATCGTTCCTTTCAGAAGTCAACAACTGTAGACTCTCCCAAAAGCCAATTTTATTAGGTGAAGACAGACTGTATCCTTCCCTAGGGACCCTTGTCCGTCTGTCCATCTGTCCTCTCTGCTCCCATCGCTTGCAGCATCTCACCCTTAGCCAGGCCCCGGGGGCACAGCAAAGCCCTTCTGTGTCTTCCGTGGCGCAGCAGACTCTCCTCCACCTGGAAGGCCCCTTAGGGTCTCCCTTGCCTGGCTAACTGTGCTTGCATCTGAGGAAGTAGATCCCAGCTCGTCTAGAGAGCTTCCTCTAAGTGCTCAGGTGGAAGGTGTACACTAAATGGACATCGCAAAACTTCTGAGCACAATTGAGGCGATGAGGTTTTTGTTGTTGTTTAGCTGCGAGAAAATCACCCAAAGAGGCTTGTATCCTGCGCAAAATGCCAAGGGCTCTCGCACGCGTGGGACTCTCTACATTTACTTCCGTGACTGCAGAAGGAAGATCATGTGCATTATCTTAATTATGTCCCCACACGCAGTGACAGTGTACCAATAGTATTTACACTGGATTTGCATGGGACAGAAAGAGGAGATTGCCTTTGTTGCAGGACTTGCAAGCATGCTGCGTGCTGTTGGCACACGCTGCTGGACAAACGACGGGCATGTGTCCCTCAAGGCGGCTTCCCCATTTCTTCCTCTTGCGTTTAGACCCGGGGGGGGAGGTGATGGGGGGTGCATGGAAGGCCACCTTTGGATAGAGGGAAATCGGTGTATCTGGATCTTCCCTGCACGTTCTCCATGACGTTCTCCAGCTGTGCGAGCCCTGCGGCGCGGTGCCAGGGAGGGGCAGGGCTGGGGGTGGGGGAGGCCCCGGCGGAGCTGAGGAGGCGTGCCAGGCAGGGGGACAAACTCGCGGCTGTCTACGGAACAGACAGGACTTGTGGAAGGAAGACTGCGTCGAGTGGAGGCGCTGGGCTTAGAAAAGGAGCGTTGCTATTAGCTGGAGCCACGGCAGCACAGAGGTCACAGTTTATGTACATGGAGCAGGTGCCCGTTGGGAATGGGAGGGCGCCGTGGTGGGCTTGGCGTTTTCCAGTAGCTTCTCTCCTTAAAAACCGAACATGGATTGAACCCTTGTAAACAGTTCTTAGGACTTGCACTACACCAGACTTTCAGTTTTGGCTGCTGGTTGTGTCTCAGTTTTGCTTCAGTTTCCTAACTTACGCTGAGCATCTCTCTGTAAGGTGAGTGGTTTGTGAAAAATAAGAGAGAGAAATGGGGTCTTAGGAGAGGCTTGAAAGGACCTGGACGCCGACTCCTCTGCCTTTTCTTTCCCTCTTGGCTCTGAAGGGAGGCTTCTCCCTGATGCGCTATCTAACACCTGACACAGTCGCTCAGTGGAGGCCCACAATGGGTCAGGTGACGGTGGGCTGGAATCTCACACCAGACAGAGTGTGAGAGGGTAGCTCAGAACATTTCAACAAACCTTTCCCCCTCGAAGGGTGTTGATCTCATGTATTTTGTAATAGTGACAGAAGCTAGCACAGTATTATTCTGTATAGCTTATTTGGTATGAGCTTCTATGTGTCACATTGTGTGTATCCTTAGGTCTTTATGCATACTATGTTTACAATGTTCACAGGAACTGTCCATCGTTGTATAAATGAGATGACCCAGAGCTCATGGCAAGATGCTATCGTTGTCAGACACTCACTCAGTTCTTCCTTTAGGGTCTTATTTTAAGGGTGACTTTTAGGTCCTATTTTAAAAGCTTTCATAAAGACCATGTTTTTTTAACTTGTGAGCAGTGTGCATAACTGCAGGGCTGCAGCCTTGGACGTCAGCAAGAGCTGCACAGACCGTGTAGAGAGGGGCCTGGCCTGGTCTGGGTATCACAGACCGTGTAGAGAGGGGCCTGGCCTGGTCTGGGTATCACAGACCGTGTAGAGAGGGGCCTGGCCTGGTCTGGGTATCACAGACCGTGTAGAGAGGAGCCTGGCCTGGTCTGGGCTTCAGGTCCTCCGGACAGGCCACCCCAGAGGACCAGGAGCTGAAAGGCAGCCGGGAACAGCTTTGAGCCAGTCTGTATCCAGTGCGAGGCGCCTGGTTTTGAAATTCGATAGGATAACAGCTAGTCCACGGTGGGAATGGCTAGTGATTCTTTATCAGTACCATTTCCTGCTCTGACTATGATAGTTTTATTTTACAGAAACCGAATGTTGATGTAGTAGTTTGTTTGAAATGTGCATGGTTTGACTATGCGTGGACAACTAGGTAACATCACACGGGAGATGCAGGGCACAGACGTTCCTTTCAGATGCTTCCTCCTCTAAGTTCATTATATACGCTAGATGCTCCCAAAACACTCTGCATAGGTTTTTGGCATCTCCACTAATTTTTCACATGTTTTAGATTTGTTTTTATAAAACTTCATTTACTCACAATAAGGCATACCTCATTTTTACTGTCCGTTTTAAAATAATAGTCCTCAGAGTTACATGTCCGGCTGCCAGCCGCGTCCTCACCACGCAGGCCTTGCCATGTGTGCCTCAGGCTTCCGTCATATACCCTTGGTCAGTAGATCTGTATTTAGGATAACCTACCATACTCTGTCTACTGCAGATGTCCAAATTTTCAGCTGCACATCAATATTTTATGCATAACCAAAAAGAAAATCACTGTCAACTAGATTATGACATCATTTTTTTGTAAATTAGAATTTTGTTTTCATATTTATGGGAAAAGTGCTGACGTTAGCAATAGATTTTTTTTTTTTTTGGGTCCGGTCGTGGGGCCTGAACTCTGGGCCTGGGCGCTGTCCCTCAGCTCTTCAGCTCAAGGCTAGCACTCTACCACTTGAGCCACAGCGCCACTTCCGGCTTTTTTCTTTTTGCTTATGTGGTGCTGAGGAATCGAACCCAGGGCCTCAGGCATGCAAGGCAAGCGCTCTACACTGAGCCACCTTCCCAGCCCTAGCAATAGATTTTTAAAAATCATACGCCTTGTTTTGTGTGTGTGTGAGTCCTTGGGGCTTGAACTCAGGGCCTGGGTGCTGTCCCGAAACATTTTTGCCCAAGGTTAGTGCATTACCACTTGAGCCACAGTTCTACTTCCAGCTTTTGGTGGCTGATTAGAGATAAGAGTCTCATGGATTTTCCTACCTGGGCTGGCTTTGAACTGCAATCCTCAAATCTCAGCCTCCTGAGTACTTAGGATTATAGGCGTGAGCCATGGGCACCTTGCACACAGGCCACTCTTATGCATATATAGACAAGATGATGAAATGAAATCAGTGTGAGTGGTTTCCAAACTTTCTTGCATTGAGTCTAACTGGTAGGACTTACCCTCCGGTGTCACCATTCTGTACCCACTGTAAACCCCCGGCCGTGGAGGAGGATGGGGAGTCGCTTCTGCTTGGGTAGGAGCAGCACTGTTTATTGAGAAAGGATTTTCGTGCTGACCATGTTTGGAGGTCCGCTCTGGCCCTGGCCCCTCCGTCCTGGCCAGGGTGCTGAGCAGTGGCATGCTGGGCATCCATCTTCCTCGTGGCCCGCCCAGGCCCCGGCCCGCTGAGCCACCCGAAAGCACTTGGTAGCCAGCCAAGTGATTTTTCTTGTTTTCCGCTTCAACGCTGCAATGCGCACATTGCCCGAATGAGTGGAAAATTTTGAGCAAGAAACGGCTTCATGCCAGGTCTGTTTGAAACGTTCACACCCACCGATTTAATGACATCTCCGCAGCCATGCATAATTGAGTTAGAGATGTCACAACTGAGACAGGCCACTTTTTTCAGGCAGAAAGAAAGGAGAATTGCCGCTTTTCTAAGTTAGCTGCTGGACAGCTTGGGCCTGCTGTATCAAGCGAGGAGTTGCTTCCCTCTAGTGAGAAACGTCATTTTTGATTTTCACTAGTCCACAGATAGAGCAATTGCATGGGAGAAGGAACAAAAGATGCCTTGTGGCGTCCTGCAGACGATTGCTTTAGCTACAGTCACAGAGGAAATCGCTCTTGCCTTTGCCTTTCCAAGGCTGTGCATCAGAACATTAAGTGTCTGGTTGTCTGGAGAAAATTGCGTTGTGAGTGCTTCAGGGCCCAGGCTGTTGCTTTCCCATTTGAGTCCAAGTGTGTGAAAGCACCTGGTCCACAGGCTAAGCGCTCTTCCTTCACCTTCCCACCTGTGCCCCTCTCCTCAGGCCCACAGCACGGTCGCTCATCTGCTTGCTCACCATTTGGATCTCAGCCGCATCCCCACGTCCAGGGTAGGCTGTTCACTCATGGGTGGGTTTGTTCAGAGGTACTTCTTTGGCAGGAAGAGAAGCAGGTAGTTATAAGAGTACAATTAAGGTGCACTTAATGTCAAGTTGTATTGGTTTTACGGCAGAATTTCTCTTCTCTAATTTTATTTACCATATTTTTTGGACTCCTATCCATGTAGAAACAACTCTTGACCTGAGATTTTCTAGATGTTTATTTTTTTTCCCATTTACTTAATTATGAACACGTTCAAGTCTTGCCTGGCAATCATTCGTTTCGTTGAGTTGTGATGCTGATATTGTTGCTAAAATATTTCACCTCTTCACCTTGCAATAATTAGTTGAAAATGAAAAGTAACGCTCACGGACAATGCATCTTTCATAGGACACCTCAGGACAGAAAAGAACTTAGTACCTGCTACTTTAACCTTCACCTGTTGAAAGGTGGAGCTAGGTCGGCTTTACGTTGATTTATAAATGCAGGATGCCGTCACGTTTGTCGAGTAGCTAACGTGTGGGACCCACTTGCATCCGCTAATCATTGGGGTTGTAGAGCTATATTTTGCCCCTGTGGTGGGAGCTGCTAGCCCTGCTCATGGAGGACAGAGCCTGAGCTTCAGGACCTTGTAAAATCGGCTGTATCTGCCATCTGTTTTCTGTTCTGGGGAAGTACCACCCCTGGACATGCGTGGCCACGCAGCGCCGACGGCCCCAGGCTCGGTGGTTACCAGCACGCAGATTGGCAACTCAGATTCCACAAAGAATGTTTTTGCAAAATGCTGAACGAACCTTTGTAAGGTTCCAAACAAAACAAACTCCAGTTTTCTCTTGAGTTTACATGATGGTTGCATTCCCAGGGCGTTTGGCAATATTGTCTGCATCCTTGATTTTTTTTTTTTCTTTTTCGTTTGGTCATGGGGCTTGCACTTGGGGCCTGGACACTGACCCTGAGCTTTTTCGCTTGAGGCGAGCACTCTACCACTTGAGCCACAGCGCCACTTCCTGTTTTCTCACGGACTTTCCTGCCCGGGCTGGCTTTGAACTACAATCCTCAGATCTCAGCCTCCTGAGTAGCTAGGATGACAGGCGTGCGCCACGGCGCCCGGCTATCCTTGAACAAGTGTTGCCTCACATAACTTCCCCTATAAGACTGTGGAGCACTATCTTTTCCACATGAATAGCTCTTTGTATAATATTTACTGATTGAAGGTCAACCTGGTAACTTATTTTCATGGGCTCTTACTGTATTCTCATTAAGTACTCATTGCTGGAGCTAGATTTCAGGTGAGACCAATTGCAAACTAATATTTTGCTTATATTCTCATTGCAGTGTGATGGCTGGAGAGTACCATGCTCACCTGGGACCTAGCTGTCCCTCACCTGCTATCATCCCGGGCTCGGGGAAAGGCTGATCCAAGTTACTTAATTAAAAAGTGGAGAGTTAATCTTCAGCCAACACCTTTATACTGAGCACTAATTATATGCCTAACACTTGGGAAAATCGATTATATATCAAAATGAGGTCTATAGTATTCCCTAACCTCAAATAGCATTCTTCTGGGGAAAAGATAAGTTACCAGGAAAACAGCATAAAAGTATAACAGTGCTACACTGAACACAGTCTGTTGTCCAAGCAGCCTGTATTTGTCAGAGGAAATTCACGTTAGAAGGTGGTACCTGGGAAGAGTTTAGGAAATAATTATCACTTGAGGTGTAGGCCCTGGAGACGGGTCAGAGTTGGGAAGGGAGAAAGGCAGACCGTGTCTCTGGAAGAGGAAAAACATGAATAAACACCGAAAGCCATGAGAAAGTTTGGCGTTCCCTGGGAATAGTGCGGTCAGACGGTGGGGTGTGGGGTAAGGGACGAGTCTAACGGAGCTCTAGTGTCAACGTCCGAAGTTTGCCATGGCCTTTGGTCTGCAGTATTGGGGCTGAAATGGAGACCACAGCGGAACGGGAAGTGCGTGACCACTCAGTGCCCACAGCAGAGGAGCCCGTGGATGCCAGCATGCTATTTTGGTGATTCAAACTCCACAGGGGACATTTCCCAAGATGCCGAACAATTCTTTGTACGGTTCCAAATGAAACAAAGCACAGCGCTGTGAGTTTACTTGATTACAGCCCTCAAGCTTTACTAATACAGCCTAAATCCTTGACATTTATATAGAAAAAAAGTAGACTGTGGCTCAGATAACTTCCCTGATAAGGATGTGGAGCAAAAAAGACTGGAAACCATGAGCATGGGGCATGACGGCTCAGAGTACAGGCCTCTCCCAAGGCTGCAGGGTGGCTGACAGTTACAGAGGACCCCCAGGACCCCCGCCCGCTGGCGCTATCGGAGATGAGGTAAGGTACATGCCTCAACTTCCTTTTCTTTGTTAGAATTTCATTGTTGTTTTGTCCAAAGGGGACATGTAAAATGTCAGAGCCACGTATCAAATGTTCTCTCCGGGAATTAGAACCTGTGGGTTTAAAAGTTAGTCAATTCTTCATTTCTTTCAGTTAAGCCAACAATTTCTAAGCCACAGGCAACACGCAGGTTCATGCTATGTCCCCGGACTCCTGTCTGGTTGATATCAGGAAAGACTTGGGATAGGTGAGTAACGAGAATTTGAGAGTAACCAAGCCTTGCAGTGGACAGAGAAAATGATGGAGCTCCTCACCTATGACATAGATCAGTTTTTGTGTGTTTGGTTTTTGGTTGGCCCTGAGGCTTGAACTCAGGGCTCTTTTGTTTAAGGCTAGTGTTGTACCGCTTTGAGCCACAGCGCCACTTCTGGTTTTCTGGTGGATAACTGGAGATAAGAGTCTCATAGTCTTTCCTGCCCAGGCTGGCTTTGAACCGTGATCCTCAGATCTCAGCCTCCTGAGCCTCCAGCATCCAGCATGACTTAGATCTTGAATTCAGTTTTAATAGGAAGTATAATTTTAATGGGATTTCAGAACAGCATAATTTTATAACAAACTTGAATTTGAAATGATTTTCAAGTCATATTTATACAGACTTTGCAGTGAATGATCAAATGTACAATATTTCTTTCTTTCTTTCTTTTTTTTTTTTTTGTTGGTTGTGGGGCTGAACTCTGGGCCTGGGCGCTGTCCCTCAGCTATTCAGCTCAAGGTTAGCGCTCTACCACCTGAGCCACAGCGCCACCTCTGGCTTTTTGTGCTGATGTGGTGCTGAGGAATCGAACCCAGGGCCTCACGCATGCAAGGCAAGCGCTCTGCCACTGAGCCACCTTTCCAGCCCCACAATATTTCTTGGAATAGTTTTTCTTCTTTTTTTTTTCTCTTAGATTTCTTTGTCTTTACTAGTTTATGAGAGAAGGCTATACCTTGGATTTCCCTGGGCTTCTCACAGCTCACTGAACATACTTGACCTCACATAAAAATAATGTATGAAGAAATGACGATTTATTCTTGGTTTCAAATGGTTTACACTTGCGTTTCCTAGGAAGAGTGAAGTCAGGGTATTAGTAGCGAGGACCCCCGAGGGGAGCCTCTTGCTGCTCTCTCGGTCTGACTTCTGCTGGCTAGGGGCAGAATTCTGTTGCTTTTCTCCTAGTCTGTTGTTCTTTAGGAGAAAGGCGGAAAGTTATGATCTGCTCTGGAAGTGATAGCAGTCTCCACTCAGGCGGCCTCTGTTTCTGAGTGTCCTTTTCTCATTTGGGCCAATTTGGACCAGATGAAGAGCAACACGATGTATTTTTAATAGTTTAGAACAAGTTCATTCATATTTGTAACAAGCCTATATGAACTATAAGGCATTCTGCAAAATTATTATTCATGTGTTACTAAGACAGAGAGAGGGAGCTGAGCCTGTAATCCTAGCTATTGGGGATCCTGAGGGGGGAGGATGGTGGGTTGAGACTGCCGTCCTTCAGCAGAAAAGGTCATGAGACCCTTCCCAACCAACAGCTGGGCAAATGTTGATGCCCAGTTGCCATTCTAGCTCTGTGGGGGCTGGGGTGTGGAGGATCCTGGTTGTAGGCTGATCTGGGCAGAAGAGGCCAACTTCATGAGTGAGGCTGCCCCCCCCCCGCCCCCCGGGGTGGATCATGGAAGAGACACTCGCCTTGGCAGGAACTGAGATCCCATCTCACCTGGCGCAGAAGAGGCTGGAGGCCTGGCGTAGCAGAAGGGCACCTGCCCTGTGTTCCAACCCCACGGTTACAAACCAAAAGCAAACGCACCTCTCCCTCAACGGGGGAGTCAGAGATCGTCCCTCATTATCCTATGGTGATTGTCCTTGCTTGACCCGACCTGTGCAGACTCTCGGGCAGCTTCGTCCATCCACAGTTTATTGTGCGGTTATGGGATGGATTAAGTATTTGGGCCACGTCATGGTGTCAGTCCTAAGAAGTCAAGTTGGATCATACAAGATGAGAAGATCTTGAGTAGTCGTCCCTTGCCGTGAAGTGATGGTGTCTCCCATGGCACTGTCTTGTCAGCAGTGTGGTCTGGTTGTCAGCGTAGTTCCTCGTTTCTTTGATGGTCACGTGCAGGGCCCAGCTCTCATAGGTGCTCCATCTCCACTAAACGTTATCTAGAAAAATCTCACTCTTCAGAGGTTCAACTCTGCAGCCAGCGGATTTTATTGAGCACGTATGTATCTGCAGCTATTGTAGGAGTTAGAGAAGGACGTCCCTGGAGCCATCCCTGAGCTGAGGGGGCACATTCTGACTGGGGAGGTAGAGAAAGTGGCAACAGTGAGTCAGTTACATGGACCAAAGAAGAGGCACAGGTCCATACGCAGCCAAGGGGCGGACACGTGCACGTGCAGGCGGGAAGCGGCGGGACCAGAGGAGGGGGGGGGACAGCACGCTGGGTCTCTTCCCGCAGGCTCGCGCTGGCTTTCGTGTGTTGGGATAAACCAGTTTGATTGGGAGCAGTTGGGTCTCCAGCGAAGGCTAGGTGAGTCTGAGGACGAGAGGCAGGTGGCTCTTACAGAAGCCTGATTGGCAGTAGGGAGTTGAGGTGATTAACGCACCCATCCGCAGGCCTGAAGCCCCTGTGTACAGTTAGTGCCCAGACCCAGAGCAGGTGGCAGGGACGCAAACCGGGTTCTGTGTGGGGCGGGTGGGCCAGGGCTTGGGAGGAGGGCGGGCGGAGCGGGCGAGGGCGGGGCGGGCGGGGGAGGAGGGCGGCCTGTCTGACCCGAGCAGTCATACGCCTGGGACGGAGGGTAAAGGAGTTTAAGTCTCCTTGACCTAAAGGCCAGCTGCTGAGCCCTGGAAACAAACTCCCTGATGGGAAAAAAGTACACATTTTGTCTCTTTTTCTCCAGAAAGAAAATAATGTTCTTTTTTTTTCTTTTTCTTCTTTTTTGGTGCGTGTCCTGGTGTTTGAACTTGGGGCCTGGGTGCTTCTGTGAGCTCTTGGGCTCAAGGCGAGCACTCTGCCCCTTGACCCACAGCTCCACTTCTGCTTCTGGCATTTTATGATTGATTGGAGATAAATGTCTCCCAGACTTTTCCTGCTTGGGCTGGCTTTGAGCTGCAGTCCTCAGATCTCAGCCTCCTGAGTAGCTAGGATGGCAGGCATGGAGCCACTGGTGCCTGGCAAGAAAATGTTCTTTTATCTTACCTCCGACAACTGTCAACTGAGCATTCCTTAGGAGATCTTTTCTTTACTTCCTCATGGATTTAGCTCTGTCACAGTAGCCGGTCGTGATGAAGTCATGGCTGGGCAAGGTGTCTAGGTTTCCCCTGAGTGCTCTTGACCGTGGGAGAGGTCTGTGCCCAGGACGCCGGCCACAGCTAAAGTACCCATTAAGTGCATTATTTAGCCAACAGCAGACGGTTCCTTTCCTGGAACTCTCGAGAGAACTTAGGCAACATGAAGTAGGTTTTCTTCTATCCCTTTTCAGAGGAGAGTTGTTTCTTGATATTTTTAAAACTGAATGTCATAGTCACATACTTATAGAAAAGCATGCATAATTTTTCAGATACTAAACTCGGATGGCACTAATATATATAAATGCAACTGTGTATATCATATGCACCTATTCATGTCTTAGCGATAATTTGACTTAATTTTGTGATTATTTGAAAAAATTTTGAGGAAACCAGTAGGGTTTATAGTTAAATTTAAAGAATTATATTGTAACATTTGTCTAAGTCATCTCAACGGAGGGTTTTAGTGGTGTCTGTGACAGTTTTTATGCTGAGAAGTTTCAAGGAAAAGGGATTTTATTTTTTGTAGTGCCTGGAATGGAACTCAGGGCCTTGTCACTGCTAGGCAAGAGCTCTACCACTTGAGCTACGCACCTCTGCCTTTTTTGTTTGTTAATTTCTTGTGAAAACTGGGTTTCACTGATGTTGACCTTAAACTTGCCTTGAACTCACAATCCTCTGCCTCTTCCTCCCAAGTAGCTGAGGTGGCAGATGAGACCTGCTATGCCCAGCTTGGAATCTGGCATCACTGTGCTTTTATCATCCACCTTTGCTAGTCAAACAACCGTTTACTGCTTGGCAAATGCTCATGCGTCATTAGTGAGCCTGGTGGCTTGATATCATTAGACTTATTTGGCTGCCTTACCATTTCTCTGTCAGAATTGTGTCTTCTAAAGATACTGTGATTTCATGGAATAGTTGTGTACCTTGCTCCTTTTCCATCAGTATCTCTTTCAAAGACAAATTGGAAGTTACAATATAAAACGCACACTTATGTTCCGCCTCTGAAAGATTAAACCCAGTATTTGCTGTTAGAATATTGTTCTGGAGTGTTTAAGAGCTTTGATCTGGGCCTGAACACCTGACTTGGGATCCTGCCTCCCTGCTGGCTGGACGGCACAAGGGTGCTTGGGCTTCCTCGCCTGGCATTCACTGTCTGACGCTACCTTCCATCATTGTTTTGGAGGAGGTAAACCATGTGGGACATGTTTACCTAATACACATAGAAACAACAGCAAGTCTTAAAGTACTTATATTTTAAATATACGTCTGTATATATATGCATATATGTATATATGCATGCATGTGTGCATTTAGTGCATGATGACATGATAGGACATAGGGTTTATTTGAAGATAATTTGGGAGGAGAAGTAATTGCCTAGGGCCAATAGTGACTAAGTTGTACATCGTATGTATTACACTGTTCTCTTCCTTTATACAAAAGCTTGAACATTTCCAAATAGTGGTCAAAACAACCACCAAAAGACAGCTTGCTCCTGCCTTACTTTCCTGTTTTTCTCCCTCCTCTTATGTAAATCTGTATCGTATCTTTTCTATTTTTTTTTTTTTTTTTGGTGGTTTCACGCCGTCTTAGCCAAAGCCCTCCTCAAAACCCACGCCCCGCCGCCGCGCTCCTCTCCCCTGCTCCCAGCCTGGAGTCTTTCTGGGCATGGGTGCGCTCTGGGGCTTTGCGCTTCTTCCTACGAGTGTCCTTTTCTTCAAGCCTGAGCTCCACGTAGACTAGAATTTCTTTCTAACACCTAGAACACACAACCTGCACATAGTAGGTGCTCCTCCAACCTTTGTTGATCAAATGACATTCATTGTCTAATTCAGAAAAAGAAAAAATCCTGCTTTGTATCACCGTTAGTGCTAAATTACAGTATTTTGGGATGAAAGATTATTTGGGTTTTGTAATGGTAGTTCTACATAGGAATACTTTTAACTTTATATTGGAATGCCTTGCTGTGTGTGGCATTTTTTTTATGTTTTCAAGGAAATTACAGAATTATAAATATGGCATACTGAGAATCTGAACATGTTTTCCATTTTTTTCATCTGTGAACCCACATAAAAATATGGATCTATAAATGGAAAAAACCATTTATAGATTTTTATGACTCAAAGGAAAGTATACCATTCGAAAGGTTAATTTAGAAAACCTGCATTGTAAAAGGTTGCTTTTCTTTAGGAGAGGTCTTAAAACCACAGAAGTAAAAGAAAATATCTGTATTTATAGCCAGTCTCCTCATCTGTAACATAAATAAGTTTTCATTTAAGTATATTTTTTCCCAGTTATCTAATATGGTCCTGAAAGAATTTAGAAATAAAACCAAACTTTTAGTTAAATTATGACACTGGATTAAGAAGCATGAGAAGGTAGATTAAAGATAAGTCCAACAACATTCTAATTTTACAGAAGAGTAATGAAATTCTTATAAAAAATTTTAAACATAGATTAAAAAAAGTGAGATCTTTTTCTTGATCTTTAAATCATAAATCTTGAAGGATTAGGAACTTTATGATTCTGTTATATTTCTCCAAGGCCATTAATAAAATTACTGAGCACAAACGGAATAGTCTTGAAATATTAATTTGAAGCTAATTCTTTAATTTTTCGGAAGCTGGGGAAGATTGGCCTGTTATCTCTTGGATAGGACTAAGAGAGTTTATTCATGAAAAAGGGCTTGTAACTACAGCAGACTTTTCCCAGGGCCAAGCATGTTTCTGGTCAAAGGGTCTGCGCTACTGCTGGTTTCCCATGAGCTGGAGAGCAGACTCGGGTTAACTGACAGGAGACCAAATCCAGCGCTGTCTGTTCCCTTCGGCTTGAGCCCCGATGTTCCCATTCATCGTCAAAGAGGGCAAGGTGGCCAGGACTTGGCTTTCTTTTGTATCATATTTTGGTTTGTTCTTAGGGTTGTGAGGCGGCCGAGTGTTACGCTGGCCCCCAGGGACACACAAGTATGGTTTGGGATCTTTGTCAAACAGCTTTTATTACCTCCACGCATGTGTTGCTCAGGTTTAAGGTCAGTTTTTCTTCTATTTTATTCTTGTTTTTCTCTTCATCTATTTTTCTAAAAAAGCAACAGAAGCCTATGGGGGGGGGGGGGACCAGAAACAGGCTGAGGAAATTATCTGATCAGATTCTCTGTCACTATGGGAAATTATTAAATTATTACAGTATTCTCATCTTGGTAGAAATTTCCTAAACCCTAACAGTGAGTGTGCTTTCTCTTCTGCTACAGAGGCTGTGTTGTGGAATGACTATATCTTATATTACTGCACTTAACTTTATGGACCTTCTTCATAATTCAATCGGCTATTCCTGACTGAAAAACAGACACACATGTAGCTTGTGAACTACTTTGAATCTTTCCTTAGTATTATTCTCCCTATGCTCAGTCAGTCCAGCTAACACATTTATAGTTGGACATATGAAAAGTCCTGTTGTTTAAGGAAGGAAGAGGAGAAATTCTTAGAACATTCTTCCTTTGTGATAGCTTCCAAATCATGAGTTTGAGCAAAAAATGACCTATTTTTACATCTAGAATTCTTTTTGTTACTGCTCAGAGAACAGAGCTGAGAATCACATAATGTACTGTAAGCAGCGCTTTCTATAGCAAATCTAGACCACTTTACTTTGAATGTTTGAGACGATGAGAATATTCAGATGGTTAAATGCTTACAAGTAATTGTTCTGATACTTCGGCATTCAGATGTCACTGGCAGACAGTGAAGACAATTTAAGAAGAAAATAGAATAATAAAAGTAAAGCCATTAGCTACAGGGAGCAAGGTACTTGCTAATCTAATCCCTGGCAAGATGACAGAGTCAGATTCTGGTCTGGCCTCAATTACTGGCTCCCAGGAAGACGTTTCATAGCTGATCACCAGGAGGAGTGTTGCTTTGGTTTCCTGCTGGACGTCTTGTGCCAACTGCTAGTTTCAGTATCATTCTACCTTAGCCACAAATAGGAGTCATGAAGCAAGTGTCTCCTTCTGGAATCTTCTCCCGTGGTTCAGAGGTCTGGCTGCTGTGAGCACTGGAGCACTGTGGGCTGTGTAGGTGCCTCATCTGTATCAGCAGACGGGTGCTGCGCATCTGTCTTCCTCTCACTTAGCGTGACCCTGGCCGTGACCGCGGGAGCCTCCCGGGAGTGCTGATGGAAACCAGTCGATATGCAGTCTTACAGCTCCGCCCAAGCTTTGTCGCCCGGCTAGTTACAAGGGGGTCTGTGAAATCAGGCTTTACATTTTCCCTTCCTTCTTTCCTTCCCTCCTTCCCTCCTTCCTCCCTCCCTCTCTCCCTCCCTCCTGCCCACCTTCCTTCCTTCCTTCCTTCCTTCCTTCCTTCCTCCCTCCCTCCCTCCCTCCCTCCCTCCCTCCCTCCCTCCTGCCCACCTTCTTTCCTTCCTTCCTTCCTTCCTTCCCTCCTTCCTCCCTCCCTCCCTCCCTCCCTCTCTCCCTCCTTCCTGCCCACCTTCTTTCCTTCCTTCCTTCCTTCTTTCCTTCCTTCCTGTCTTTCTCTCTCTCTCTCTCTCTTTTTCTTTCCTTCTTTCTTGTCTCTCTCTTTCGCACTCACTTGCTTCTGTGCTTTCTTTCTCTCTCTCCCCCTCTTCCTTTCTTTCCTCCCTCCCTCTCTCTCTCATTCTCTCTTTTCCTTCCTCCCTCCCTCCCTTCCTGTGTATCTTCTGTAGTATAAGAAGGCAAATAAGGAGCTTGGACCAGATGTTCGGCTGGCCATGTTGGTCTTGTGTTAATTCACTGTGATGCCTGGGACATAAACCTAGATTTTGTCTCTGTGAAGGAAACAATGATCAGATATAGAACTTACGTATTTGAGTCTCTTAAAATAGACTTTAGTTCTTTTTATCTAAGCTTCCAGAAGAGTCTCATCAGTACTTATGCAGAGTCGTTCAGGTATCTCCGTGTGTTAATAGTTAGAATTCCATATGTCTTCTCTAAAGCTTGGTTATCTTCTGAAGTTATACTTTTCCCATTGGTGATTATGCTAGTGCATTTAATTGAGGTGGTTTTCTTTTTGCCGCAGTGAACATTGAAGTAGAAAAGTTGGAGCATGGGCAGCGGTAGTTGAGTAAATACCGACCATGCAGAGTTGATAAAGGCTGGCTAGAGTATACTCTGTCCCGTGAAGTGAAATGACTTTTTCATGACGTATATGTAAAGCTCGATAGCCTAACCCAGCCCAGCGCGGGATAGACCAGGACAAAGGAAGCCTGTGAGCCGCATGTGACTTAGGCTTAAAATGCCCTGATTTGTGTATATGGACAAAAGACTTGTCTACTTCATGCTACAAATGTAACTACTGTGTAGTTTTCATATTGCAACGAGAGGACAACCCTCTTGATAAGGATGAATAAAACCCTTCTTTTGATGAGGCGGATGCCTTCTTCCACGGCACGCTTGTGTCCTGTGGAATGCGCCCAAACATCCTCCCGTGCTTATCACGGTCTTATGGAAGTAGTTGCCTGTGTGCTTTATTAAAACGTTAGCTCTATTCAGGGCCCCGGTCAGATTCATTTTCTCAGGAATGGAGACCAGAGAAAGCTCAATATTTGGACAAATGCGTAGAAGCAGACAGTGACCCCACACTGTCATAGCGGTGAGAGCTAGTCCTGTAATGCAGCAGCAGGAGACACACAGACTCAGCCCGAGTTCTCTGTGCGGTGTGTGTGCACAGGGCCCCGATACCAGCAGGAGAGTTTCAGTAACTATGTGTTGAACAAGTGACCTTGGCGTGAGTCTGGCCCCTTCGCCTTTCGGATATTCAGATGTCTTCTAAAGTTGAAGAGGGAAAAGCCAGATAATCTGTCAGGTCTCTTTTTAGATTCAGTTCACTTTGGTTAGGCTCATTGTGTGTGGTTTAAAAATTCCCCCAAAGACTTTCCTGTGGTCAGTTTTCTGCTAAGGTAGCCATTCCATCAGTCTATTCATTTTTAAAACAAATTAAGGACAAAAACTCCTCTTATTTAGGAGAGTTGACATTAACAATATGTGCATAGTGAGTGGTCAGGCTGCATCAGTGAGACAATCTTTCCTGTACAAACACAATTTACTACATAAAGATGTCTTATCCATGAGGATGTAGACGCCTTGCTTGGCCACGCTGTCTGTTTTATGCTGATAGATGGTGACGTCTGGTGGTGCAGAGGGCGGTCAGCCAGCCTCCGGCCAGGGTCCCGCTGTGCTGGGAGCTCTGGGCCGCAGCCGCTGTCCCCCGTCCTGAGAAGGCTTGGTTCTGGAAACACTCAGCAGCATTAAGACACCGGCTTATTAATACAGTGTATGTTAGAAGACGATGGGAACAAATGGAATGCCAGACATTTGGTCCATCTCAAAATAGACTGCAGCCTGCAAAGCTGATGGTGAAGAGGTGTATTTACCATCCAAGGAAAAACATTCGACTGAGAGAACAAAGCAAGTTTCAGAAGAATATGCAGCCTGTGACAATATTTTCATGAAAACTGTAAAGACGTTTAGAAAGGTTGGGCTGGGGGCTCCTCCCTATAATTCTAGCTATTCAGGAGGCTGAGATCTGGAGGATTGTAATTTGAAGCCTGCCCAGACAGATAAATTAAGGAGACTCTTGTCTCCAATTTAGTAGCAAAAGGCTAGAAGTAATAAAGCACCAGCTATGACTGAAAAAGCTGAGACCGAGAAGCCCTGTCTAGAATCAGACCCCCTCCTCCCACAAAGATTGCCTGGAAAGGCTCGTTTATTGGTGGATAGTAGAACTGCAGTTGACTTTTTATTAAAATTTTAAAATCAGATGAGTCCATTCTATTTATAAGAAAAGAAGAAATATTTAAGTTTTTGTCAGTTAGGATATCTACTCAAAATACATAGCTGAATAAATAGTAAAAAGTATGTGTTTATGTATGTATGTACTTTTTATCTATCTGCTGACTTTGGACAGAGAATGTGGTAAACTTGCACTGTTTTGTGAATAATTTATTGAAAAGTATTTTTGTTGTGAAATTTGTATTGTAGGTACTTACCCAATTTTCAGGGCATACTTATTTTAGAAACTATTTGTAACCTCTTGAGACTTTTCTTAATTTTGTAACAAAGTTGTATTCACATTATATTGATTTATTTACCTCTTCAAATAATTCTATGCGAAACAGTTGTCCAGAACACTGATTTATCAAAAGAACCACAATGACCATTTGACAATAGAGGGACATGATTTTTATTTTATTTATTTTTTTGGGTCCGCTCATGGGGCCTGAACTCTGGACCTGAGTGCTGTCCCTCAGCTCTTCACCTCAAGGCAAGCGCTCTACCACTGAGCCGCCTTCCCAGCCCAAAGGACATAATTTTTAAGGAGTGACTTTTGTGATCATATTTTTGAATGATGGAGAATATATTTAAGGTATTTCCTCTTCTGCCAGTAACATAAAATGTAAGGAAATGGGTAGTGTGTCATGCTACTTAGTGGGACAGTTCTTCTGTCCACTTTTGTCTTCTCCTGGTGAAGCTACAGAAGAGAGCGTAGGGAGGTATAGTTGTCGTTTTGCTTGGGAAAGTTCATAGGACTGGGCCGTTGTGAAGAGGCAGAGGGCTGCGCCCCAGAGCCGGGCCGGGATGGAAGGTCACGGGTGAGATGCTGTGGCTGTTGTGCCGAAAGGGTCCTCTCTCCACACGGCTCGGGAGGTGAGAGCCCAGGCCAAGGCTGCGTTCCAGGCGCCTCTGGGCTTGTGAGCACTCAGTGGGAAAGAGTCCAGTCTCAGCCAGGGCAGCCTTGAGCAGAGGGACGGGGTCACTGGCGGCCTCTTCCCCCTCACCCATTTCCTCAGGAAGGCTTTGCTGGTTGACAGGAAAACGTTGTGTAACACTTTTGGAGCCAAACCTTAGGTTTTCCTTTCGGATACTAAATTGGCAGACGTGAAGGACATGTCCCAGTTTGGCTTCCGTAGACCTTCTCCGGGTAAGGATCTGCTTCCTCTCAGTGACTGTCTGTGCAGGTGCTTGTCACATCATCTGCCGTGACGGCACTCATTTGCAGCCTGACAGCGGGTGACCGCGGGTGGCACGGAGTAGAGGATCTGAGCAGATGTGCAGTTGGCTGTGTTCAAGATCTTGTTTGGTTCCAGGGCTTGTGGCTGCTCTGGTCTCTGGGAGACAAAGAGCTTTGCAGTCGCAGGACTTTCTCGTAGCTGCCCAGGGGTACCTGTTCTCTGGGTTCTGATTGAGTTCTCCTCTTCCTTTTGGATGTTTGTAGCAGTGATGGAAGCAGGAGAGATTTGGTTAATTCTGTTTCTTCCTGAAGTGGTTCTTTGTCCAGTAAACGATAGATAGTATCTACTCTGGGATGTTTTCCCTTACACTTCTGTTATACCTCCATGTATTTTTGGTCCAAATGAATGGTATCTGCCTCTCTCTAAGGCTTTGAGTTTTGTATTTGTTAGAAGAGCGCTTCACAACCAACGACTTGAAACCTGGTGGCTTAGGACAATAGCCATTAACTTGGCTCATAATTCCGTGGGGTCAGCAGTCTGTGTGGGGCTCAGCTGATTTCCACCGGGCTCACTCGCATGGACGGAGGGCGCTGGCTCAGCTGCCGGCACCTGCTTGGTGACTAGGCCGTCTGGGCTACGCTTCCATCGTCCTCACAGCCCTCCACAGGCTGCTTCTACGGGGCCATGCCTTGCCCACAGTTCCGGAAACATCCAGGAGGACATCCTGAGACATGTAACAACTTTAAAGGTTTCTGATTCTTGTACATCCCGTCATGTAGAGCAATCATATGCCAAGCCACGGGGTGGGGGTGCAGGCGACGTGAACACATCACACTGAAGCCACATCACACGGAAGCCAGGGGGCGTGAACGCATCACACGGAAGCCAGACGGTGTGAACACATCACACCAAAGCCACATCACACGGAAGCCAGGGGACGTGAACACATCACACTGAAGCCAGACGTGAACGCATCACACGGAAGCCAGACGTGAACACATCACACTGAAGCCAGACGCGAACACATCACACTGAAGCCAGACGCGAACACATCACACTGAAGCCAGACATGAACACATCACACTGAAGCCAGATGGTGTGAGCGCATCACAGTGAAGCCAGATGTGGGCACATCACACTGAAAGCCAGACGGCATGAACACACCACACTGAAGCAGACGTGAACACATCACACGGAAGCAGGCGTGGGCACATCGCGCTGAAGCCAGACGGCGTGAACGCATCACACTGAAGCCAGACGTGAAGCACATCACACTGAAGCCAGACGGCGTGAGCACATCACACGGGAGCCAGACGTGAACACGTCACACTGAAGCCAGACGTGAACACATCACACTGAAGCCAGACGTGAACACATCACACTGAAGCCAGACGTGAACACATCACACTGAGGCCCAGACGTGAACACATCACACTGAAGTCAGTCGTGAACACATCACACTGAAGCCAGGCATGAACACATCACACTGAAGCCAGGCATGAACACATCACACTGAAAAGCCAGACATGAACGCATCACACTGAAGCCAGACATGAACACATCACACTGAAAAGCCAGACGCGAACACATCACACTGAAGCCAGACGTGAACACATCACACTGAGCCAGTGGCGTGAGCACGCCACACTGAAGCCAGACATGAACACATCACACTGAAGCCAGACATGAACACATCACACTGAAAAGCCAGACGCGAACACATCACACTGAAGCCAGGTAACGTGAGCACGTCACACTGAAGCCAGACGGTGTGAACACATCACACCGAAGCCAGACGTGAACACATCACACGGAAAGCCAGACGTGAACACATCACACTGAAGCCAGACGTGAGCACATCACACTGAAAGCCAGACGTGAACGCATCACACTGAAGCCAGACGTGAGCACGTCACACTGAAAGCCAGACGTGAACGCGTCACACTGAAGCCAGACGTGAGCACATCACACTGAAGCCAGGCGTGAGCGCATCGCACTGAAAGCCAGATGACGTGAACACATCACACTAAAGCCAGAGGCGTGAACACATCACACTGAAGCCAGACGTGAACGCATCACACTGAAGCCAGACGACGTGAATGCATCACACTGAAGCCAGACGACGTGAACGCATCACACTGAAGCCAGACGGCGTGAACACATCACACTGAAGCCAGATGTGAGCACTTCGCACTGAAGCCAGATGACGTGAACACATCACACTAAAGCCAGAGGCGTGAACACATCACACTGAAGCCAGACGGCGTGAGCGCATCACACTGAAGCCAGACGGCGTGAGCGCATCACACTGAAGCCAGCCGTGCTCCCACCTCCTCGCACTCTCCTGTGGACCCCAGGCAAGGTGTTTAGGAGGTTGACGGGCGTAGAAACAACCTGATGGCTCTGGCATCTCCCCCCCAGCCTGCCCCGCCCGTGGTCATTTTCAAGATTCCATCTCATCATGGCTAAGCACCCTGGCATGCACTTGACATCCGAGGCGATGGGGAAAACACGGTGGGCGTGTGCACAGCCAGTGCAGGAGGGCTGGGTGGCGGAGTGAGTGCCCAGCAGGGCCAGTCAGGCGCGGAGCTAAACCCCAGCACACCCGCCCACCCCCACAAGAAACCCCGGAAAAGTGTCTTGTAGGCAAAACATCATACCACGTACCCGCTTCATTTTTCTCTCAGGTGACGCCCCGACTGTCTGTAATTGAGCCCTATTCTGTGAACAAATAGGGAGAGAGCCCTCTGCTGTTAGTGGCTATTCTAATTTTGCAATGTGTTCTATTAAATACATACATTAAAGCTAATTCTTCTATAAGAACGTTAGCAATACTGTTTTAAATCAACACTCCTCTTGCATTTTTCCTTACCTCTGCCTTCCTAGATATTTTGTGCATTTTCTGTATGCTTTCTTTTCCAAGAATTATCTAAGTGAATAAATTGGTTTCATTAGACCACCTTGCTCACATAGCTTTCTCTCCTGTTTACATCTTTTGCAAGCAAATTTGCAGATTTTTTTTTTTTTTGGTCGTTCGTGGGGTCTGAATTAGCCTGGGCGCTGTCCCTCAGGTCTTCAGCTCAAGGCAAGCGCTCTACCACTTGAGCCACAGCACCACTTCCCGCTTTTTCTGTTTACATGGTGCTGAGGAATGGAACCCAGGGCCTCATGCATGTGAGGCAAGCGCTCTACCACTGAGCCACCTTCCCAGACCCTGCAGATTTTTTTCATTTAAATAAGGCTTTTTACTGAAGGAACATTAAAAAATAAAAACAATTTAAAATAGAACATATACCCAATGAAAATGTATATAATATTTTTAGAAGCCACATAAAAGTTAACACTCTTCTTTCCCCTGCAGATTTTTTTATTCATCTACTATAAATGATCAAAAAGATGTTAAAAATAGGATTGTTTTGTTGCTCTGGCAACAATGATGGCAAAACAACCCCCAAACAGGACTTGGCTTCATAGATTACGGATCAATGAAAACTATGGAAAAGTTTTTACATTTGAGAAAGACTGCCCTCAAAATACACATTCTCTGGAGGGAGAGCAGACAGCCGTGTGCATGGATGCAGATCAGAACTGTGGTCTTGGGTTCCGGTCCAATCGCTGACCACTGTGTGGGCGTCTGGGCTGATGCCCCACTGGGCCACCCCCTGGGACAGAGAAGGCAAGGAGGCCAACGCAAGGGGGGGCGGGAACGGAGACAGTCAGGCAACGGAAGGTTAAACCAAACCAGCAATCGAGAACAGGTTAAAATGAAGCGGACATGCCCTCCTCGAAGACAGAAGGTTCAGATAGTCACTGGCTAAGGGAAATGGAAAAGCCTCCATAGAACGTTTCCGTACTAGACCGGTACTAGCAGAGACTGCACATACCAGGGATTGTTACAGAAAGTGAGAGACTGGCTTTCACTGTCTGCTTCCAGCATTGATAATATGTCACACAGTAATGAAGCTACATGCGTGCATGGATGTCTAGATAGGTTGGAGTCATCGACTCTGAGCTGGTCTTGTTCTCTGTTGCTTTGGCTTGGACAAGTTTCAGATGTGTGGTGACATTGAAGACTGAGGATTGGGGTGCAAGTAAAGCTAGTAGGGAACTAGCCCCATTTGTCTCAGCCATGGAGGAGCCAATACTCCTTCAGACACCCGCTCTCTGTGCGGGTGCGGGTGCTGGCCCGGCCCAGAGGCGGTGTGGGGGCAAGCCCACAGCCAGGACCACAGTCCTCTTTGCAAGCTGCTCAGACGATACAGGTTTTCTGGTTTTATTTAAAGATTGGGCTTTTTTTCAAGTTTTTTCCCCCATCCTCCTATGGAAATGATTTCTGGCTAAGTAGAAAAAAATGACTAATTGGTTCATTTTCCTAGAAAACCACCAGATGCTTTCCTAGAAATAAAACATAATTAAATCTATATAAATTGAGTCAGTGAATCCCTGTGTAAAGTTGACTTTAAATTATGAATTCAAAAGAAGATAGTTCAAAGTTATAGCTACTACCCTGACTCTCTGAATGAAAAAATTTCATAATTCATTCAATTATTTGAATTGCTTTAATTCAAACAATTAGGATTAATTTATAAGCAACTTCCTTTGGGAGAAAATATCATTAAGGGACTGGGAAGGTGGCTCAGTGGTAGAGCGCTTGCCTTGCATGCATGAGGCCCTGGGTTCGATTCCTCAGCACCACATAAGCAGAAAAAAAAAGCCGGAAGTGGCGCTGTGGCTCAAGTGGTAGAGCGCTAGCCTTGAGCTGAAGAGCTGAGGGACAGCGCCCAGGCCCGGAGTTCAGGCCCCACGACCCGGACCCCCCCCCCCCCAAAAAAAAAGAAAATATCATTAAGTTGGTCTTTTTGGCTCTGCACATATGACTAAGATGGCATAGTTCATGTTAGTACAGTGTTCACACACATGTGTGTGGGGGCGTAAGAAGCACGAATTCCCTAGAAAGATGTCTTTGGTTTCCTGATTATTAAAAGGTCAATGGGAAAGTCACACATCCTGGGCTGGCGGTGTGAGAACACTGGACGTAGTTTCTAATAATCACTTCACACACTTGCTGAAATCTTACCAAAATGTCTGATCTTAAAAATGGGGTTTCTGAAAATCATTGCATACATTTGCTTTCATTTTTTATTGTTGAGGTGAGGTCTCCGTACGTAGTCCAGCTGGCTCTGAACGGAATGCTCCCGCTGCCTCAGCCTCCTCAAACGCTGGGGTTCTGAGTGTGTGCCAGCATGCCCGGCTATGGTTGCCTTTGTGGTTTTGCAGCGGGGTTGTTCTGGGAGGGGCTGTGGCCTGCCCCAAGGGGGAGCCGAAGGTGAGGGCGCTGCCCCTCCCACTGACTGTCCTGCAGGAGGGGCTGGGGGTGCGGGTGACCTTCATGAGGGGCTGAAGGTCAAAGCTTGGCAGCCATCATTTGTGGTAAACACAGCCTTTCCCAGATAAAATGTTTTCTTTTAGCATCGGTTCAGACTTAGAGCAAAAGTGCACAGACAGCGCAGGAAGCTGCCGTGCACCTCACACCGGGCTCACCCGTGACGAGCCAGGCAGGAAAGCCTGTGGGGCTCAGCGACAATTAGCCACCCACAAAAGCTTGTGGCTCAAGTGATCAAAAGCTAGCCTTGAGCAAAGAAGCTCAGGCGGAGAGTGCAGGCCCCGAGTTGAAGCCCTAGGACCTGCACACACACAAAGTATTTAAAAAGCGTGAACAAAATAGAAGAAAAGGAACCAGTTGTAATTCAGTCATCTGGAAATTAAACACTTGAACACGGTGGCATAGATGTCTGTCACATTCTGTTAGATTGTTCTGTGATTTAAAATACACGTGTGTGTGGAAAGAGAAGCGTTGGCCAGTGGCCCTGTGTGTGTCTGTTTTCACCTGCGAATGGCTGGCCGCTTTTGTTTTCATGCTAATGTCTGGAGGTTAGTGCGCTGCCAGCGGAGCTCATTTTAAGCAGCGTGACGTCTGCAGATGTCATGCTCTGCCTTTTAGGAGGAAGGGGGGACCAGTGGCCTTGGACGGTGACCCCAGCGGGGGCAGGGCAGCAGGCCTGCGAGACCAGCTCTGCAGCTCTTGGCTTTGCCATGGGGGGGGGGGGGGGCGGTTGCCTGGCTGTGCCCAGACCTGCCGAGAGAGCAGGGGGACGGAGTCAGCAGGACTCCGGCGGTGTCATGTCTGCCTCGCCCCAGTGCTGCGCCCCCCCCCCGCCGTGCGGTCCACGCAGGAGGACCCCTGCAAGCCTCATGGGGAGCTTTTGCTCGTGAGCTGCTTCTGATCTCCTTCCGACATGAATGCGCCTGCTCCTAGTCCTGAGGAAGACAACACTGGGTCTTGGCCAGCGAGACCACTGCCCCGGGCGGCAGTGACGGCGGAGCCAATGCGCAGGTTGCTCTGTCCACTTTGTGTAACCTTTGCTGTCTCTGGAGAGGAGAGGGGTGAGGGGCGAGGGGCGAGCGCGGTCTGAGGGTCAAGGACGCTCTCTTTCCTCAGTGGAATCCTGTTGGAATCCCGGGACAACACAGAGATGTGGACGGGGTGTTCCTCAGGTTGAGGCGGCGGGTGCTGGGACCGGGGGCCTGGCGCACGGGGAGCAGGTGGCTCTCCTCCCCGGCCTGCCAGTCACACATCGGCCTGCACGGTGTTTGCGCAGATAATGTGGGACTTTAGGGGCACCCTAGGCAGGTGTGGAGAGCCGCTTGGGAGTTGTTTCTTGAAGGACAAATGAGGCAAGGGGCTGCAAGTAGCGGACGCGTCGTGTGCAAGACCAGGACGAGCGCGGGGCGCCCCAGAGCCCAGGCAGCGGGGAGCAGAGAGCCAGGGCGGGGGACGGGCGCATGCCCCCCAGAGCCCGGGCAGCGGGGAGCAGAGAGCCAGGGCGGGGGACGGGCGCATGCCCCCCAGAGCCCCGGGCAGCGGGGAGCAGAGAGCCGGCGCAGGAGGGAGACTGGGGAGCGGCTCGCCAGGGCTGTTCCACCAGCCCCCTCTGTGGAGGACTGTGCCTCCTGGATCCCGCACTGCCGCGCAGTTACATATGTGGTGTGTGTGTTAAAGCGCTCCTTTCACCATGCACACACTCAGCCATAGACGCTCACGATTACTGATTTCGTTCCTTGTAATTGGAATAATCAGAGATGCGTCAGTGGAGAGGCCATGAAAGAGGGCCATTAAGGGCTAATAACGCCTCTCTCATGCGGGGAGGTCTCTTCTATGTATTGGAGTCTTTTCACTGTGCTTCTAAGTGACTAGAAATGACACCCCACGTGTGGGAATACGCCGAATACCCAGGGGTTCATTTCATTCTGTATTGGAATTGAGCATGCTGTGGTTGGAACGTGTGTTGCTGCTTTTGTTGGTGTGTGTGTGTGTGTGTGTGCTTTTCTTGTTCAGGGTAATGATGGCACTGAGAGATCCCAGGGAATGAAGCTGGTGACTCTCAAAGAAGCAAAGAAAATAGTGGAAGTGTTAGCAGGTGTTCATTTGGCATAGTATCTAATTCACCGTGTCCCAAGTCTAGGTTCAGTGTGACAAACTGCTGTAGTTACCTGACCCCAGATACCGAGGACCAGCAAAAGATAACCATGGCTGGTTGATATGTAAATCTAGTAGTTTCATAACAAATCTGAATAATTACTAAGCGATTTGCTAGATAACCACTAGTTCTAAAACTGATGACGATAGTAATGACGATCTTTGATGATAGTACCTAACTACTTCCTGTGTACTGGGTATTAATACACTACTTCAGTCTCCTCTCCAATTTAATAATGTAGAATCGAATATAGTTTTTTTTGTAACTCATTTAGCGAAACATCATGTTCTCCAAACTCATTTACTGGCAAATGTCAGCTCTGTGACTGAGGCTTCAGTTTGTGTTACCTCTTTATTCATGTTTTGTTGTAGGATTATTGGTGCATTTTGTACTAGATGCTGCGCTGGACTGTGTTGGAGGTGTTGTGCAGTATACATTTTGTGCAAGAGTATCTTGTGTGCTAACCAGCAGGTAAAAGTGTAGTATTCCTCCTGTCCCAAGCGACAGATGAGGAAACTGAGCTGGAAGTTTTGGATACTGAATTCAAACCCAGGCATTTTAGTGCTAGAGTCTGTGTTCTAATCTACCACATTTTAGCACTTTAAAAGGAAGTGTTTAACAGTACTTAAAAAAAAAATCAGTGCTGTAGATTCATTTAATGAAACTAATCTAGAAAGGGAAATTTGAATGGAATGGTTCCACTAATACGGCTCTGTCCTTCATTTCTCATTCTCTCAACTACCAGTGGCTATGGACTTCCTCCAGTAACTTTCCAGCACCATTGTTTGTCTCTCTTCCACTGTCTTAGAAAAGCGCAGAACTGGTTTTTTACATTATTCCTGCTAGGCCCCCGCCAAGGAGCTGGCCGTAGGATCCGGGACCCCGGATGGTGATGAGGTATTATCTCCTCATCTGAGTCCTGGACACCGGGGAAGGCCTGCGTGGTGCTGCCTCCTGGGGGCTTGCTTGCCCTTTGCCCTCACTCCTCCCCCCCCCCCCCCCCCCCCAGTGTGAACATCTCCAGGTGGCTTCTTGTAAGGATAACTTGGCAAGGTTCAGAGGGCCTGTCATGTGTGTGCTTCACGGAGAGGGGTCAGAGACGGTGATTCTGCCTCTTTCTCAAGTGGAGCGGCTTCCTCTCCCTCCCACCCGTGTTCCAGGGGTGAAAGGGAATTCACTGGCTCTGAGGAAAAGCTGGCTGGCTGTCGTCCTTGTACGCCATCTCTTTGGAGACTGCAGGCAGGCCGGCCGCTGGCCGGATGGAAGGTCCAGGGTGTTTCAGGGGACAGTAATGAAAACATGGGTGGAAAACACCGGCCTAGGGCATATGCTTCTCCCTGCTTTTCCTTGGCTGCTTTTTAATGTCATGACTTTGTCTTGGGTTCTTTGTAAGGCTTTCCTTTTAAACTGTGCTATTTTGGGCACATAACCTCAATCTGTAAAAATCACCTTGTGGTGTTAAGATGGTTGCTTCAATTCTCCTGCCATGTGTAGCTGACAGGGAGAAGAAAGGAAGGGCAAAGAGGTACGAATCAGTGAGATCAGACCACTTTAATGAACCATCCCAGTCTCCCTCAGCAACCTCTGTTGGCGTCTTTCTGCCGAGAACCAAGTAGCATGGACCTCCACTGGGGAGGCTAGGAAATTCAGGAGGATCTATTTATCTATTAAAGTTGGGCAAAGCAACATTTCTGGTGAAATTGGAAATCTGTTAATATGAAATGAAACCTGGAAACTGGGTAAGCTACCAGAAGATTTGTTATTTATTTATTTATTTATTTTTGCCTTTCAATAGAAAGTATTTCATTTTCTTTTTAAAATTTAATCTTATTGTCAAGGTGATGTAAGAGAGTTACAGTTGCATAGTAAGGTAATGAGTCCATTACGTGCCAAACATTGTTACCCCCTTCCTCCTTTTTCTCCCTCTTTCCCTCCCCCCCAACTCCCTCCTCTGGAATTATATATATATATATATATATATATATATATATATATTACCCAGGATGGCAAAATCAAATACAGTTACAACAGGGGATAAACCATAGGGGGAAAAACACAAAAGAAAAAAGAAATAACTTCACACAGTGCATTAAAAACAACAACAAACACAAACCTCTTCTTTCCATATCTTGGAGTTCATTTTGATTAGCATCATTTTATATGGTCATATATACATAACTATTGAACTATTGTGATCCTCTGCTAGGAATATCCTAGACACAATACTAATTATCACAAATGAGGGAAACCATGGAACCTATGTTTCTTTGGGTCTGGCTTACTTCATGTAATATAATTTTTTTTCCAAGTCTTTCCATTTCCTAACCAATGGGGCAATGTCATTCTTTCTAATGGAGGCATAGAATTCCCATATATATATGTATTTATATATATACATAAATTGCATATATATATATATACATATATATATATTGCATTTTCTTGATCCATTCATCTACTGAGGGGCATCTGAGTTAGTTCCATACCTTAGCTATGGTAAATAATGCTGCAGTGACCATGGTTGTGCTGGTAGCTTTAGGGTGGCCTCATGTGTGGTTATTTGGGTAAATGTCCAGAGTGGGATTGACCAGCAGTCTCTTTAGCAGTCATCTCTTTTGCCATTTGTCTTCATGGCTACTAACTAGGTCAGTTATAGTTTGTGATTTGAAATCTGGTAAATGCTGACTGACTAGCTTGTGTCAAGACTTGTTAATCTGTTGCTATAAATTCTAGAATGCACTGCTTTATCAGTAAAGTGTTTAATGCTGGCCAGAGCACCTAAGATTTGTAAACTGAGAATATGCTTCTTCAGTGTACAGATTGCTAATCCAGAAACTTTTATATTTTATACATGTTTCAATGGGAACCATCAGTTACTGAGTAATTAGATTTAATTAAACTTCATTGTTTAGAAATTTTGAGTTTTGTGGATAAATATTAACATTTGTTAAAATGTTAATAAAAAACCCTGTGTTTCTTGCTAATGGATTTATAACTTTTTATTTTTGTTTTCTTAACAAAACAATGCTAGTCTTGAATACTTTAGACTGCAGAGTAACTGGTAGTGGCAAAACATGTGTGTGTACTTTTGTAACTGTAACCCCTGTATTCATTACCTTTACAATAAGTTTAAAAAGTATGTGTGTGTGTGTGTGTGTGTGTGTGTGTGTGTGTGTGTGTGTGTGTGTGTGTGTATGCCTGTCCTTGGGCTTGAACTTAAGGCCTGGGTGCTAGCATGCTACCATGTGAGCCACAGCTCCACTTTTAACAGTTTTTGGTGCTTAATTGGAGATAAGAGTCTCATGGACTTTTCTGCTCAGGCTGGCTTTGAGCCTTGATCCTAAGATCTCAGCTTCCTGAGTAGCTAAGATTACAGGTGGATCCACTGGTGCCACACTGGCACCAGTGTGTGTGTGTGTGTGTGTGTGTGTGTGTGTGTGTGTGTGTGTGTGTGTGCATGTTCTTTTTACAAATCTGGAAGTGCTAATAAAATTACTGTGTGCCAACAATTTTGGAAGAAAAAAGAAACTGCAGTGGAAAATTTCCAATTGAATCTGTAGATTTTGGCATAATTACTTCCTTTAGCAATTAAAGTGGCATTGTAATGGTTGACAAGTCTCTGGGCATGCAAGTAGAGTCATTTTAATGTCACCATTGTGTTCAGGGGCTGGAGTCACATCTCTGATCTCAGTGCTTCTCAGGGCAGGGATGAGAAGTACTGGATAGTGATTTGCTTTTGTTTCTCTGTGTCTCTTTCTTCCTCCTTTCCTTGTTTTATTCTCTTTTCTCTTTTCCTTGTTTCCTCATCTTTTTCTCCATCTTGGGTTATCATTTTGAAGTGTTTTAAGATAGTAATCACAAGCCAGGCAATGATGGCTCACGCCTGTAATCCCACCTACTTAGGAGGCCAAGATCTGAGGATCGTGGTTCAAAGCCAGCGCAAGCAGGAAAGTCCATGAAACTCTTATCTCCAATAAACCACCAGAAAACTGGAAGTGGCGCTGTGGCTCAAGCGGTAGAGTGCTCACCTTGAGCTGAAGAGCTGAGAGGCAGCGCCCAGGCCCAGAGTTCAGGCCCCATGACCGACCAAAAAAAAAAAACCAACAAAAAAAGATGGTAATCACATAGGCATTATTTTGGAACAAAGAAAATTATACTTTGAAGATCAATTTTAAACAAATTTTTATGTTTTGAAGGACTAACTTTCAAAAGCATAGTATTGCTTAGATTAAAAAATTTGTTTCCTTCAAATTCCTCAAAGTCTAAATATGTTCCATGTATTTAGAAAGTCAGGCATATTGACCCACGTGGTATTTTGCATTTTGGTGTACACTGTTAGACCTTGCATGCTCATCATAGAATATTTAAGTGACCATACTACATTTTGGCACAGTGTAGGTCATATTGCCTGTTCTTCTTGTTATATAATCCCACGGAGCTGTTCGCCACTCAATAATTATATATAGGAAGGTTTCCCCTCTGTGTTCAAGGTATGTGAGGAATGTGGAATCTTCCTGAAATTGTAGGTAGAAAATGTTAAACCTATTTAATACTCTGTCATGGAAAGAGGCCGGTGAAGGTAGCAGAACCAACCTGTAACTAGACCGTGTCACAGGTGTGTGTTGAAAGCTAGACAAACTTGTGATGAGAGTCTTGTGGCTCTCAGAAAACATGGCCTGGGGCTGAGTGTTGAGGTTTAAGTAGGAGTTGGCTAAAAGGAGGTGAGAGGAGAGAGGAGATTCAAAGAAGGGAGGAGAGTGGGTGTGCCAGGGCGCCAGGACACCTTGCTGAGCGTGAGTGGCCGGGCCTCTGCGGGAGGCGGGGCTGGTCTACTGTACAGTGACTTTACCCAGGACACCTTGCTGAGCGTGAGTGGCCGGGCCTCTGCGGGAGGCAGGGCTGCTCTACCGTACGGTGACTTTGCCTCAGTACCCGAAGCGACTTCGGCATGTGGTAGGCGTGTGAGGGCGTTTGTTGCACTAGAAGACTAAATGAATTGCCAGGAGTTTGTGCTTCTGATGCCTCTGCTTCTCTGTGGGAATGTTGAAAATTTAATTTTTTTCTATGTAATACTAGTACTTAGGACTCACAATGAAGACAGTGGAAAGTACTAGAGTGATTCTTGTCATCTCTAGAAGTGACATCAGGTGGCTTCTGTCCCTGTCAGAGTTGCTCTGGGAGTGACATCAGGTGGCTTCTGTCCCTGTCAGAGTTGCTCTGGGAAGTGCTCAGTCTTTGAGCTCCATGATCTCAGTCTTTCCAGCCTGTCCTATGCACTTAGTCTCTGAACTTCAACCGCCCTCTCCGGGGAAGGCTACATAATTGTCACCCACATTGCAGCTCTTCAGTTTAATGTATACTGTGTTGTCTCTACTTGGACCTGTCCCAGGCACCTGAAGATCAACATGTCCAAATACACACCTCAGCTCTTACTCCTCAATGTAAACACTATAGCAGAGTTTAATGCTCAAGATTGTAGAGTAAGACTTTAGGTTTGAGTCTTAGGGCACAGGGCACAGGGCACAGGGGCATAGGGCACAGGACACAGGGCACAGGACACAGGGCACAGGGCACGGGACACGGGACATGGGACACAGGACACAGGACACAGGGCACAGGACACAGGACACAGGGCACAGGGCACAGGGCACAGCACACAGGACACAGGGCACAGGACACAGGACACAGGGCACAGGACACAGGGCACAGGGCACAGGGACACAGGACACAGGGACACAGGACACAGGACACAGGACACAGGGCACAGGGCACAGGACACAGGACACAGGACACAGGGACACAGAACACAGGACACAGGGCACAGGACACAGGACACAGGACACAGGACACAGGGCACAGGGCACAGGGGCACAGAGGCACAGGTCACAGGGCACAGGGCACAGGGCACAGGACACAGGGCACAGGACACAGGGCACAGGGCACAGGGCACAGGGCACAGGACACAGGACACAGGACACAGGGACACAGAACACAGGACACAGGGCACAGGACACAGGACACAGGATACAGGACACAGGACACAGGGCACAGGACACAGAGCACAGGGCACAGGGCACAGGACACAGGACACAGGACACAGGGCACAGGGCACAGGGCACAGGACACAGGACACAGGGCACAGGACACAGGACACAGGGCACAGGGCACAGGACACAGGACACAGGGCACAGGGCACAGGGCACAGGGGCACAGAGGCACAGGTCACAGGGCACAGGGCACAGGACACAGGACACAGGACACAGGACACAGGGCACAGGACACAGGACACAGGACACAGGGCACAGGGCACAGGGCACAGGGCACAGGACACAGGACACAGGGCACAGGGCACAGGGCACAGGGCACAGGACACAGGGCACAGGGCACAGGGCACAGAGGCACAGGGCACAGGGCACAGGGCACAGGGCACAGGGCACAGGACACAGGGCACAGGACACAGGGCACAGGGCACAGGACACAGGGGCACAGGACACAGGACACAGGACACAGGGCACAGGGCACAGGGGCACAGGTCGCAGGACACAGGGACACAGGACACAGGACACAGGGCACAGGACACAGGACACAGGGACACAGAACACAGGGCACAGGGCACAGGACACAGGGGCACAGGACACAGGACACAGGACACAGGGCACAGGGCACAGGACACAGGGGCACAGGACACAGGACACAGGGCACAGGGCACAGGGCACAGGACACAGGACACAGGACACAGGGACACAGAACACAGGGCACAGGGCACAGGACACAGGACACAGGACACAGGGCACAGGGCACAGGGGCACAGAGGCACAGGTCACAGGGCACAGGGCACAGGACACAGGACACAGGACACAGGGCACAGGACACAGGGCACAGGGCACAGGGCACAGGACACAGGGCACAGGGCACAGGGCACAGGGCACAGGGCACAGGGCACAGGGCACAGGACACAGGGCACAGGGCACAGGGCACAGGACACAGGGCACAGGGCACAGGGCACAGGGCACAGGACACAGGGCACAGGGCACAGGGCACAGGGCACAGGGGCACAGAGGCACAGGTCACAGGGCACAGGGCACAGGGCACAGGGCACAGGACACAGGACACAGGACACAGGACACAGGGCACAGGGCACAGGGGCACAGAGGCACAGGTCACAGGGCACAGGGCACAGGACACAGGACACAGGGCACAGGGCACAGGACACAGGGCACAGGACACAGGACACAGGACACAGGACACAGGGCACAGGGCACAGGGCACAGGGCACAGGGACACAGGGACACAGAACACAGGGCACAGGGCACAGGGCACAGGGCACAGGGCACAGGACACAGGACACAGGGCACAGGGCACAGGGCACAGGGCACAGGGCACAGGGCACAGGACACAGGGACACAGGGACACAGAACACAGGGCACAGGGCACAGGACACAGGACACAGGACACAGGACACAGGACACAGGGCACAGGGCACAGGGCACAGGTCACAGGGCACAGGACACAGGACACAGGACACAGGGACACAGAACACAGGGCACAGGACACAGGACACAGGACACAGGGCACAGGGGCACAGAGGCACAGGTCACAGGGCACAGGGCACAGGACACAGGACACAGGACACAGGACACAGGACACAGGGACACAGAACACAGGGCACAGGGCACAGGGCACAGGACACAGGACACAGGACACAGGGCACAGGGCACAGGGGCACAGAGGCACAGGTCACAGGGCACAGGGCACAGGGCACAGGACACAGGACACAGGACACAGGGCACAGGGCACAGGGCACAGGGCACAGGCCACAGGGCACAGGACACAGGACACAGGGCACAGGGCACAGGACACAGGACACAGGACACAGGACACAGGGCACAGGGCACAGGACACAGGACACAGGGCACAGGGCACAGGGCACAGGACACAGGGCACAGGGCACAGGGCACAGGGCACAGGACACAGGGCACAGGGCACAGGACACAGGACACAGGACACAGAACACAGGGCACAGAACACAGGGCACAGGGGCACAGAGGCACAGGTCACAGGGCACAGGGCACAGGACACAGGACACAGGGCACAGGGCACAGGGCACAGGGCACAGGACACAGGGCACAGGGCACAGGGCACAGGGCACAGGGCACAGACACACAGGGCACAGGGGCACAGAGGCACAGGTCACAGGACACAGGGCACAGGACACAGGACACAGGACACAGGGCACAGGGCACAGGGCACAGGGCACAGACACACAGGACACAGGGCACAGGGCACAGGGCACAGGGCACAGACACACAGGGCACAGGACACAGGGCACAGGACACAGGGCACAGGACACAGGACACAGGACACAGGGCACAGGGCACAGGACACAGGGCACAGGGCACAGGCCACAGGGCACAGGGCACAGGGCACAGGGCACAGGACACAGGACACAGGGCACAGGGCACAGGGCACAGGACACAGGGCACAGGGCACAGGGCACAGGGCACAGGACACAGGGCACAGGGCACAGGGCACAGGGCACAGGACACAGGGCACAGGGCACAGGACACAGGGCACAGGACACAGGACACAGGGGCTGCCTGCCCTGTTGTCGCAGCGCAGACCAGTGCCTCCCTGAGGGAAGCCTGACGGAAGACAGATGCCAGGGCTCGCTGCTGTGTCACAGGGAGGACGACGCCCCCAGCTGAGGTCTGGAACCCCCCAGCCGAAGTCTGGAACCCCCTAGCTGAGGTCTAGAACCCCCAGCCGAGGTCTGGAACCCCCAGCCAAGGTCTGGAACCCCCCAGCCGAGGTCTGGAACCTCCCCAGCCAAGGTCTGGAACCCCTAGCCGAGGTCTGGAACCCCCCAGCCGAGGTCTGGATGGTCCAGCCACAAGCAAGGCACAGGGTACCCGATTGGAGTGGATTTGATAAGGCCTGGTTTTCAATCCTGGGTTACACCTCACTTGATCCATATACACCCGGGCTGTAGTCAACGTTACTGAGTAGAAAGCAACACCACCAAATGGGGGTGCTGTCATTCGCAGCGCTCTGGAAGGCCTGTCCCTTTGCCACGCTGTCGGCCTGTGCCAGGCGTGTGATTTGCACCTGTCCCTTTGCGCACGCTGTTGGCCTGTGCCGGGCGTGTGATTTTTAGCTGACATCCTGTTTCCAGGATGTCACATTAGTGTCTCACTCTTCATTATGAGAATATGTCTCGGAGTGCTTCTGTGGCGTGTAGAGACTCCCGTGAGCGCAGGAGAGACTTACAAATAGAAGATTTGGCTCCACAATCTTTTCACTGCCATGGAGGGAGTACTAGAGCAGGACCGGTAACCAGCAGAAACGTGCATTCATAGGAATGGGATTGAATGCCTGCATCCATTCCTTACTCCTAAGGCAAATTCTGCCTGCTTAATAAACTTAAACAAGGGCCAGATGGAAGTAGAGGCATGTAAAGGCCTGCCGCAGCTACTTGCCAGGGTGAGAACCAGCCTGCTCAGAGGGCTTGCCACTGAGCCTGCGTCCTGAAGATGAAGTCATACTCAAGGCCTACGCCAGGACCTTGCCAGAAGCCTCCTCTTGCTCCCTATTGTTCCTCGCTGTGTTGTGAAGAACATGTTTTACTGATCCACTTCTTGACATTACGTAGCCCTTTAAGGTCTAGGTTTATCCATGCCATCCCAGATCCTCCGTGGGGAAAGTTCAGATTCTTTCCAGCTCTTTCTAGAGGTTTTAAAGTTTTGATCTTTATATCAACCTCTCCTTGTTTAGTTATAATGACAAATCACAAGATGCTCTGTTTTGGTTTTTGAGGCAAATCTTGGTTTCTAGCCCAGGCAGACCCAGTGTACACTTCCACCTCCCCAGTGCTGAGCTTATATGCGGAAACCATCACACAACCGAGTTCTGATCCTTCCGATGGAAACTTAAGTGATTATGATACTAAGCGTATAAATACATATTAATATGTTCAAAAGATAAGGAGAGCAACCCCCTCGTTTATCCTCTAAACATCACTCATCAGCGGCCTTCCGTCCTTTCTTACCTGCGCCTTTTTACCTTCTCATGAGACTTCACATTCCAGGAGACACTTGACCTGTCAAGAAACCCTTCCACAGCATCTCGCTAGCATTTCTTAGTTTCTCAGTGAATTTCTTGAGTAAACTACTGTTTTGCTCCCTGGGCGTTTTTTCTGGAGGTACTGGGAACAGTAGGGCTCAGGCAAGCACCTGTCATTACCACCACATGGGGCAAACACAGGGGGGCCTCAGCCCAGGGCGGCCTCGAAAATGGCTGCACAGGGCAGAGGGGGGCCCAAGCGGCCAAGGCCTGCCGGAGCAGCATGTCTCCCACACCTCAATAAAGCAACAGCTCCCCACCCACAAAACCCCAGCCCCAAGTGCCGCTGCAAGTATGTCGTTACGTTTATGAATTCTTTGACATGTAGAATCAATAATGGCTTCTGTGGCATGGTTGGCTATATTGGTTGGTTATATGCTATATTCTTTCCTGCATTTTATTGGCCTGAGATACATATTAACATTTCAATGTGGTCTTTGTAAAAAAAAACAAGCAAAATAAAAAACAAACCTTCAATTTACCAGGAATGAGAAGAAGTAAAATACATGTTGGAATAACTTTTCTGATATTAATATTTCCAGATACAATGTTTACCTCTACTGGATCCCATATTTTGTGTATTTATTTGATAAAAAATTCAGGATATTTAGAAAATATAACTGAAATTTATACTTTTGGGTACATACTACTAATACCGACCTGGAAACCAGAAAATTGCTGATTTTTTTTTTTTTTTGGTGGGTCTTGGGGCTTGAACTCTGGGCCTGGGCGCTGTTCTGAGCTCTTCGGCTCAAGGTGAGCCCTCTACCACTTGAGCCACAGCGCCACTTCTGGTTTTCTGGTGGCTAATTGGAGATCAGAGTCAGCTAGGATGCAGGTGTGAACCACTTGCTCCCATCTGAATTATATTATTAAAAAGTTATTATATTTAATTTTGGTTTGAGGATGTAGGTCTAGCCTACTTTAGGTAGATGCTAAGTTGGAAGATTGGGAGTTGGAAGGAGTAGTTTACAATGCAACCTATCACTTTTTAGGTAATGAGAATTGCATAATGCTTGAATTGTTGTTTCTTGCTTTCCAGGGACTTCCTTCCTCGAGGATCTGGCATTGTAACAAGAAGACCTCTTGTGCTGCAGCTTGTGACTTCCAAAGCAGGTAATGAACCGTGGCACGGGTCCCGGTGTGAGAGCCCATCCCACCTCCCCGGACCTGCTGGATGCGGGCGCTGGGTATCAGCAGAAAAGGCTTTCATGTCCACATCGCTGTGGCCAGCGCCCCATCTCTCCAGGATGCCCCCTTCTTCATTGCTCTTCAAATTCATTTGGTTTTATTAGAGAGAAGGTTCATTTGCATAGAAATTACTAAACACCTGCGTTTTCATGCCTTGAAAGTATTTGCTCACTATGAGTCCATCTGTGTAATTTTGTGGTACTGTGTAGCACCACGACCTCCGTGAGATGCTTCCTTTCTTTGTGTGAGGTGTGCACATGTGGGCACATGGGTGTGTAAATACTTTAAGTCACCACAGTCAGCCATCTAGCAGCTCTGTGTGTATACGCGTGCATGCTTGTGTTTACCCGTGTGTATCACTGCTCGCACCATCGCCCTCCTGACGGCAAGAGAGGCTTTGTCTTCATTGTACCTCAGCAGCTGTGGTGTTGGATAGTTGCATGTTTATTTGCTGTTAGTATTTTTCTCTTGTGATTTGGCACTCTTGAAGCTTTCTTCATTTCATTTTGGGAATTTTATTACTTTTCCTATTAACATCTTTGCCTGTTAAGGATTTAAGCAGCACTAAAACGGTTCCTTTAAAACTGTCAATGTCAGCTGGGCGCTGGTGGCTCACGCCTGTCATCCTAGCTACTCAGGAGGCTGTGATCTGAGGATTGTGGTTCAGAGCCAGCTGGGGCAGGAAAGTCCTTGAGACTCTTATCTCCAATAAACCACTAGAAAACCGGAAGTGGCGCTGTGGCTCAAGTGGTAGAGCGCTGGCCTTGAGCTGAAGAGTGCGGGGACAGCGCCCAGGCCCAGAGTTCAAGCCCCACGGCCGACAAAAAAAAAAAAAAAAAGAACTGTCAATATATTGTAGCAGCTTTAGAGTCGTAGGTCCACCAAGGGGAAGCCCAGGTCCCTTCAGTTCTAGGCTTTTACGAACCTGTGTCTGTGTCTACAAATGTACTTGTTCTGCACATTTCCCAAAGGAAAATGACTTACTCCATGATCTGTTGAATTGACAGCTCTCATTTATTGTTTTCATGGTTCACCCATGTGGCTGCATGTGCTAGAACTTCATTCCCTTTATGGATAATAATATTCCATTGTTTGGACACATACTTGGCTCATTCTAAGTTAATGAAGATTTAGCTTGGTCCTGTCTTTTGGCTCTTATGAATAACGCTGCTGGAAACACTCCCACCCACATTTTGGTATAGAACTACGGCTTCATTTCTCTTGGAGAGATGCTGTAACTCTTCAGTCTCATTGCTTATGGAGTATGTGCTGTTTGCCACAGCTGGGGTGCATCATCTTAGATTCCCACCAGCTGGTGTGAGGTGTCCAGTGTCTATACATCCTCAAACACTCATGTATATCACTGTGGTTTTTGACTTGTTCTTCCCCAATTACTAATGGTGTAGAACATCTCATGTGCTTGTTATACAATTTAGGGTAACCTTGAATTTGCTCTATGGCCTTGAACTCACAATGCTCCTGCTTCAGCTTTCTGAATGCTGGAATTACAGGTGTCATTTATATTCTTGATTGGAGAAATAATTATTCATCTCCTTTGTTCTTTCAAAAATTGCCAAAATTGACTTTTTGTTATTGAGAGGTAAGAATTCTTTTTCTCTTTCCTTTTTTCTTTGAGTGGTCCTGGGGCTTGAACTCTGGACCTAGGTACTGTCCCTGAGTTCTTTTGCTCAGTGCTAGTGCTCTACTACTCTGAGCCACAGTGCCACTTGCAGTTTTCTGGTGGTTAATTGAAGATTAGAGTCTCATGGACTTTCCTGCCTGGCCTGGCTTTGAACCACGATCCTCAGATCTCAGCTTCCCGAGTAGCTAGGATGACAGGCACGAGCCACTGGCACCTGGCAGAGAATTCTTACACAGTCTAGCTGCAAGTCCTTTATCAGATACAAAATGCTCTAGTCTGTGGGCTGTCCTCTCTCTGCATCATGTCGTTTGAAGCTCAAAAGTTTTCAATCTTTCATGAGGTTCACCTTATTTTATTCCTTCACTGCTCATGCTTTTGGAGTCATATTTCAGAATCATTTGCCATAATCAAGATAGTAAAGGTTTGTCTAATAGTCTTGTGCTTTTGCTTTTATATGTCCGGTTTTGATTCATTTTGAGTCAGTCTTTTAATATAGCATGAGGCAAGGGTCCAACTTAATTTTCTGCTTGTGGATACCAATTTCCCCAGCACTGTTGGTTTCTTTAGAGAAGCAAATACACATTATTTATTTTACTGATGAGGTAGAAAGCCAAAGATTGAGATGTTGGCTATCAAGCTGAACAAACAATGGTGGACTGGACTCTCTTGAGGAGGAGAGACGCTGTCCAGCACTGTTTAGTGAAGAGATTCTTTTTCTGCGTTTTATTACATTGTTATAATACACGTTGTCAGCGTTTTGTTGACCATGAATATGTGGGTTTGTATTGGTGCTGGTAGAGTGATGCGTGAGTCCACCCTTGTGCCGGCGCCATGCTGTCGTCACTGCCTTTTCTCTGAGGTGCTCTTGGAAGTGGGGAAACAGGAGTCCTTTTGCCTTTTCTCTGAGGTGCTCTTTGGAAATGGGGAAACAGGAGTCCTTTTGCTTTGACTTTTTTCAAAATTGCTTTGGCCATTCCGCTTCTCTCAAAATTCAACAAGAGGAAAAGTTCTTTAACCCGATAAAGGGCATGGTTGAAAACGCCACAGCTAATGTACCTGATGGTTTTTAGAAACACTGGATGCTTCTGCTTTCAGATGAGGGACAAGGTAAGGGTATCTGTTCTTACCACTTCTCATTTTGATCTGTGCTGTTGTACTGGAGGGTCTAGGCAGGGAAATAGATAAGACAAAGAAATTGAGGCATCGATTTTGGAAAGTAAAGTCTCTTTGGTTATATATATAGAAAATCTGGAGACATCTACCAATACACTCTTAGAACTATTAAATGATTTTAGAAAGGTTTCAGGGTTCAAGGAAACCAATGGTATTTTCCTTTTTTTTTTTTTTTGGGGGGGGTCCGGTCGTGGAGCCTGAACTCTGGGCCTGGGCGCTGTCTCTCAGCTCTTCAGCTCAAGGCTAGCGCTCTACCACTTGAGCCACAGCACCACTTCCGGCTTTTTTCTTTTTTGCTTATGTGGTGCTGAGGAATCGAACCCAGGGCCTCAGGCATGCAAGGCAAGTGCTCTACCACTGAGCCACCTTCCCAGCCCCAGGTATTTTCTATATACATGTAAAAATAGTAAAAAAATGAAGTGAAGGAAAAAATTCCATTTCCAGGTTCATAAATACACTACTTAGGAATAAAATTTACAAAAGAGAGGCAGGAACATTTACACTGGAGACCTACCTAGTATTATTTAAGGAAATCAGAGACAACCTAGATAAATTGTGTCTGCTGTGCAGTGCTGTTCCCTGGGACGCATCTGCTAGCTGGACGGGCTGCTCCTATTTATGTGGCAAAGGCGAGAATGATTTTGTAAAGACCAAACTGTATTAAGTCAAGTGAGGCTTCAAATCTTTATTCATGAACCATGATCAGGACTTTAGTTTTATAAATTAGACGTATGTTCTGGAAATGTACTGGTATGGTTTTGGATAACACTGAAAACATTTTAAAACTACACAACTCATTTAGTTTTATATTCAGATATCTGAACTTAAGTTGGTGTTTAAAATCAGATAGATGGCTCTCATAAAGGATTAAATATTTAGTTTCTTTTCACCCTAACGAGGTGACCACATGCTGAAAATAGACGTGCTTCTGAGAGCATTCTTTGTTAGCTACAGCCTTGACCTTGTTCTGTGTCAGCATTGCTTCCTACACGAAGTGCAGGTTACAGATTAGTAGTGGCAGTTTCTTGACCATGGTTATTGTTAGTTACATTCAGTGCTCATAGATGCCCTGGGTGGTGTCTTACACATAGAGTTTTGGTTCATCAGATCTGTGAAGGGCACAAAGCTCTATTTTTTCAAAGAAGATTTTGATTGGCATATATTCGTTGTACCAGGGAATTTCATGATGATATTTCCATGCATGCGTACAGTATGATCAAGCTCACCTCTTCTGTTATTCTCCCCCATCCCCTCTTGCTCCTCCTTGAAACAATTCAGCAAGTGTCATTGCTTTATGCTTATACGTGCACGCAGAGTTTTCACCCATACCCCGCACAGACCCCCTCTGCAGCGCCTCTCCCAGCATTCAGCTTTTCATTGTTTGCCTGTGCATCAACCGCACAAAGGCATCTCGCCAGGGCGTTGCATGAGGCTATAATTTGCTCAGGTTAACTCCTGCCCTTTCCCGTTTCCCTGTTATCTGTTCTCAAATAGCTTTCACTGAAAGTGTGTCATCGTCGCGCGTGCACATGTCACCATCACGCGCGTGCACATGTCAGTCATCGTCACGCGTGTGCACATGTCATCGTCACGCGTGTGCACATGTCACTGTCGCGCGTGTGCACATGTCACCGTCGCGCGTGTGCACATGTCACCGTCGTGCGTGTGCACATGTCACCGTCGTGCGTGTGCACATGTCACCATCACGCGTGTGCACATGTCACCGTCGCGCGTGAGCACATGTCATCGTTGCGCGTGTGCACATGTCATCGTCGCACGTGTGCACATGTCATCGTCACGCGTGTGCATGTCATCGTCGCGTGTGTGCACATGTCATCGTCGCACGTGTGCACATGGCATCGTCGCGCGTGTGCACGTGTCATCGTCACGCATGTGCACATGTCATCGTCGCGCGTGAGCACATCATCGCGCGTGTGCACATGTCATCGTCATACGTGTGCACATGTCATCGTCACACGTGTGCACATGGCATCGTCGCACGTGTGCACATGGCATCGTCGCGCGTGTGCACATGTCTCTCGCGCGTGTGCACATGTCACCGTCACGTGTGTGCACATGTCATCGTCACGCGTGTGCTCATGTCACCATCGCGCGTGTGCACATGGCATCGTCGCGCGTGTGCACATGTCATCGTCGCGCGTGTGCACATGTCACCGTCACGTGTGTGCACATGTCATCGTCACGCGTGTGCTCATGTCACCATCGCGCGTGTGCACATGTCATCGTCACGCGTGTGCACATGTCATCGTCACACGTGTGCACATGTCATCGCCGCGCGTGTGCACATGTCATCGTCACACGTGTGCACATGTCATCGTCACGCGTGTGTACATGTGCTTTGGTCTCGCTCATCCTCCGCTGTTCCTTTCCCTCATCAGACCCACGTCACTCTGTGGGTCTGTGTGTGTGGTGGGGGGGGGATGGGAAGGTGGTAATCCGTTTTTTTCTTAACCATTTGCTATTCATGTATTAGGAGACTTAGAATTTTTAGGAGTTTAGTCATACACATTCTAATACAAAGTCAAGAGCAGTATTTCCTCAGCTTTCAAGATTTTTTAAAAATTCAGAGAACCATTGTAAACAAACTAACCTAAACTTCATTTCTTCACATATTAGATAACATCCATATTTCTGGAAAGGAATGACTCGCCTAAAGATACTTCTCCTCAGAGGAGTTGTAGATCTCAATGGAATTGCCAGTTATTACCATGAGGTTGAGGTGCTTTTCAGCTAGTGTGTGTTTTTTTTCCCTCCTACTTTGGCTATTTGCTTTTTGAAGAAAGTATTTAGCCTTATATATTCCTTGAAATTTCAACCCCAAAGTTACAGTTTTCAGTCTGAGACCTCTTGGTTCCATGTAATGTCTGCAGCAGGATTTATCTTCTTAAAGACTTAGCTGGGAAGAACCATTCTTTAATTTTATCTTCTTTTTCTATCCTCTGCTCCCATTAAAAAATGGATTATTTTTAAATAATTGATATTGAGGAGGACTCAAACTGTTGAGTTGTGGGTATCTGTTTAAGTATGAGAGAAAAGGTGAACTCTTTGGCAGTATGTCTGGTCAGTTAGTGGTTGCTACTGCCTCCGGCATGCTCCTCCTTCTCCTTGAGTCTCAACTTTAAGAGTTCACGAATGTCCCTTGCATCGCCCTTGTGGATGTGGTCAAGACATTTGCAGTGCACTTTCTTGGCTTTCACTGGGGAGTGGGGGAGAGGAGCAGGGGGCAGGGAGACAGGGGGGCAGGGGGCAGGGGGCACACTGTGTTCTTCTGGGTGTTTTCAGCCTGCCTTCTCCCCAGGAAATACAGATTGAAGGTCATGTGACCAGAAGGGTGGCGCGGGTTAACCCATCTGTCAAATGATAGGGCCTGCACATTCAAGAAGTTGGATGTTAGGTTGTCGGAGCAGCCTGATGACAGATCACAGTTGCGTTGAGCTAGTCTGTTGCCTTACAAGATGGTTGACTGCCGGTGTTTATATTTCAAAGCGAACTAAATCCACATGAAGTGATTGTTTGCGTACTGTGTTAGTTTGATATTCATGATCTTCTACAAACCTGGTAGAATATTTTTTTCAACGTTTGTCTGGTTAATTTCTTCCAGCAGGTATTGTGTGTACATATGTTGAGAAAGAAGATTTGCATTATTTGACAGGGCTTAGGTCTTTTTAAAAAGTGCTTACCTATAGTTGAATCTTTGAAAATTTCAGCATAACAGAAATTCAGAATTTCACAGAAAACACTGTTTTATTTGATTTTGTGCTCAAAATAGTAATTTTTAGGGATATTACTAATAATAGCCTCCCTTATTATTGATGAACTTCAGGGTTTCTTCAAGGTAAAAAAAATGAAGTGGTGAAACCCATGATGCTTGTTTAACTTCGACCCTCACTTGCTGTTTGTGCGCTCCATTCGCGCTCGCTGGGTCTTGCGTCTCTTGTCTCTCCTGGAGGCCTGGGTTTCATATCCTCTTAGTACCTCCACAGTCTTCCCAGAACTTCAGCTTTGTTTTCCCGCCGATACAAGAAGCTGAGGGTTTAAAGTGTTCCTCTCTGGTGGGCCTTTGCAGTATTCCAGAAGAGAAGGAAGCTTCATGCTGCAGAGGTCACGCTCCACAGTGCGGCTCTCTGCAGAGGTCACGCCCACAGTGCAGCTCTCTGCAGAGGTCACGCTCCACGGTGTGGCTCTCTGCAGAGGTCACGTCCACGGTGCGGCTCTCTGCAGAGGTCAGGCCCACAGTGCGGCTCTCTGCAGAGGTCAGGTCCACAGTGCGGCTCTCTGCAGAGGTCACGTCCACAGTGCGGCTCTCTGCAGAGGTCATGCTCCACAGTGCGGCTCTCTGCAGAGGTCACGTCCACAGTGCGGCTCTCTGCAGAGGTCACGTCCACGGTGCGGCTCTCTGCAGAGGTCACGCCCACGGTGCGGCTCTCTGCAGAGGTCAGGCCCACAGTGCGGCTCTCTGCAGAGGTCACGCTCCACAGTGCGGCTCTCTGCAGAGGTCACGTCCACAGTGCGGCTCTCTGCAGAGGTCAGGTCCACAGTGCGGCTCTCTGCAGAGGTCACGCTCCACAGTGCGGCTCTCTGCAGAGGTCACGCTCCACAGTGCGGCTCTCTGCAGAGGTCACGCCCACAGTGCGGCTCTCTGCAGAGGTCACGCCCACAGTGCGGCTCTCTGCAGAGGTCACGTCCACAGTGCGGCTCTCTGCAGAGGTCAGGCCCACAGTGCGGCTCTCTGCAGAGGTCAGGCCCACAGTGCGGCTCTCTGCAGAGGTCACGCTCCACAGTGCGGCTCTCTGCAGAGGTCACGCTCCACAGTGCGGCTCTCTGCAGAGGTCAGGTCCACAGTGCGGCTCTCTGCAGAGGTCAGGTCCACAGTGCGGCTCTCTGCAGAGGTCAGGTCCACAGTGCGGCTCTCTGCAGAGGTCAGGTCCACAGTGCGGCTCTCTGCAGAGGTCACGCTCCACAGTGCGGCTCTCTGCAGAGGTCACGCTCCACAGTGCGGCTCTCTGCAGAGGTCACGCTCCACAGTGCGGCTCTCTGCAGAGGTCACGCTCCACAGTGCGGCTCTCTGCAGAGGTCAGGTCCACAGTGCGGCTCTCTGCAGAGGTCAGGTCCACAGTGCGGCTCTCTGCAGAGGTCAGGTCCACAGTGTGGCTCTCTGGAGCCAAGCCAAGGGATTTTGTTTTCGTAGAGACTTTTTCACACTCTTGAAATCACCTTACCTGGGTGGCTCTGGGGCTGCTTCTGCCACAGGCCAGCACCTGAAGTGATTCCACCCTCCGCAAGTTGAGAGAGGTTTATACATTATTCCTGACCCTAAAAGCACTCTACTTGCAGCGAACAGAGAGCAAATCCAGCCTGTCTGACAGCTGATGTGATAAATCTCACATTCCAGAGAATTAAAATAACATTTGAAAACACTGGGAAGCGTTAATATGTGACACAAACAAGAGGGTATTTTTGGTGAGTTGTTGAAGACTTGACAGTTTAAGCAGTTCCACTACATTTTTAATCAAGGCTCTAATTTATAATGGATAAGGAAAGTAGGAGGAGTTTATGTTTTAAGAATGAGCTGGATGAAGAATGCTATTCTTCAGTGCTGAAGTTGAACTGCCACTTGACTATTTTTAACGGGGTTTGCATGCTTGAGGATGAAAGGGTGATAATAAAGACCCTCAAAAGGCTAAAGCAAAGGGGAAAAGAGCCCTCACGCTCCATTTATCAGCTTGCAGATCTATAGAGCGGATCTGATCACTGTGCGAGCCAAAGGAAGGCAGCTCTCCCCTCATGAGGCAGTCAGTGAAAGAAGTGAGGCCAAGGAAAGCAACCCGGGCAGGCTGCTGCCGCCGCTGCCGCTGCCGCTGCTGCCGCTGCTGCCGCTGCTGGACCCAGGGCTAGACCTCCACCTCCTCCAACAGGAGCTTCCTGACAGCCAGACTCCTGAATGAATGGTCCTCGGGCCCACACACGGATGACTCTGGTGGTTAAAACGGAACTGTTACGAAGGGCAAGATTTGAAGCTACAATGAAATTATGCACATGATTCTGCTTCCTAGTATAGAGAGGTTCAGGAATTCCGGAAAAAAACCATCACAGCTATGGGACTGCCTCATCTTCGCAGTTTAGGCATGCTGGTTAAGAAGTGACGATGTGGCTAGTCAGGTTTAGCTGATTTTATTTTAGGAAAGAATATTCATGTGGTTTATTTCAACATCATTATTGAAAAGCTAATTTATTTAATTACAGGAAAAGCTTAGGGATTTGTTGATCATGAAATGGCTTCACCATTCATAAAATGTTACTAATGTGGAAATAGTGAAAACTATTTAAATATTTAAAATATTACTAATGTATGTCTCATAAAGGCAGAGCTAGATTAAAAATGGTAAGATTTTACTAATTTATGTACTATAAATGGCACCCATGCATCCATTCATCTAGTTTTAGCTGAATGTGTGAGTAAAAATGTAGGGACTAGGACCCAGAGTATCCCAAGGGAGGAGTGAAGAGAACAGTTCTGCTAGACATGAAGTAAGTCTACATAATTATAAGAGGCATTAGGGCAGTGCAGGTTTAAAGTATAATAAGATATTACTCTACAGTTCTCAGAACGTCTAAGAGCACTGACCATTCAAAGTGTAGATTAAGACCTGGAGGAACTGGAATTCTCATACTTCCTTGGCGTCAAATGTAAAATGCCAAACAACTTTGGGAAACAGCTCCAACTCAAAACATTAAGTAGATTCTACCCTGTGGCAGAACCAATCCATTACTAGGTATTTATCCTAGAAATGGTTATCATAGCCTTCACAAAGACTTAGGCACAGCTGTATCCCAACTGGAAACAACCAAATGATCAAAAGGTGGACCAATGGATGAACATCCAAAGAATGGCGTACCACTCAGTAATGAGAAGGAAGGAAACAATCAGTAGCTGGGATAACTCTCAGAATGGTTGTGGACTGAAAGAAGCTAGACTACCCAACTCCCTCATCACCCCCACAAAGGGAATGTGTATCAGAGGCTTACTTTTCATAGAAAATTCTAGAAAACGAAACTTTGGTTGTAACAGCACATCAGTGGTCTTATGGGAAGAAAGATTTACTGTGGTGTATGAGGGCAAGTTTTGGGGTTGAAGAGTTATTCTTTATCTTGATGATGCTGATAGTTTCCATGCTTATGATATTATATATATTTGCGTATGCTTATCGAACTGTGTGTTTTATGTATTTGCACCTTCTTGTACATCACTTACATCTCAGTGAAGTTGTTAAAAAGTCATCTGAGCCCTCAAAATGAATTTTTTTTAGCTAAGCGTTTTTAATTGTTCTTTTAAAGGTGATGTGTGTGTGTGTGTGGGGGTGCTGTTTAAAGGTGATGTGTGTGGGGGGGGCTGTTTAAAGGTGGTGTGTGTGTGTGTGGGGGGGCTGTTTAAAGGTGATGTGTGGGGGGGGGCTGTTTCATAATCACAGTGACTTCTTGGCCTAGACATATGGGAAATCCTGAATAGCTGGCCGTGCCTTGATTACAATACTTTGTCCCAAGGACGCTCAATAGCAAACATGATGGGATTTGTCACATACACATTTTCCTATGATTAACTTCTCTTGCTAGCCTCGTGTTTGTTGCAATCCGAGTTCAAATACTGACAGCTGGCGCTTGGATTCTCAGTTGCGATGATTCTGCTGACTGACAGTCCTGTTGGCAGGGCTCACACTGGGGTCTCAAGAAGAGGAAGTGCTGCAGAGGTCACATTCCATGCCCTCTGGATGAGCATGGCGTGCAGCCTCCGTTATCCGGTGCCACTGCAACAGAACCCAACAGAGCCCAACCGAATGCCAGGGCAGGGCTTTACCCCAGCTTCTAAATGCGGAGCTCTGCGTGTGTGTAGCTGCCTAGTTCTACTCGTGTTTACGGCTGGCATTCCCATTCTCTGAAGATTTATTGGTGAAGAAATGCATTTCTGAATAACGGCATTCCTGAAGAGGCATCAGGTAAAAGTGAGTTGAGAAAACGTTGTTACCGTGTGACCTTAGTCACTACATAGCAGAGTATACTTTCTCCCAGAAAATACCTAAACCTGGGCTCACGCCTTTAATCCTAGCAACTCCGCAGGCTGAGATCTGGGGATCAGGGTTCAAAGCCAGCCCAGGCAGGAAAGGCCGTGAGACTCTTTACCTCCAGTGAACCACCAAAAAGTTAGAAGTGGAGCTGTGACTCAAGTGGTAGAGCACTAACTTTGAGCAAAAAAAGTCAGGACAGCATCCAGGTCCTGATTACAAGTCCCAGGACTGGCACACACACACACACACACACACACACACACACTCACACTCACACACACACACACTCACACACACAGAGGAATTATATCTGGTGGAATACTCAGCAGTACACCATATTTTGACAGTTTGAACCCCTGGATAGTAGTTTCCCAGGGGATCTCTTAAGCCATTCACTGTTGGGTTGTACATGTGGTTAACCCGTTTTTGTAGCATAGTAAACACATTTTTCTTGCTCTTCCCTCTCCCTGGAATTCTTTCTGTCTCCTTCTCTTGGTAACATGCCTGCCCCTGACAGGGAAGCTGCAGGTCAGGCTCCTCCCCCTTCGGAGCCTCTCTGACCCAACCCTGCCCTGCCTCTTTGTCTTGTAGCGCCTGGTATATAGGCTTCTTCAGTGTGCCACGATTTGGTGTTTAGTTGTTTATATGATTGTTCTATAGACATCTGGAAGCTTCTGGAAGAGAAAAGCCAGGCCTAATTTGTGTTTATATCTTAGGACCTGAAGTCTACTCTTCAGAAGTGCTAGGCGTTGCTATAGATGCTTCTCAAATGAATGAATAGGTTCTTCCTTATTGCTTCTGAATATTGAATTTGAGTCTTTTTGAGATCCTGGCAGTTTAAGCTTTAATGAGTACAAATATAGTGGAAATTATATTCCCTGAGAATTTAGTGACATGAAAACTTTACATGGAACTGTGTAAGTGTATTGGCTAGATTAAGGCACTTACCTTGCAGTATGAACCATCAATAACTTATAGCTGCTTCTTGGCTGCTACAGAAGGCAAATTACTTGATATGAATAGAGTAAGCACATTTACATTTTAAAGTAGTGGTTCTCTTAGGGAGCTGGTAATTCGTATTTCCTGTCATTAATAACACCGGGTTTACTGCCAACATGTGAACAGAATACTCTCTTTTTCTACATTGTTCTAACATTTAATTTCAGAAAGGTAGTTATTATATCATGGCCTTTTTTTGGTAAGAAATGGGTGATGACTCTAGACATTTATATAATAGTCTTTTTTTGGACAGAAAGTGATTTCAAAGATTTTAAAATACTCAAATTCCACTAACTTAAAAATTCTCTTATAAGGATGGAGGAAAACATAAGGAAGGTTGGATAATGGATGCCAAAACCTAGTTGGGTAGGAAGACTAAAACCTAATATTTTATGGACCTTGGGATGACTAGAGTTTACAGTAATTTTATTAGTTATTTATAAAGAGCGAGAAGAGAGTTTGATGGTCCCTAACTCAGAGAAATGATAAATGTCTAGGACAATGCAAGTGCTACTTTGATTGTGTCATTCTACACTGCTACACGGGCACCCAGTGATCACCCCCGCCCTGTGACTGGGTACAGGGACACCAGCTCAAAGTACTGTGGGCAAGTATTTGTTATATAGAACACTACTTGCCTCTTTAGTTTGTACTATACAAAGATATCTAAAGGAACAGAATATTTGTGTCCTCCTGCTTGTTTCTAGCTCTAGTAAGATTTCTTCCTTTCAAATGTCATATTAGCTGACTGTGATATTTAGTATTGGCTGACTGTGGTAATTATTATCATCAGATCCCAAATGTGGCTGTTATGTTTTCTTCTAATTAACTACCATATGGACACATTTAGACATACTTATTATTTGTGACTCTAGAAGTTTAGGCAAAACATGTACTTGCAGTGATGCCAGTTACTTCGGCTTTAATAGACAAGTGCCCAGGGAAGCAGCCGTTATATTCTAGGTTGATTCTTTATCTTTCTTTACAGTTCCTTACTGTGTGTTCATGTTTCTCATTCTACTTAAAAATAATTCCAGGAACATTCAAGCTTCAACGATAGGATGTCAGAGTGCAAGACAGACTCTCTGTGGTGTTCGTTTTGGTTTTAATTTGCTTTAGGAGAGGGTGGGGTGTTGGGAGTCTCCTTACTGTTGTCATCATTGGTTAATATTCTCTACTAGCACAGTGGTTCCCAGCCGGCCCGGCTCTGCCCACCGCAGCTGAGGAGTGCTTCCCTCCTGTGGCACTCACCGGAGGCGTGCCGTCCTGGGCCATGTCAGGCTTTATTACTGGTGTATGAGAAACTCACAGTCAACCGCAGCTTCCAGATCTTTCCGCTTCTGTACTTGGCTGTCTCTACTTTATGAGCGTCCGTCACATTTATGATCACAGCAGGCCTGCTGTTCAATCCCAGTGATGATTCTTGCCTGTTGGGATCCCGTTAGGTGCTGATTCCCTCCTTTCCTTTTCTTTTTTCCTTTTTTTCTTCTTTTTTTTTTTTTTTGGTCGGTCGTGGGGCTTGAACTCTGGGCCTGGGCGCTGTCCCTCAGCTCTTCAGCTCAAGGCGAGCACTCTACCACTTGAGCCACAGTGCCACTTCCAGTTTTCTGGTGGTTTATTGGGCTTTCCTGCCCAGGCTGGCTTTGAACTGCGATCCTCAGATCTCAGCCTCCTGAGTAGCAGAATGACAGGTGTGAGCAACCAGCGCCTGGTGATTCCCTCCTTTTCTGTTGGCACACATCAAGTTGCACATGTCTAGCACAGCACGAGGCCGCCACACACATGTGCGGTGTATTTTGATCATACCTACTATTCTCTATCTTGGTCCCCCTTTCTTCCCCTTTTGCCTCCTGCCTTTTGACTTTCATGACTTTAAAGGTTTTGTTTTATTTTGTTTCCTCTTTTCTTTCACAAGTGAGAGAAAATGTGGGGTACCTGTCTTATGGAATTGTTTATTTCTCTTAACAAAAAGATCTCCAGCTCTATCTGCTTGGCAGCAACTGTCATAATTGTATATTGAATGGCTGCGTGAAACATGACTGTGCATGTGTACCACGTTGTCTGGGTCTTTATGAACTTGATTCCAGTTCTTCCTCTGGGTGTAACAGGCTTACTATCTAACCTTGTCCTAATTACGGGGGAAGCGGTGCTGGCGTGAAGAGGGCCGCAGGCTTTCTGGTGCAGCAGGAAGACCTCACATGTCTTGCCTGGAATTTCCCTGTACTTGGTATATGGTTCCTGATGTCGAGTGAAAAAGAAAATCTCTTGACAAAAGTGGCAGAAACCCCTCACGCTCTGCAGTAAGTGCTGCTCAGGATGCGCGTGACGGCAGTTCTGGTCACATTCTAGTTCACTTAGCACGGCTCTGCTCCGTTCCCGCAAGGGGAGGTTTAGTTTTCTGAGTTGAGTCCAGAACATTCCAATCCTTGCTGATAGAAAACGCTGCCAGAAGATGGGTGCTTGCTAATGAGGGATGTATTTCCATATTGCAGCATTTCAAGGAGAGTAGCTAGAATTGAGGAAACGAGGCCAATGCTTCCTTATGCAATTTTTCTTGAGAAAGCTAAAAGCATGTTTTCAGCAGAGAATGAATGAATTACAGCGACAGGAGACAAAGTAGTTCTGTTTTAATTAATGGCCTTTAACCCACGAGTAACATGTTACACAGTTTGAAGGCAGAAAGATTCTGTTAGAGCAGCTTACGGGAATATTGGCCTCACAAGTACCTGGCTCTTGCGAGCACGCGCTGTGCGGTCTGGCATATCGATGAGTAAGCGAAAGTGTTAGTTCTTCCAATTTTTTATTACCTGTATGTAGCTGTTCAAAAGGGTTCCCGTTCAGCGTGTCAGTTTGTGAGCTCATCCCTCCTGAGCTCCCAGCCCTGCCTCCGCCCCCATCCTCTGCGGCCGTGGTGTCTCCTAGCCGGGGTGTGGTGCCCATGAGGGCGCTGACCGATGGTCTGCTCAACAGAGTGGAGTCCAGACATAAAACTGTACGAATATCCACTCAGAAGAGGTGGCAAACCCAGTAACTCCAAAAAGAAAATATTCTATGTGAAAATACTGAACAGAGAGGTTACAATTACATGGGCAAGATAGTGAGTACATTTCTTTTTTTTTTTGGTCTGGTCGTGGGGCCTGAACTCTGGGCCTGGGCGCTGTCCCTCAGCTCTTCAGCTCAAGGCTAGCGCTCTACCACTTGAGCCACAGCGCCACTTCCGGCTTTTTTCTTTTTGCTTATGTGGTGCTGAGGAATCTCTGGGCCTGGGCCTCATGCATGCAAGGCAAGCGCTCTACCACTGAGCCACCTTCCCAGCCCCCGTGAGTACATTTCTTATCAAGCATTGTAGCCTTCTCCTTTGTTTCCCCTTCTCATCCCTTCCTGCCCACCCCCCACCTCCTCTACCCCCACCCCCCACCCTCCTGGTTCTAAGGATTCTAAGGATTCTCACTTTCATGGAGACACACAGAATCTGACAGCTCTCTCTTCAGTAGATATTGACTCCGTCCTGTGTTTCAAGGTCTGTGGAGGTAGAGGAGGTCAGAGGTGAATGTAAGGAACAGGAGGTAGTTGTGGCTTTAGAGAGAGCCACACACTGGAAGGGAAGTCAGAGATGGAATAGCACAGCATAGCCTTTAAAGTGATAGTGCTGTGTTACACACGCACACACACACACACACTCTGCTCCCACGTCCACGCTCAGAGCAATAGGCACAACTGTAACTCTACCAGCCACGGGACTGAAGAAGAGGGGCCTGGTCCACTGTGCCGCCCTTGGAAGCTTTGCTGCGGAACTTTCCGTTGTAAAACATGGTTGCCTACACCAAGCTAATCTAGTGGAAGCTAGCCAGGTCAAGATATGCAGTGTGTGTGTGTGTGTGTGTGTGTGTGCGTGCGTGCGTGCATGGAGGTGTATCTGTATTTGAGAGAACAAACAAGGGATGAGGGTGGTATATTTCTGGAAGTAAGGGTTTGATTTTTTGTTGTTTTTTACAAAAGTCATACTCCCACCATCGGATCCAGCCGTTGTGCTCTTTGAAATTTGTCCAAATGATTCAAGATGTTATGCCAACAACACAGCCCTGCGTGTGTGTGTTTGCAATAGCTTCGTTCATAATTGCCAGACTGAGAAGCTGCTAGGAGCCTTCCAGTAGGTGAATAGAAAGCGAACTGTGGTACAGCCAGGCTGTAGAATATGATTCAGTGTTAAAAGGAAGTGAGCTGTAAAGCCTGGAAGGACACAGAGGAAGAAACTGTGTATTACTAAGTGAAAGAAGATTGTCTGAAAAAAGTGACAAACTGTATGAGCCCAACACTCTGGTATTCTGAAAAAAGCAGAACTCTGGAGACTGGGAAGAATGGGAGGCTGCCGGCGTTTGGGGGAGAAAGGATGGCTGGGGGAGCGCATGAAGCTACAGAATACCACCATGACGAGGCGCGCCCTCACAGACGACAGCGGAAGATGCAGGCTTTGGACGGCAGGGTGGTCACTGTAGACGCATGGGCTGCAGCGAGTGTGCGCTGCAGTGGTAGGCATGCACCCTGCAGGGGGCTGAGGACGAGTTGGGCTGGAGCTATATGGGAACTCACTCTACTTTTTACCCCATTTTTCTGTGAACCTAAAACATGACTAAAATAATTTACCTCATTCAAAATACGTTCATTCTATTGGACAGACAAGTAAACACTTAGGGTGGTGTTTGCAAGTGTGCACAAATGGATGAATGAAGTGTGTTTGCAGAGGAGAAGTCCAACAGTATAATTAATCCCCTAGAAAAATGAACTCTCAGGCAAACACTTGGAAAGTTGTGTGTGTGGGGGGCAGAGGTCCCAGGGGGGCGGTGGTAGATGGATGAAGAGAGGAAGAGGATGCAGCCCTCACAGTCAGCTAGGAAAATGGAGGCGAGGGCTTGGGTCACAGGGGGAGAAGGACATTGATCCAAATGCGCGGGGACTCCTTTGTGCAACTACTTAATTAAACATAATACAAGCAGGACTGACAGAAGAGCAGCAGACGCCCGGGAGCCCTCTTGTTGGTGGCACCGTGCCCATCCTTGGTATCTTGTGCATGTGTGGGGAGTCGCCAGTGAGGAGGGCAGAGGCCTGGCAGGCTTGGTCTCCTTGGAGGACTTTTCTCCCGGGAAGCTCCCACCATGGCTCTGTGGGTATGGAAACCATCTCCTTTGTGTGATTGATGGAAAACCTTTTCCCACCCCCCGGTGATATATTCTTGTTCTGATACCAGATGTACAGGTTTCCCATACCAAGCCATGCTCCAGCTGTCCGTGGGCTCTGTGTGGGTGTTGTATGATTTAGTTCATTGCTGGAGCGAGCCTAGACCCACAGGATAGGCCCAAGTCCACAAGACCACCGCTAGGCCAGACTGGGACCTGGACGCCACACCACCATGCTTCCTATGTTGTGGCTACTGATTGGGAGTTTCATTATTTTCTACATGAGCTCAGGGAAACCAGGGAAACATTTTACTGAAGTTTTCTGGTTATTATAAAGGGTATTAAGAAAGATTGACGTTAATAGCCCAAAAGAGGAGACTCTAGGACCAAAAGTTTCTAGGAGCTTCTGTGCCCAGGTGATTGAGGCTTCACCTCTCTAACCATGGATGCAGTCGCCCGCTCTTAGAAGTTCTGTGACGTAGGAATTCTTTAGTAAATCTTTAGTCATTAGCGATCGTCTCTAGCTCTAGCCTGGAGCTCCCAGGTATCTGTCAAGAGAGTCATGTCATCAGCACAAACCCAGGTGTGGATTTCACACACACACACACACACACACACACACACACACAAGAATAAACATTTAATGAGTATTTAAAACTCCAAACAAGAGGGTTGGAGGCATGAGTCAGGTGGTAGAGAGCCAGCCATTGAGGGAAAGCATCAGATGCTGAGTTTGCGTTCTGAGGAGAGGAGCTCTCCAAAGCTTCACTTTTCCTGATTCTTTTCTTGATATTCTCAGATGCACTCAGTGGGTCTGAGAGAAGTTGGGTTCCGAGGCGTTTGTTCTGCTAGGTTCACGCGTGGCGATCTCCTTCAAACTCCAATCCTCTTCCATGAAAAACGCAGCTGGAAGGGCTCTGTTTGGTTTCTGCCATTTTGCTTAAGTCTTATGACTTTATAAAGAAATCATTTAATCGCTTTGATGATCACTTTCCAGAATATGTTTTTGCAGATCAAATGGAACAGTGCAAAAGAAGGAGTTTGGGATGTTACCTGTGATAAACATGTGAGAAATGCTATTTTCAGTTCAAAGGACTTTCTCTGCTAGTGAAGTTTCTAGTGAACTTGACTCTGTGATCACAGAAGCTCAGAGCTTGCTCTTTTATTTTTAATCTCCTGTCACTAACAATTTTGGTCTCAAGGGATTTTTATAGTTAGAGTGGAAGGAAGTCAATTCTTATGTCATATTTATTTCCTGAGCCATACGGAGGGAAAAAATAGGACTAAATATATTGTTCTAAGCATTTCCCATTTGGAGCAAATAAATCCTCACTGGCATCAAGGTAAATCTCCTTGATCACATGCGAATCTGGCGGTGCTGCGTTGTCCCGTGTGGCCTCCGCAGGGGTCAGCCGACCTTGCTCTGGTTTGAGTCATTGTGCGTGTTGTGTCTAGAAGAGGCGTAGCCTGGTACTTGTTCCGTGCTTTGCATAGGCTGACTCTCCTCCTCCTCACAACAGTCCCGGGAAGAAAGATGACATTTTTGTTTAGTTGTTGTTCCTATGTTCATTTTACATAGAGGAAATGGAGGCACAGAAAAGTTGCAGGTTACCTGGAGTAATAGTATTCAGGGTGGTTGTGAACATCAACATGAGTGTGTGTGGGCATGTGTGGGTATAATAGCCGGGGGTATTACAGACTGTCGTTTAAATGTTAATGGTAATATAAAAAAAAGAGTAATTGTACAAGTCAGTTTGATTTGAGGCTTGTGCTTGGGCACGGTCACAGATTTGAATGGAAATAATGAAAATAAGCGCTCAATTAGCATTGATAGCGTCTTCATCCTACGCTGGTTTTCACTAAAAGATGAAATGTTTTGAACATGAGATCCAGTGACATCTATTAAATAACAATAAACATATATAATCAATATGAATATGGTGTAAAGATATTAAAACATCAAGAATAAAATTAAGGCAATATTGAAATATTAAAAATACAAATGTGAAATAAAAACAAATATATCTTAATAACATATCTTAAAAAAGGAAAGGTAGTACTTTTGGGAGATCCTGATTTTGTTAGCTCTCTGTGAGATGCTGCTGCCGGTGATGGTGGTGATGATGATGATGATGGAGGAGGGGAGCAGGGAGAGGAGGAGGAGAAGGAGGAAGAGGGGGAGGGGGAGGAGGGGGAGGAGGGGGAGGAGGAGTCCTATCCTATTCTCTGGGGCACAGAGGAGTTCTGGTTAATCAAGGTAACAGTACTCTTTCTAGGATGTTAGCAAGGGCCAGCGTGTGCTCATTTCTACCCTGGCTTACACCACTTCGTTTGTGAAATAAGTTTGGGTTGAAGTTTGGCTTGCACTGACCAAAGGCACACGTTCCCTCAGACGTGGCCTTGAGACGGCATGAGGTCTCACGTGCACCGCGGTGGTTCTTATGTAAGGGGCGTCTTGGCGTTGGAGAGCTGGAGCTCACGTGGACGGCTGGTGCGGAGCAGGCCTGGGGTGCGATCAGGCCTGGGGTGCGATCAGGCCTGGGGCGCCGGGCAGGCCTGGGGCACGGGGCAGGCCTGGGGTGCGAGCAGGCCTGGGGCGCGGGGCAGGCACGGGGCGCGGGGCGGGCTTGGGGCGCGGAGCGGGTCTGGGGTGCGAGCAGGCCTGGGGCGCGGGGCGCGGGGCAGGCTGGGGCAGGCCTGGGGCGCGGGGCGCGGAGCAGGCCCTGGGCGCGGGGCAGGCCTGGGCCGCGGGGCACGGGGCAGGCCTGGGGCGCGGGGCGCGGGGCGCGGGGCAGGCCTGGGGCGCGGGGCAGGCCCGGGGCTCGGGGCGCGGGGCAGGCTCGGGGCGCGGAGCAGGCCTGGGGTGCGAGCAGGTCTGGGGCGCGGAGCAGGCTCGGGGCGCGGGGCGCGGGGCAGGCCCGGGGCGCGGGGCAGGCCCGGGGCGCGGGGCAGGCTCGGGGTGCGGGGCGCGGGGCAGGCCTGGGGTGCGGGGCAGGCTCGGGACGCGGGGCAGGCCTGGGGTGCGGGGCAGGCTCGGGGCGCGGAGCAGGCCTGGGGTGCGGGGCAGGCTCGGGGCGCGGAGCAGGCCTGGGGTGCGGGGCAGGCCTGGGGTGCGGGGCAGGCCTGGGGCGCGGGGCAGGCTTGGGGCACGGGGCAGGCTCGGGGCGCGGGGCGCGGGGCAGGCCTGGGGCGCGGGGCAGGCTTGGGGCGCGGGGCAGGCTCGGGGCGCGGGGCGCGGGGCAGGCCCGGGGCGCGGGGCAGGCTTGGGGCACAGGGCAGGCCCGGGGTGCGGGCAGGCTTGGGGCGCCGGGCAGGCCTGGGGCACGGGGCAGGCTTGGGGCGCGGGGCAGGCTCGGGGCGCGGGGCGCGGGGCAGGCCTGGGGCACGGGGCGCGGAGCAGGCCCGGGGCATGGGGCAGGCCTGGGGCGCGGTGGACACGGCCGTCATCTCCTCCTCCACCTTCCCAGGCTGTCCCTACCACGCTGGCCCTCTCCACCCATTACTGCTCACCAAAGCCCAGCCATCAGGCTTTTCTAAGTTTACACTTGTCGTTGTTTATCAGGGGCCCTTAGTTAACTCTTGAGCCTCTTCTTTGGGATACCGACAAAGAAGAGTTAGGTAGCTGTTTGCAGAATTAAAGTCTGTTTTCTGTGGCACCATTTTTCACTAAAAGCTTACAGCAATCAAATGAACCATTTGGCAAAGTCTAGCCATTACTTTTATGCGGATCACTTAAAACAATTGTCGACATTCTTTATGCTCTTACTGTGGAATGAATATTGTGCTAATCACTTGCCTACATTAGCTCAACATTTATCCACAGGATAAATGCAGAAAAGCTTATACCCAATTCACTTCTGTTTTCTTTAGTTTGTAAACCTTCCCTCCCTTCCTTCCTTTCTGGAAGAGCTAGGCAAGAGCTCTACCCACAGCCGCATCTTCCCCCCTCTTGGGGTGCTGTAGTTGATGTGCATCCTTTTGGCTGTCCTCTCCCCTTGGTGCTTCCTCCGCACACTGTCCTCCTCAGCCTTGCTCAGACTCTACCCTTACATTAGGTCCTTTGCAGATCACTCATCCTAAAGAAGCGCCCCCCCCCCCCCAAATCCACACAGCACACAGGCCTGCCATCTGCTTTGGCTGTCAGTTATTCATGACAGTGTGTATAGAAGTCTCATTGAAGGCTCTTTCTTAGCTTTCATAAATTTGACTTCTTTCCCCATCTTGGGTAGGTTCTCGATGGTCACAGATGTGGCGGTTTACTTCCTGAATCCTCGCTGCTTTGCTAGCTGGTGGTCTGGGGGACTATGGCCGGCAAAAACAGCCAGATCCTATCCCAGCAAGCAAGCTGGCTGTGCGGTGGTGTATCTCAGCCACACAAGGGGCTTAGATTGGAAGACTGCAGCCTGAGTCCAGCCAAGAGGAAAAGCACAAGATCCTATCTTTCAGAATAAAACAGCCAGATGCCGGCGGCTCACACCTGCAAACCTAGCTACTCAGGAGGCTGAGATCTGAGGATCACGGTTTGAAGCCAGACTGGGCAGAAAGTCCATGAGGGTCTTACCTCCAATAAACTACTCAGAAAATGTCAGACTCAAGTGGTAGAGCACTAGTCTTGAACACAGAGAGGCTTAGGAATAGGGCCTACGCGCAGAGTTCAAGCCTCAAGACTGACCCCAAAATAAAAAGAATAAAAATGGATCTGGAGGCAGAGTACTTAGCACAGGGCCCTGAATGCAAACTCTAGTACTAATAAAGCAAAGCAAAGGCAACAACAAGCCAACAAAATCCATTATAAAATGTAGCATAAGACCTTGTTTCCCGATAGGAGTAGTGTGTGTGTGAGTCACGCATCCTCATGGCAGGACAGCTCCCCAGTTATAGGACGGAAAACAGACGGAATTCCAAGGAATAGCAAACCTACCAACGCCAGAAAAGACTTTGCAAGCCTGAAAGCATAAGAGGCAGTCCAGAGAGCCAGAAAGTGCTCATGAGAGTCTTATCCTGAATTAGACAAGAAGAGGAGGAGAAATGCTTCTGGAAAGATCTAAACAAATCTGTTCCGAAAGAGAAATTCTCAGAAAAAAATATTTTGCTCCTGGGTATTGTTTCATACTGAATGAAGAGGAAAAATACTGGGAACTGTAGAAGACTGAAAGACGGCTCAGATCTCTGGGAAATAGCAAGTGGTAGTTTTGTTTTAACTTGGAATTAAGCATTCATTGACTCTGTTAGTCATTCATGCGTCCTTAAAGATGCTCGGCTGAAGACACACAGGGCATCATGCCAACTCTCCCCACACATGTTCACTTTCACACGGGGATAACCAAATAGCCACTGTGCTGTGGATGCACACCGTGTTTTATATGAATGTCCCCAAACATCTTACTTAACTTCTTTGGATTCCATTTCCTGAGCCATAAAAAGCTAGCACAGGTCTCTCTCTACTTCCATAGGGCACGTAGGTAGTCTATTCATGAGGTCCTGACACAGACTTTAGAGCAGAAAGTCATTCTTCCCAGTGGAGTGATCAAAGGCAGGTTTTTTAGTGGAAATGATATTCAAGGAGGCCCTTGTTAGCTTCTGTTTTGATAGGTGCAGGTTATGATCAGGATAATGATACATTCCTGCAGGGAGCTCAGTGGAGCAGAAGTCCTTGTGGCGGCCTGTGTATATTCAAATCAGTATGTTTTCACGTGTGTGTGTGGGGGAATTCCATGGTTTTCCCTCCAGGATCATGACCCTGTGCTGGTGTGGGGAGGGGGAGGGGACTCCAGGCGAAAAGGACTACTTTATGGAGTTGATGAAGCCGTCACACTAAGTGTTAGATCACAGCTTGAATAGTCTCTTTCTAGGGGCACCTCTGGCAGCAGCACTTGACTGCACAGTGCACTAGGTTTTGCTGAGGACTGGGTCTTCCTACAAGAACCCTTTAGAACCAAAAATAAGTGCTTGACCGCATTTTAGCTTTGTTTCCATTTAGATACTCAGCAACTGGCCTCTTTCCTTTACATTTTGTTTTAAAGTTTTCAAGAAATGGCTAGGTTGACTCTGTTGTCTGACTCAGAGTAATTTTTGCCATTTATGAACCAAAGGCACTTACCAGAAGTTGCTTTGGATTTTGGTTGTATATAATTAATTACAACTATGCTTAAGAATATATACAATTATAGCATAAACATCTTTATTTTTGTCTTAATTTTTCTGGCAAAAATATTTCCACTCATAACCATACTCTTACCACACTGACTGATTAGGTAGTATTCTCAGGGCATAAATGTTAACAATGATTTTTGTATGATCCCACAACTTTGAAGCAGTTGTTTTACTGGGACAAAGTTTAAGGGAAGAGAAGAATCTGTAATTTTTGTTAGAGTTTGATACATATTTCAGAGCAGGCATATGTGGAAAATTCTACACCTACATACACACACACACACACACACACACACACACACACACACATATATACCCTGTGTACAGAAAGGCATGTCTCTATGTGTAAGAGAAGAAAACATTTTGAGTGGCTAGAATAAAAATTAACTTGATTGGTAAACATTGAGAAGCTAATTTGAAAACTTTTGTAATGAAAAAAGGAACTAGAATAGCAAAACAAACAAACAAACAAAAAAACTTACTGAAAAATCCTACCAAAGATGAGAATCGATGCTACCTGATTCCAAGATGAATAAAGCTACGTTAGTGAAGAGCATGCCATGATCATACAGATGAGCGGAAGATGTTCCCACACACACTTAGATGATGGATATTCGCAAGTGTGTATAAGCAATTAGTGGTGAAATGGTAGACTTTTCAACAATGGGACTAGGAAAAGTCATTTTCATGCCAGAAAAAAATTAGCTTCCAGCCATATCTTCTACCATATGAAAATTAAGTTAACTCTGTTTCAGCTGAAGGCAACCTCCAGCAGTATATTATGAAGACATTTAAGGCGCTTACCAGCACACTGGAGGCTTTTAAAGTTTTCACATGAAATAGTAGCGCAACTGTGTATAAAACACTCCTATGTTTTCCCGTTAATCAGCAATGCCTATTACAGCACTGACATTTTCAAAGGAAACATTTTTGTTAGATACTTATAAACTTCTGATACGACTATTTAAATCTTACTTACGAAAAGGATTGCATGTGCTTGAGATTTTGTGGGCAGGTACTAGTTTCATTTTTTAAATGTTAGACTTTCTGTTGCATTGCCTATATTAAAATCTGATTATTTCAGTTTTCATGACCAAGTCTTACTTTAGTTTTACTTACAGAATTTTAGTTGGCAGGACACTTTACTTTTAGTAGTATTAAAACAAAGAATGACACTGAGTTATTGGTGGTGGTTGGATTTGTTACAGTCTTTCTGTTTTATTCAGTTATTCTTAAATAACGTCGTAACATTGATATTTTCAGTTTCCAAACTTAGCTTATTATCATTAGGAAACCTGTGGTGAGCCAGACAGATGTTACAAAACTGTAGTCTAAGGCTCATGGTTCAGAAACTGGACCATATTTATGCTTTTCAGGTTTTTTTTTTTTTTTTTTTTGGTGGGTCATGGGGCTTGAACTCAGGGCCTGGACACTGTCCCTGAGCTTCTTTTTTTTTTGCTGGTCATAGGGCCTGAATTCTGGCCTGGGCGCTGTCCCTCAGCTCTTCAGCTCAAGGCTAGTGCTCTACCACTTGAGCCACAGCACCACTTCTGGCTTTTTTCTTTTTTGCTTATGTGGTGCTGAGGAATCGAACCCAGGGCCTCATGCATGCGAGGCAATCAATCTACCACTGAGCCCCCCACGCCCCCAGCTCCTTTGCTTATAGCTAGTGCTTTGAGCTACAGCCTGCTTCTTGTTTTGGGGTAGTTAAGTGGAGATAAGAGTCTCGCAGATGCACCTGCCCGGGCTGGCTTTGAACCGCAGTCCTCAGATCTCAGCCCCCTGTGTAGCTAGGATGACAGGTGTGAGGCACTGGTGCCCAGTGCCTTTTCAGGACTTATTTTAGACTCAGTCCAATTATATCGTGTTATTGGCTTTCTCAGTGTAGATTATAAAGCCTTGAGTTGGAATGGGAAGAGGGCTTAAAAGCTGAAGTAGCATCAAGAGCAAGGAGCACTTTTTATAAAACTCCTTTGTACAACCACTTAAAGATCAACAACAACAACAACAACAGGGCAAGAAGCGATTTGAGCAGGGAGGGTGAGGTGGCGGTGTTGGGGAGACTGAGGCAGTGCTGTGCCGGGCTGCAGGCCTGGTGGCGAGCAGTGTGGGCGTTTCTAAACGTACTGGAAAACTACTGAAAGGTTTGAAACAGGGAAGAAGCATGATCTATATTTTAAAAAGATCTCTCTGTACTCTGGGCAGAGAATGGATTTAGTGGAGCAGGCGTGAAATCAGCAGGAGCAGTGAGCTAGTTGTATGGTACTTCCGGATGGAGCTGATGAGGGTTTAGGAGGTGACTGGCCACAGGGGAGCAGGCAGAAGAACTAAGGGGAAGAGGAGGTGCCAGGGTGGTTCTGGGTTTTGGTTAAAGAACCGCATGCAGCAGTAAGATCTGTAGAGCCCATGTGGAGCGCGGGGTGGAGAGGTGCAGGGATGAATAATGGAGGAAGAAGGAAATGGGAACTAAGAGCGGAGTTTTGTAATTCAAGAGGAAGTATCAGGCGTTAAAATTAGGGATGAAGAAGTCTGGAATGCCAGAGAGCTAAGCACTTAGGGAAAATATCTGTAAAACTTTTAAGGCCTTAAAATGAGATGAGATGATCTTGAGCCAGGATAGAGATGGTGAGGACCAGAGGGCAGGGCGGCCCGACAGGAAGCGGTGTGGAAGAGGAGAAGGGGCAGCGAGCGAGGACAGAGAGAGGAGACTCAGGAGGTTGGCCTAATGAGGGTCGGTCAGTCGAGGAATCTGTTTCAGGAAAGAGGGTGACAGTCACGGCAGACGCACTTCGCCATTTTGGGCCCGCTGCTTAGGGTGTTTCTCTTTTGGAATATTAAAACAGAATTCGCCGGTGGTTTGTGTTTCACTTGGATTCTGTGACTAGGAAAGGCTAGCCGTGCCGCTGGAAATTGCTCAGCTTTGTTACACTCTCTAAATATCAGTCCTGAGCACTGCTCCGCTCTGCGGGTTCATGACGGAATCCACATTTCCGTTTTCTCCTTAGTACCACCTGGCTCCTTTGGGTCTAGAGTTCAAGTTCAGTTCCCAGCCCAGACTCTGAGGTAGTGGGGGGGGGGGGGTTGACCCAAACCTACTCTGTGTGTCTGTCCACCTGTCCCCACCCCCTTTCCTGTTACTAAAGCTGGCTCTCCAGGATCCCATTCAGCCATGGTTTCTGAGCCTCCTACAGAGACTCTACCTCTCACCCCTGGCGGATGGTCTCCGTGAAGTTGTTTTCTGTTTTTAGGTTTCCTCTTTTTTCATTTTTTTGAAACCCGACTGTCTTAGCTAGACTTTCCCTGTTTACCTAAGGATGCAACGGTGCTCTGCGTCTGGTCCTATTTTATGTAATGTACACCGAAGCAAACCTCCATGCGATGGATGCGACTTGCGTTTGGAACGACTCCCAGCCGGCTGGAAGAGCTCTGCTGTCTGAACCCGAGGCCTTCCCCAGCGCGGGTGCGAGACCCAGGCTGCTCTAAAGCAGGAAGCGGTCGGCGCCTCGGGAGGCACAAGGAGACACAGAAGCATAGAATCCAGGCCCCTGCCCTCTGGAAATGTGGTGTGGAATGGAGTCATCTAAAGATCTGTTGACATCAACCAAGCAGGCCGGTTGCATTAGGACGGCTACTTGTGGGTGTGAGGCGTAATTCCCGGCTGTCCTGTGCTCGCCAAGCACCACTGCCAAAGCCTTTCCAAGCCAAGGCCCCCCTGAAATATTGAGGACCACAGTTTTAGATAAGAGGTTGACCAGCGGTCCATGCCGGTACCCCAATGACTGCTTCCTACTTAACCTCCAGGAACTGAAACATGGGCGTGTTTTTCCGCCACGGAAGGAGCATCCCGGAAGTATTTAAATTCTTGCAGCCAGTGGAGCTCGGCCAGATGATGGGAAGGTCGCCAGGCAGAGCCATCACGCCTTCCCAAACAATTGGTCAGTTGTTGAACCTGATGTCACTTGCGTTGCATGGCCAGAAGGAATGGCAGGGCCGAGGTATTTTACAGGAAAATAAAAAGGGATGACTACAATAGCTCTTGTGTGTGTTTTTAAATATTCCTTTCCTCTAATCATTCTTTAATATAAAAATATATCTTAACCTTTGCTTCAATTTAGGCTGTTCCAACATGTGGAAAACACAAAGGTATTTATGCTAGGAGTTATATTTTGTGAACTGGAATATGTACCATGAATTCAGTAAGGCAAGTTATAATTTCATGGGTGTATTATCATTAATAATGCACACACATGCATTATTTCAAGGGGGCTACACACATGGGCTTCGTCTTGTGTTAAGATGTTGAATACACGGTCTGTTGAGTTTGATCCTGGCGGAAGGAAGCCTAGGGTTGATTGAGAAAGAGACCATTTTATGTGCCAGCATTTGGAGTGAACGGGCACTGGGGATACGTGGGGAGGGCGTGTGCCACTGGGAATCGTACCTGGCTGTGACACAGGAGATGGTGCCGGGCACCCGCTACCAAAGCCCGGAAGAGACCCGGGTGCCAGCTGCCACGCAGCGGGGCGGGGCTGCCCTTCGTGCCCTCCGTCCTCGGATGGACGCGGTGAGCCATGCCTTCCCCGGTGACAGGCGTTCCTACGAGGGAAAACCACGGCCGTGGTTCTTGTGTTTCCAAAGCTTTGCTTGAAGGAACCACGCGGCGCCGGCTGCGGGGGGCCGGTCGCTTCCCTGGACTCCGGCCTCCCCGGCCAGCGCCCAGCGCCGGGGCCGGCCGCCAGCTTTCCAGACTGGCGGGTGCGGGTCCCCGGCTGACGCCCTGCTGCGCTACTCCGGGGCCCTGGGCGCGCGTGCGCGTGCGTGCACGTGTGTGCGTGTAGGTGCGTGCATGTGTGCGCATGTGTATGCGCGTGCGTGTGCACATGTGCGCGTGCGTGAGATGCGTGTTGCGGTAGAAATACTTCTCTTTCAGTCTGACCAGTGAGGCGCACGCAGACACGTGTTCAAAGACACGCAGTGAGTTCAGACAGCGGACCGCCAGCCCCGGCCGGGGAGGGCGCACCTGAGACCCCCCCCCCCCGCTTCCTCCCTCCGAACCCCCCCTCCACGCCGCCCCCCTCCTCTCCACGCGGTCCCCCCGCCTCTCCACGCGGTCCCCCCCCCGCCTCTCCACGCGGCCCCCCCCCCGCCTCTCCACGCGGTCCCCCCCGCCTCTCCACGCGGTCCCCCCCGCCTCTCCACGCGGTCCCCCCTCCACGCCGCCCCCCCCTCCTCTCCACGCCGCCCCCCCTCCTCTCCACGCCGCCCCCCCGCCTCTCCACGCCGCCCCCCCCGCCTCTCCACGCGGTCCCCCCTCCACGCCGCCCCCCCTCCTCTCCACGCCGCCCCCCCCGCCTCTCCACGCCGCCCCCCCCCCGCCTCTCCACGCCGCCCCCCCCGCCTCTCCACGCGGTCCCCCCTCCACGCCGCCCCCCCTCCTCTCCACGCCGCCCCCCCTCCTCTCCACGCCGCCCCCCCTCCACGCCGCCCCCCCTCCACGCCGTCCCCCCACCTCTCCACGCGGTCCCCCCCTCCACGCGGTCCCCCCCTCCACGCGGTCCCCCCCTCCACGCCGCCCCCCCCTCCACGCCGTCCCCCCACCTCTCCACGCCGCCCCCCCTCCACGCCGTCCCCCCACCTCTCCACGCGGTCCCCCCCTCCACGCGGTCCCCCCCTCCACGCGGTCCCCCCCTCCACGCGGTCCCCCCTCCACGCGGTCCCCCCTCCACGCAGTCCCCCCCGCCTCTCCACGCCGCCCCCCCCGCCTCTCCACGCCGCCCCCCCGCCTCTCCACGCCGCCCCCCCCCGCCTCTCCACGCCGCCCCCCCCGCCTCTCCACGCCGCCCCCCCCGCCTCTCCACGCCGCCCCCCCCGCCTCTCCACGCGGTCCCCCCCCCCCCCGCCCAGCCCCAGCGCTCCGCCCCCCCCCCCCCCCCCCCCGGCCCAGGTGTCTGCACTCTGCAGGTCATGGAGCCACCCCACGTCCCCCTGCGGAGCAGCTCCCCCCCTTCCCTTCGGTCCCGTGCGCTGGGGCGCAGCCTGTGCGGGGGGGGGGGGGGGGCGGGGACTCTTCCCGCCGTGCTGTGCCCCGCGACCGTCCGCGATGAGCACACGTCCGCTGGCCTCCCCGGCCTCCCCACGGAGGGCGGCCTCCCCGGCCTCCCCGGCCTCCCGGCCGTCCAGGCTCTGACCTTCGGAAGGGCAGCGAAGGCGGTGAGCGCCACCTCGCGGCCACAGAGGGCGCCGCGGCGGCGTTGCTGGTCCCGGCGCCCCGCGCTCCCCGCGTGGAGCCAGCCGGGCCTGGGCGCAGACACGCTCTTCCCTGAAGGGCAGCTCCTCCGGCCCACCATGTCCACCTGCATATTCATTTTAAACTGTTTTGCAATTGGACCTGCTTTGCGCCTTGGGTTTTTCTTATTTTGTCTTCAACTTAGTTGTTGTTGTTGCAGGTCGTGGGGCTTGAACACAGGCCTGGGCGCTGTCCCGGAGCCTCTGTGCTCAAGGCGAATGCGCTACGCTTGAGCCACAGGCCACTTCTGGCCTTTGAGTGGTTAACTGGAGACAAGAGTCTCCTGGGGACTTTCCTTCCCGGGCTGGCTTTGAACCATTTTGCCTAGACCAGCCTCCTGAGTAGCTAGGATTACAGGCCTGAGCCGCTGACACGTTGCTCTTCCACTCACTTGTACACCTGCATTTATATGGCATTGGCCTAGGAATTGTGTGGGTAATAAAGTGAAGGCTGAGGGTAAATTCTCCCTTAGAACAAACCTGTTAAAAGAAGAAAAAAAAACCTTGATACATTGGTCTCTTCCAGCCAGATTTCTGGAACCTGTTGGATCTTCATTGCTGTTTTTCCCCACTTTTAGAGAAATGAATCAAGGGATTCTGCTCACTGTTGGAAGAAAATGACAGAGACAATTCAATGGAGAAATGCTCTTGTCTAATCGTGTGCAAGAAAGCCAGAGACCAAGCCTGTTTCTGGTCATGATTCTAACATTTGAAAAGCTGTATTGTTTTAGTACTTGGGTAAACTAAGGCAGAAATGACTTTTCCATTCTCCACTCAGTGGGGGTTAAGCTGGGAAATCTTTGCTGCTGAGAGATCTGGGCAATGGTCAGAAAATGAAGGCGAAGAGAGTTTCAGAAAGGAAATGAATTCTGGTCTTTCCACATGCAAGATGAGAGCTGGGTGTCCCAGAGCGGAAGAGTTTGAGCAAGGGAAGAAGACCAGAAAGATGGTCAGCATAAATGTTTTCCAGTAACAGCCCCTCCACCCCCAGGAAGAGACCAGCTGCTGACTTCCCTCTCCGTGGATGGGTACCAAGCCCAGGCTCTGACCACCGACCTGCATCTCCTCCCTGGCTGACATCCTCCTCCCGCGTGCGCTCAGTTCCACCCCGATGCCTACGCCCGATGCCTACCCCCATGCCTACCCCCCACGCCTACCCCCCACGCCTACCCCCCACGCCTACCCCCCATGCCTACCCCCCACGCCTACCCCGCTCCCCGCGCCGCAGCCCGAGGCTCTCTGCTCACCCCTGCCTCTCCTGTCACTCCAAGTGCTGGTCAGCGCTGATTTCTTTCACTTGTGCTGACTTTTTTTTCTCTGTGACACAATCTTTGGCTCTGCTAGTGAATGCTAAGCTGCCTGACGGTAAGGGGCCTCTCTCGCATCTGTCTCCAGTTAGTCTTCCTGAGTGAAAATTCAGCGTGTGTGGCGGGGAGCGCAAGGAGCGCAGGGAGCGCAGGGAGCTGGCGTTTCCTTGGCCGAACTCTGACCAGTGGTGCTCGGAACAGTTCTTCAGCCGGGCGTCAAGAGAGCCAAAGTCCTTGGAGTCATTTGTTCTTCTGTTGAAACTATCGTTAAGCCTTTGATTCAACAGTTCTAGCTTCCCCTTTGTGGTTTCCATAGCTGTAATATTGCTGGAAGTAGGCATCAGGATGCACAGCATGGCCAGCAAGTATAGACTCACACCTGTGATTTTAGCTACTTTGGGAGGTGGAAATAGGGGGGATCTTTGCCTGGCTAGCCTTGGAAAAGTGTTTCCAAGATGGCATTTTAAGGAAAAAGGTGTGGGTGGCAGTGGACCCCTGTCATCACAGTCATGCGGGAAGGGTGAAGAAGTGGTAGCAGCGGTAGCTGTAGCAGCAGCAGTAGTAGCTATATAGCAGTAGTTGTAGCAGTGGGAGTGGTAGCAGCAGCCGCAGCAGTGGTAGTAGTAGTAGTAGTTTCAGTAGAGGTAGACCAGGCTGACATGCAAAACAAAAAAAGTAAGCCCCTACTTGAAAAAAAGCGAAAGCAAAAAGCACTGAAGGTTTGGCTCAAGTAGCAGAGAGCCTGCCCAGAAAGTTCTCAGACGTTGGGATGCTACTACATGTGGTATGGTTCAAATATCTTTCAGAATATCGACAGAGACAGGCAGGTCCTGCGTGGAAACCTCCCACTCTCTCTCGTCCCCCAGAAAGAGTTTGTCTGACAAGCACCGGATTCCGCGCTTACTCCTCAAAACTCCCCATTAAAAAGTGATAAAACAGCAGTTGGTAGGATGCTACTGAAAGCATGTGATTAGTTTCCTATTGTTTAGGTAGTTATCTTAGGGCTTTGTCTTCTTCATGCTGATTTTTCCCATGTTTGAATCCATGTAAATGCTTTATTTGATGTAATACTGTCTCTTTTTTCTTGTGAGAATGGCATTTTGAATGTTCCAAGCAACAACATTCCATATGCTATTGTAAAAAGACTTAAGCAAATCTTGTGTCTGAAGCATCCCATTTTGTGAAGATCTACTTCTGTCACTTAGCATTCCCATCTTGGGAAAGGAGATGTTGAAAGGGCTTTAGGAACAGGGTCCTGCTTTTGACTCTGTTGTTTTCTTTACAGCGCTGAGCTAGCTGGATGATTTGAGCAAACCCAGCGGCCATAGTATCTGTATTGTTTAGTGTTTAGAACACTTGTCTCTTCATTCTTATATGATGGCGAGGAGATGTTGGATAACATGGGATTCTTTCACTTATAAATAAGGAAATATGACTTTCTTAGAATTCTAGCATTGAATGCACACATTTAGGTTGTGTTAAATTGTCTTTTTTAGAATATGCTGAATTTCTACATTGCAAAGGAAAGAAGTTTACTGATTTTGATGAAGTTCGCCATGAGATTGAAGCCGAGACAGATCGAGTAACTGGAATGAATAAAGGCATTTCCTCCATGCCCATTAACTTACGAGTCTACTCCCCACATGGTAAGTCAGCTTTCCCCAAACACTTTTACTAGGTGAATATTCTTTTTATAGAAGTTGCAACTAGTGCTGAGTTCTCAGATGTTGGGATGCTGCTATATATGGTATGCTTCTCTTAGAATATCGAAGAGAAAAAGGCAGGGGAGATAAGATTTTAACACATCACACTGGAGCTACACATTCTTAGGACCTTTCAGAATATGAAAGGTGTATGCGAAAACTTTCATTTTTATTATCTTCCATATTTGCAAAGATTTTGGAGGACAAGCAGTATTGTCCAGTCTTTCCATATTGATTTCCACATATTTCTTTGTATGTTCTTGGGAAAACCAGTGGTGACTTTGTCTGTAGACTAGTTGCAGAAACTCAAAACGACACAGCTCATTCCTGAGGCATTTTAGGTCCTGGCCTCTACTCTGTTTCTCCAGTTGGGGAAAATGTTCATTTCTGTGACCTTTAGTTTTCTTTCTTTCTTCTTTTTTTTTTTTTGTGCTCTTTGTGCTCAAGACTAGCGCTCCACCACTTGAGCCACAGCACCACTTCTGGTTTTCTGAGTAGTTTATTGAGGATAAGAGTTTCATGGACTTTCCTGCCCAGGCTGGCTTTGAACTGCAATCCTCGGATCTCAGCTTCACCAGTGGCGTCTCGAGTGGCATGAGCTCAGCTGTGATGTGCGGGGGTGGGGGGGGGCTGGTGCGAGGACGGCCGTCGGGTTGGGTTGAGTCACTGTGTCCGTAGCTTCTAGCTCTGCAGTCCACCCCTCGGCCTCAGGCCAGCAGCCTCCCCACGGGCAAAGTGGATTACGCGTCTGCAAATAGCATGAGATATTTTTGCAAAGAAGGCAAGTCTTACCCTGAGAATATTTTTTATCAGTGTATATTGATTGCACAAAAGAATATGAGTTTCATTAGAACCTTCTTATGCCTGGATAGACTGCCCTTTGCTCGTGTTCAGCGCCCAGCACATGCGTGTACTGCGTGGTCTCAGTTACATTCCTGGTGCTGACGGCTGGCACAGGAGCTCTCTGAGCAGGGCAGCCACTGGGACCAGCGCCTCTCAAGTTATGGCAAATGCTCACTTGGTGTAGTGGAATCATGGGAAATAATGCACAACGGTGCTTGCTCGCTCCATTTCACTCAGCCGCACGGTGTGCAGGCCGAGCGCCGTGCCCGAGCGCCGCGCTGCGCCGGCCCTCCCTGCGGCCGGGCTGATAGGCTGTCCTTCTCTTCCGCACAGTGCTCAACCTAACGCTGATCGACCTGCCTGGAATCACCAAAGTGCCCGTGGGGGACCAGCCGCAGGACATCGAGCACCAGATCCGCGAGATGATCATGCAGTTCATCACCAGGGAGAGCTGCCTGGTCCTGGCTGTCACGCCAGCCAACACCGACCTGGCCAATTCAGATGCACTGAAGCTGGCCAAGGAAGTGGACCCCCAGGGTGAGCGCGGGCCGGGGAGAGGCCCTCAGCCAGGCACTCCGCGTGCTGGAAGGGGGGACCGAGCAGAAATCAGAAATGAGCTGTGCTTCCATTGTTACTCACTGCGCTTTATGTTGGTAAATCTTTCGTATTTAAAATGCTGAAAGAACAGTAGCTAGGGAATATAGCAGGCTCCTCACACCTGAGCGTAAAGTTAGCCCTGCCTCTTGATCTAAGAAGACAGAACGCCTAAGCTTTATGGACTGCTTTTTTTCTTTTTAACGTGAACATCAGCACAGCAGAATTGAGTCTACTTAGAAGTCACAAGGGTTAAGTGAATGCACTCTCAATGAAGAGACTTTGTTTCTTTAAAGTAGGAAGCTCTTTCAAGACACATAAGACATAATTTAGCTAGGTTATTTGCGATGCAAACGTATTATAGAAGTAAAACTGTCTCTGTCACTGGGATACCAGAATCCAGGAAGGTGTCTTCCATGTGTGATGTTTTTCATTTCTTTGAACGGAGTGATGACACCTTTCCAGGCCCAGGGAGGGCCTTGTGCGCGTCGGTTCTGCAGCATCGCACAGACGCTCAGCCAGGCCTGCGCTCAGTGCTGAGATGCGTATTCTTCACTTCTGGGAATTTTTTTTATAGTCACACCCTCTCTTTTATTCTCTTTATTTCTTGATCCTTATTGACTTGTGATGTTAGAGCTCCTGGATTGATTTTCTCTTGACATTTTCCTCTTCTACTATTGAGCTCTTTTGTCATTTTGTTTTGCTTTTGTTTTTGAAGAGTTACTCAAACTTCTGGTTAATTTTTCATTTCGGATAGAATTTTAGATGTCTCACAGGGTCTCCTTGCTTTTGTGAATGCTATCTTTGGTCTTATAGTTTGCGAATGCTGTCTTTGGTTTAATAGTTTGCGAATGCTGTCTTTGGTTTAATAGTTTGCGAATGCTGTCTTTGGTTTAATAGTTTGCAAATGCTGTCTTTGGTTTAATAGTTTGTGAATGCTGTCTTTGGTTTAATAGTTTGCGAATGCTGTCTTTGGTTTACACGTCTCTGTTCGCAAGTGCAGTGTGTTCTCTGCAGACTTCAATGCGAGCCTTTGGAAGCTCACCTTGATAATGGACATTGTCTCAGGGTCCAGATTGGCTTATCATTTGTTTTATTCCTGAGTTTCAATTCTGAAACTTGAAAACCCCGAAGCCTATCTGACAAGTTCAAGGCTGATCCTTCCTAGGCGCTAGCTGACCGGGGAAATCAGCAAGGGTCTAAAGGACTTCTTGCCCACGCTCACGGAGACCCCACGGTGTTTTCAATCTAGTGTTAAACTAACGAAATACGTAGAAAAAGGAGCCGTAGCTTTCAACCAGGGCACACCGCAGCTCCAGTCGGAAATAGGCTTTTTCTTTCTCAGCCTCCTAGTTTCGTCTTTTGGGTTAAGTGCTGGTTTTCCTTGTTAAGTGTTAGTGTGTGTGTAGCGGTGATGTGTGGAAGGTCACAGCTAACTGGGTCAGGTGAGGAGTACACTTCCTGTTGAGCAGAGCCACTGCTTCCCTCCCTTTCTCCCAGTCTTTGCTTTCCCGACCCCTCGTTCCTCTTCAGTGTAGTGTCCGGTGAGTGGCACTGCTGCACTAGTGCATCCTTCATCCCACAGGATCTGTGCCCGCCTTACCCTCCTTCAAACAGACAAACTTACAAGACACAAGGTGCAGAAATAAAAGGCAGCAACAAAAGAGAAAACAAAAAGTAACAAAAAGCCTTCTTGTTTCCATTTCTTGGCATACATTGCAATCAACACCATTTTATCTGATCATATGCACAAAGCTATTGAGCCTTTGTGATCCTCTACCAAGAATGTCCTCCTGGGCTGGGAAGGTGGCTCAGTGGTAGAGCGCTTGCCTTGCATGCTCGAGGCCCTGGGTTCGATTCCTCAGCACCACATAAGCAGAAAAAGCCGGAAGTGGCGCTGTGGCTCAAGTGGTAGAGTGCTCGCCTTGATCTGAAGAGCTGAGGGACGGTGCCCGGGCCCAGAGTTCAGGCCCCATGACCAGACCCACAAAAAAAAAAAGAAAAGAATGTCCTCCTTCGGTCTCACTGTGTGTGTGGATGTCTGGAGTCTGGTTGATTATGTCTTTTACCATGCAGTGTGTTTACTTGGAGATTTATAGCCACTTTCTAGTGACAAGTCAGGGAAACCATACCACCTGTTTCTTTGGGTCTGGCTTATTGGTTTAATGTGGTTTTCCCCAAGTGTTTCCTTTTCCTTATGAATAGTACAATATCATTCTTCTTGATGGGATAGAATTCCATTTTGTGTGTGTGTGTGTGTGTGTGTGTGTGTGTGTGTGTGTGTATCACATTTTCCAGATGCCCCTCAGCAGACAAATGGATCAAGTATTGGTTTTCTAGTGACTCATTTCAATTTTCTTGTTCTTTATTTTGTCTGTTTTTGGAAGTTATTTTCTTAGGGTTTTTTTTTTTAGGGATGGTATTAACATTTTAATTTATAACAAATTAGCTTGGATCAATGTCAACTTAATTTCAACAGTCTACTGAAGTTTGCTGCTATAAACAGCTCCACTGGCCTTTCCTATGTGTTGTAATGATCAAACGAATGGTGTGCTTGTGCATTGTATAGATCCATAGCTACCACTCTGTGTGGTTGTCTTTTAAAGCAGTGAGAAAGGAAAAGAGTTACAAAGATGGAAACAAATATATGTTAACATTGTTTATTGCTTTTAATTGTGTGGTTCTCTATGACAGTGCTCTTTGTTTCTTTGTAAGGATTAAAGTCAGCATCTTGTACATTTTCATTTCTGCTTAAAGGACCCAAATTGGTATTTTTGGTAGGCAAGTCTGCTTACAGGTGCTTGATTCTGTTTTCATGGATCTGGGAGTGTCTTAACATTCTCCTTAATTTTTTTAATGAGGCCAAGGAAATTTGTTAGTAAGGCAAAGCAAAGGGAAGACAGAGGAACAACGGTGCACACCGGTCGTGGGCCGGCCCACAGCGGGGGCAGGAGCGCTCTCACACTAAGGCACTCTGGGGAAAATGGCGATTTCTTCCGTTTTTGGAAGAAAGTTCTTCATGGACAGTGTTCTCCTCCCTCTCTGAATGGTTCACATTATTGCCTGTTATCCTATGGTGAATTCAACCGTTAGCCTTACCGAGGGGCTGAGTGACGGAAAGTCTCCTCTCTCTGGCTGTTTTCCCGCGTCCGTGGCTGTCTTTGAACTGTTCGATTTTGACGTGTGTCAATGTGGATCGCCGGGCGTATTCCACTTCAGTTTGTGGAGCTTCTTGGATGTGATGACACATTTTTGATCAAATTTGGAAAATGTAATCCTATATTCAAGTCTATGTTGTCCCCCTTGGAGGGGACACCGCCGTGAGTTCGCTGGCATGCTCTCCAAGCTTTATTTGTTTATTTTCCCACCCTTTTTTCTCAGCCTCCATTGATCTGTCTGAAAATCTGCAATCTTTTTACTTTGTAACTTACCTTTGGATGTACAAAGGAGTTGCCACGTACCAAAGCAGTGTGCGAATAATATCTCCTGACAAACGCCACACCTTTCACACCCACACCCATCCCTCCCGCCTCAGCCTTCATCTTAATTTTGTTGCCTTGGTTGTGTTTCTTTTTGCCTGCTTGAGTCTCTTGTTGATCTCTATAGTGAATTTTCATACCACTTATTTTCATTTTTATATCCCAAATTTAAATTAGATCCAGTTTAATAAACATACTTTCTGTTTGTGTTTATCTTAGTAGTGGGCTTGGATTTGATCCCTAGCTCTACAAACACGTACACACACAATTATAACCACCAACTGTGCTTGTTAGACATGCAAGTTATACCTCCAGTTGTACATTCTCATACTTTCTTTATATATGATTTTGTTTCATTCTTTGAACATAATTAACATAGGCTTTGTCAATTCATTTTGCTGTCTGGGTTTCTTCAGGGATAATTTCCATTGATGGTTTATGTTCTTGCTGATCAGCCATAATTTCTTACCGGAGCCTCTAAATTGTCATTGTTGGAAGTGTGATAGTTAATAATGTGGTAGCACTGAAAGTAAGGTTCTTCTCCCCCCCCCCCACTCCCCCTCCCCCCCCCCCGTTCCCCTCCTCACCCCCCGCCTCCCCCTCCCCCCCGCCCTCCGCTCCCCCACCCCGCCCCCCCCCCCGCTCCCCCCCCTCACCCCCCGCCTCCCCCTCCCCCTGCCCTCCGCCCCCCCCGCCCCCCTCCCCCCCCCCCCGCACCCCGGGTTTGTTTGTGTGGTTACTGTTACCTGTTCAGTGTTCCCTGAGCCAGTTGTGTAGTTGACCCTCTATCCTGCATGGCCATTGGAGTCTTGTGCAGTTTGTCAGTAGCTAACGAGGCAGCAGGTCTCTGTAACTGCCCGGGCAGTGGATCTTCCCACACCCACAGGCTGCCCGAGCTTTGAGGCACTGTCCACCCACCTTGAGAACCTCAAGTCCTAAAAATTGAGGACTTGGGGGTCTCTGCGGAGCATATGCAAAGTCTCTAGGCTTGCACGTGGCTTTCTAGATTGTAGTGCACGTTTTCAGAGACTTGTGGACATTTCATCCCAAGCTTTTCCTTTCAATTAATTTTTTTTTGGCACGCCTCCCTTCCCTCTTACCACTGCCTGAGGCAGCCACAGAGGTACAACAATGACAGCGACCACCGGTGGCTGCTGACAAGTGCTTAGAAAGCTCTTGGGATGGCAGCTCTTAGGCCACTGCTCCTCATGTTCAATGATTACCATCATCCCCAACGATGGTGTGGTATTTCCCATCCCCACCGTCTCCTCTCCACAGGTTGCTAGGCCGCGTAGCCAGTTTTCATCATCACGGAGAGATTTCAGTCCTCAAGACTAATGCAGACCTTGAAACCTAGGGAAGGACACAGGGCAAGCTCAAATACACCCGTTATGCCCACTGAGGTTCAGCCGTGTCTCCGGGATAAATACCGCGTGAAGCCTGGTAATTACAGGGCCAGAGGAAGTGGGTTTTGACTGTCATCGGTGGCATTCTCTTCTCCTGCCTTTCTGGAGAAGAGGCCTCATTCCTACATTCCGACTGGCATCCAGCTTTAACACACAGTTGTAGTCACGGCAGCCTTGCCATAGGAAAGCCATCGCATTGAGATGGCGGGGCGAGCCGGCTGTGGCAGCGTCACCTGTAGGTCTTCAGTGTCGACCGGCCCAGGCCGGTTATCACCCCTCCCGTGCATCTTTTCCGAAGCTTTCCCTTGGCTAAACAGAAAGACCTACTCTTTATTCAAGGGTATCTGAGTTAGAATCTTACCCATTAAGACACATAATTACACCGTTTTCTGGGAGGTAGTCTATTTTAGGCTGTAGTTAGTTTGTACTAAATTAAGCCTGTTTGACATGAGTAGGCTAATCTCATCTAATTAGGACTCAAATGTATTTGAATGCATACTGGGAGAAGCTTATGTTGATAAGTTAATTATCATTGAGTGTACATCATATTTAAAACAAAGCCTCTATAAAATAAGTATTACTAGCATTGCAGACATCTTCAATGTTTTCTTGATTTTATTATTTTAAAAACAAGCCTTTTGTTTACATGCATAGTTTTGCATGTGTGAGGCCAGTCTTCAGACAGATGGGTCTATAGGATGGACATTCTTGCGTTGTAGGAGACAGAGTACTCGTTCAAGTGAAATTAGCTGTGTAAGGGCATCGTGTGTCTTCACTTACGCCAGCTCCGGGTCGCTCCACTTCTGCGTGGTTGGAACTGAGCTTAGAGAGGCCATGGCATGACTCACTGTCAGATGACTGGTTACACGAGACGAGTCGGCCGTGGTGTCTCAGGCTGCTGGTGTTCCTGTTCGCTCTTCCCGCTATGGCACATCCCTCGCTTACCCACCCCGCTTGGAACTCTTTATCTAGGGATAGTTAGCAAACCTGTTAGACTTCTTAAACAACGAGAAGCCCTCACAAGCTGCTTGTCACTTGATGTGGTGAAATGTTGTTCATGTTCCCTTCACTTCGGTTTTGCTTTGTGACTTCTGTTTTGTGGGGTACATAGATTTAATAGAAGTTCTCTGTGCAGATCTGTGTAAGAAACAGATCCCTTGACAGACTGAACCTCTAAGCACATACTGTAAATGCAGGTAAACAAATTCATTTGGAAGAGTTCACGTTTTTCTTTGAACTTGACTACTCCTTGGATGATATCACCAAAGCACTTGGGAGCCTTTTCTTTAGTTGGCTCACTACGAATTCAGATTGTGCATGAGTAGATTGCTTTAAGTGATTTAAAAGATAATAAACGGGCACCCTCTGTGAGCCAGGTTACCACTCTTCCCATTACAAATACAACGCTGAGCAAACTGAAACCCTGGGCCTTCGGGGGTTCATATTCCAATGGAAGAAGAGGTTATAGCGTTAAGTGCTGTGAAGTGAAAGCAAACGGGATAAGGGAAGAGAGGATGGTTGGGGATCTGTGTGAGTCAGCTGGGTTAAAGGGGCCGTGCTGGCGCTGTTGGGAGGTGAATAGCTGAGATTTTGAAGATTCGCTGCCCAGATGTTGGACCCAGAAGCCCAGAGGTGATTAGATAAATCACAAAGGCTCGATATACTCGTGGAGGAAGCCACCGACAGATTTACAGTTGGGTGACATCGGAAGTTGACAAACTTCCTACTTCCTACTTTTGATAGGGCCAAAAGAAGAAGGCCAAGAGCCTTGGGGGGGGTCTATGTTTTATCAGCTCCTAAATCCTTCTCTGTGCTCAGTGAAAGATTCAGTAGGCAAGGGAAAGAAAAATAACGTTGAACTGAGTTGAAGACCTTCCTACCACCAATCTCTAGAGCTAAGCCAGCATTTTATACCCTCATCTAAAGGAGACGATGAGGAAGAGCTGGCCATAGAACCTGACAAGTACAGATTCATGAAAAGTACTAGTGAGTTACTCACAGGGAAGGTTGGGAAGAAAAGTCTCGTTCGAGTTGAAGAGAATCTCAGAGGTGAGGAAATCAGTTACAGCGACATTGTCAAGCTCTCCACTTCCTGGGCTCCTGTCAGCACGTATTCTTTTATACGATCCGAGGGAGGCCCTCCTGGTGGTGGAAGGCAGAGGTGGGGTAACCGCAGAGCAGACGAGGGCAGGCTGGCAGCGCCCTCGACTGAGGCTCAGCGCACGGCGCGAGTTCTCCCTGAAGACAGGCTGCTGGGCCGCGTCCCCATTTAAACCATGGGTAAGGAAAGGACACTGTGCCGATGAGGAGCCGATGGATTACAATTTATCTGTGATGGCTTAGTGTCTACCTATTACGCCTCAAGCTTGTCTGATGGATTCAAATGGCCATGCAGAAATACCCCAATTTTGACCTTTCCATTCAGCATGGCTAATGGTACCCTGCCACTGACATTAGTGTATTTTACAGGCACAACTGTACCGCAGCTGAGCAGTTCATCACAGAGAACCCTAGTTTTCTGTAGGGATGGCAGCTGGATGCTGATTGACCACTTGTGTGTGAGCTCCTTACCCATGAGGGCTGTTCCTCCACCTGCTCCCTTCAGAGCACAGGGGTACGTTAGAATCACCCTTCAAGCCTGTCTGACACAACAGAGGGCCATTCATGGGGCTCACTAGGGAGACAAATATGTCTACAAACTCCTTTCATAGTGATTTATTTCACAACAAATGAATTTCACTTCTAAATCTAGCCTGACGAGCAGTCTTCCTGGAGAACAAAATTATTCTGAGCGGAATGTGAGACTTCTGGCTGGGAAAGAGCACCAGGCTCTTTCTAGAAGAAACTTGCGGATTGGGCCAGAGTTGACTGCTGAAGGCAAATATCCCTTGTTTTATCTTCAAGAGTTTTTTTTTTTTTTTTTTTTATACCGTCTCTGTAATCTGGAGAAAGTCAAAGGCTCTAGGTGATGTAAACCGAGCTCCTTGACCTGCAGCTCCACTTCACGCATCTATGTAGCTGGAGGTCTGCTAGACCCAGGACATGCTGCCACTGCCGGGAATCCAGGCCCACTCTGGAGAACGAATGCTTGCTCCGGCATTTGAATTCCACGATCCATGCAGGAAAATGGTTTTCCATGCATTATATTAGTTCTTAGAACTATTATTTTCCCCCAAGGATTTCCATTTTGCTTTGAGATTTTACTTTAAGTATTTGGTCAACTTTAAGAAACTTAATACACATTAAATAATTGCATCAGTAATCCCTATCAGTTGATAGTACATGAAAAGGTAACATAACACCTTACTCTTGGAAGCTGTGTTTCCATTGTGTGAGCGCACACGTGCACACCGGAGCTTGAACTCAGGGCCTCCTATTTTTGCATGGCTCTTTATATCAAGGATGGTCTTTTAGGAAGTGGCGCTGTGGCTCAAGTGGTAGATGATTGCCTTGAGCTGAAGAGCTGAGGGACAGCGCCCAGGCCCAGAGTTCAAGCCCCCATGACCGACAAAAAAAAAAACAACCAACCAACCAAAGACCAAAAAACAGAAAAGGATGGTTTCTACCATTTGAGCCATGCCTCCATTTCTAGCATTTTGTGGTCAATTGGAGTAAGAGTCTGAACTTTTCTGCCTGGCCTGGCCTTGTACCCTGATCTTTTGATCTCAGGCTCCTGAATAGCTGGGATTGTAGGTGTGAGCCACCAGCACCTGGCCATGTTTGCACTTTTTAGGGATTTATTTTAAGCTTCTTTCTAACCTGTGTGTGACTAATAAAATCAACTAGAATTTGTTTTAATTTCCAGGTAAAGAGAGTATTAGGTGTAGTAGCTAAAGCCCAAAGCTTTGTGCTCTTTGGAAATTTTATTTTACATCAGTCCTGCTCAATTGATGCTCCTTTTATTTTTATTTATTTATTTGGTCCAGTCGTGGGGCGTGAACTCTGGCCTGGGTGCTGTCCCTCAGCTCTTCAGCTCAAGGCTAGCTCTCTACCACTTGAGCCACAGTGCCACTTCTGGCTTTTTTTCTTTTTGCTTATGTGGTGCTGAGGAATCGAACCCAGGGCCTTAGGCATGCAAAGCAAGCACTCTACCACTGAGCCACCTTCCCAGCCCTTGATGCTCCTTTTAAATGGAGCATTTACTGTGTACTGGACTTGAGCATGAAAACATTAACTGTGTGCTCTCAAGAAAGTAAGAGTCATCAATGCATACAGCCTTACAATCTTGTCTGAATAGAATGTTGTAGGAAAGTGTGGGGAATATGTCACGTACGTTATACTCCAAAAGTGTGAGAATCACACAGTTCAAATGCATGTTGCTATTTTGTACTATATGATCTTGAATTATTTTATTATTTTATTTCAATGCAAATTTATTAAGTCCTATGTCATAAAATCAGCCCATTTGGAAAGACAGTGTATAAATGGGCTTGCCTTGAAAATAGAGAAAAAAAAACTTATTGCAAGCTTTAGAGAATAACTTGCATCTTATAGAGAACCAGAAGCATTATAATAAACTATTCATCTTAAAATTTAAACTATTATAATAAACTTTGATCTTCAACTTGTAAAGCATTTACTATGCTATGCTATTTTAGTTGGAAAAAGAAAATGGCCATAGTCATGAAATTTACTCTAAAGAAAGAAAATATGTTTAGACCTGGAGTGTGTGTGTCTAACTTGAATTATTTTAAAAATTGGGTCAAAAGAGCAACATGTGAAAGCTGAGGAAGTATAATGTAAGTGAGACTGGAACTGTCTTTGCTTCAGTGTCGGAAACCTCAGAGATGGGGATTACAATTGATGCGTTCCGTCCCTCCGCCTGCCACTGGGGGTCGCTGTAAAGACGCTGCTGAACAAACTTAAACCTTCCTTGAGTTCTTTGTGGTCTCTACTAGAGAATAGCAATAGGAATCTCTAGTGTTCTCAGAAATCATCTTTCTTTTAGCATAGATGTGTTGCTTTACAATTTGAGGTAAGAGTATTTAATTTTAGCATTACAGAGTAATTAGGCTTTTATGCCTTTCATTCACATTTGAATTTAAAACACAATGAACAATTAATTGCCTATCTAATTAAGTTTCACGCAGAATCTGGTTATGACCATGAAGTACTCAACATCTCCATTAATAAAGTAGTTATGGGAACCTTTTACAAGCCATCCCTCAAATAATATATAATGGGACTAGATACATGCATAGTTAGGTTGTGGGCAATATTAAAAAATATGGTCATTAAAAATGTCCTCTTCTGTAATTTCTTACTATCTTTCCTTTTCCCTCCCTCTTCTTTCTACTTTCTCCCTCTCTCCTCCCTCTTTTTATTCTTTGTTTCTTCCCATCCTTCCTTCCACTCTCCCTCCCTCCTTCCCTTCTTTGTGTCCAACCTCTGTTGGATGCTTGCTGCGTGCCTCGGGGAGAAGCTATGGTCTTACAAGGAGACCAGTGCATGCCCGTGAGACAGAGGCTTGGTTGCAGATAGCCGAGAGGATGATCTTTGTGAGTGGAAGCAAGGCTGCTACCTGCTGATGGAGAATTAGGGCTGGGAGTATGTAAGGAGGATGCAGCGGATGGGGTTGCGTGGGCATTTGAGGAGAAAGACTTGGAGCAGCCGTAGAGATGGGGGGAGGAGGCAGGGCGCAGCGATGCGGAGGCCCCGGCTACTTGTGCCGGCTTTCCGATCGGTGAGTCCCAGGAGCACTGGTTAGCAGGGGAGTTGAGGGACAAATAATTGGATTGATTTTGCCAGGAGATTGCACCATAGATGGATGAATTATGCCAAAGAGCTGTGGCGATCTAGGCCTCGGCCACCACTAGGCTACTTCGTCTTTAGAGCCTGGCTAACTGGGTATTTCACATTTGTTTGGAATCATACAATGTCTTGTTTTCTGCGACTCGACTTACTATTCACGTAGAATGTTTGCAAGGTTCACCCTTACGTAACATGAATCACTGCTTCATTCTGTTTTTATGCTTTCTATTCCATGGTGTTAATATGAGGAATTTTGTTTTGGCGATCATGTATAATGTATCTTTGAACATTTATGTACGAATTTTTGTTTGTTTGCTGGTCCTGGAGCTTGAACTCTGGGCCTGGGCGCTGTTCCTGAGCTTCTTTTCCTCTACCACTTGAGCCACAACACCATTTCTGGCTTTTTTTTTTTTTTTTGGTCGGTCGTGGGGCTTGAACTCTGGGCCTGGGCACTGTCCCTTAGCTCTTCAGCTCAAGGTGAGCACTCTACCACTTGAGCTACAGCACCACTTCCGGTTTTCTGGTGGTTTATTGGAGATAAGAGTCTCACAGTCTCTCCTGCCCGGGCTGGCTTTGAACCGAGATCCTCAGATCTCAGCCTCCTGAGTAGCTAGGATTACAGGCATGAGCCACCAGCGCCCGGCACTATTTCTGGCTTTTTTTGAGTAGTTTATTAGAGTTAAGAGTCTCCCAGATTTTCTGGCTTGGGCTGGCTTCAAACCGTGATCCTCAGCTCTCAGCCTCCTGATAGCTAGGATTACAGGTGAGGGCCACCGGCACCTGGCCGTATTTTGACATTTTAAATGCACAATTTCTGGTAAGGGTGCAAGTGGTTTGTGTTTCGTAAGTCATGTTCCTTATTAAGCTTGACTTAATGAAAGCTTTTGCTGTAGCAAAAATCCCTGCTCAGGGAAGACTGAGGACCAGAGAGCTCGGGTTTGGAGTGAAGGATGGCACTCCCCGAGACAGATGAAGGGTATTAACGAACTATTCACAAGCCACCCGGCCAGGATTAGTAAAGGACAGAAAGCCTCTGGGAGGGGCTCTGGCCCTGGACGTTTGTGCTCAGCTGGCAGGAATCTGGGGTATTTGCTCGGAATCCCAAATAGATGGCAGAAAGCTGGCAGGGGCCTGACTGACTGGCTAGGTGTGCGGCCTGCAGCCGCCCGGACACACGGAGGTCGCGCATCAAATCCAGGGCTTCTCCTTGACCTCGGCCCCGGCCTCCGACTTGCAGGAGTTTCTCCTTGTCCGGTTTCTGCTATGGTGTATCTGAAGGGAGAAATGCAGGACGATGCCCGTCTGGAGAAACACAGCCGCCCAAGCCTGCTTTCTTCTCATAAAAAGTTGTGCTTGAAAGGTGACTTTTTTTCTTCTGTTTTTAGACTCAAAAGCTTCTTCAAGGCAGGCTTTTTGTTTGTTTGAGAATTCAATTTCAAAACTAGTAAACTTCTCAACTATCTGTTTCTGGTTACTTCCATGTATAAACAACTGTACCAAAGGATCTTCCCTAGACATAGCTCTTAAATCTACTTTATTTCTTTGTTTCGTTGCCACCAGTACCTTCCTGCTCCTGTTCTCTTGAAACTTGTGGGGCCCCTGGAGACCATAGCTTGGACAGGGAGATAGAAATCCTAAGAGTTTGACAAGTGTACATTCATAGACCATCACAGCCACAACTGACCAAGTTTCTGTCACCCACAAAGCTTTGTCTGTGTCTTGCCGGTGAGTGTCTACCCTTGTACCCACTTGTGGCCCAAGGAAACCATGCAACTGTTTTCTGTCACTGTCCGTTAGAGTTGCAGAGAGAGTGGTACACAGGCCCTGTGTGCCCGCTGCTTTGGTTCAGCATATACGTCGAGACTCATTTGTGTTGCTGCTTGTTTCAGTAGTGCATTCTTTTAAGTCAGTGATTTGGATTATGTTTTGTTAAACCTTTTGCATGTTGATGGGTCTTTGGGGGTAGTTTCAAGTGTGGAGTTATTACAAATAAAACAGTGATAACGTATATTAGTACAAAAGTTTTCCTTCCTTCTCTCCCCCTCCCTCCTTCCCTCTCTCTCTTCCTCTCTCTCCTCCTCCCTCTCTCCCTCCCTTACTTACTTATTATAAGATTATAAGCAGTTGTACAAATGGATTTCATGTCCTTATGGGCTAATTGTATAAGTTCTCTTAAGAAATATTGCAGTAACTCTTTTGTTTAAGTATTTATTTTGTGGCGTTGTGGATTGAACCCAAAGGCTCACAGTCCTAGGCAAGGGCTCTGAAATGGGCCCTCAGATCATTTTGCCTCTTTTGAGCTGAGTTTCTGTCATTTGGGGATTAAGTGATGAGTTTACCAAATATACTTTGGGGACAAATTTCCATTATATGTTGCTAATATTTTCTCTCAGTCACTAGCTTATTTTCTCATATGCATTAACTATGTCTTTTGAAGAACTAATTTTAATTTTTCTATCCAAACTTATCAGTTTTTCTCACATAGAGAATAATTTATTTTTCCTCGCTAAGAAATCTTTGCCTTAACCCAAGAGATTTTTCTTCTCTGTTTTCGTCTAGACATTTTCTAATTTAGCTTTCATTTTAGGTTGGTGATCCTTTTTTTTTTCATATATAGGATGAAAGGTCAGGGGTCATTTTTTTCATCTGGAGATAAAATTGTTCCTGTACTAATTATTTGAACACACTATTCTTTCTCTATTGAATTACATGGACTTTTTGTCCAGAATCCTTTTCCTTTCACCCTTTCTTTTTCTTCTCTCTTTTCTTCCCCTTTCTTTATACAGATATTAGAATTTCCAAGCACTTTGCTAGACTCTGGGTTATGTTGGTGAGCAAGATAATGTTTCCAGTGCCATCGTGATGGTATATATGTGTACCCATATACATCAATAGATATACACACACGTACAGGTATATGTGACAGTGTATATGTACACCCATATACAGCAATCAACACATTTACACATACATGTATATGTGGCACTGTATATGTGTACCCATATACATCAATAGACATACACACACGTACATGTATGTGTGACCGGGTATATGTACACCCATATACATCAATCAACGTATATACACATACATATATATGTGACACTGTATATGCGTACCCATATACGTCAATAGACATACACACATGTACATGTATGTGTGACCGGGTATAAGCATACACACACATACATAATATGCATGTGTGTGAGTGTTAGCACAAGATTGCTAAGCATGCGCCTGTTCTGTTTTTCACTTGGTGTGTCCCTGGGCTTGGTCCACGGCTTTCATGTTTCCTCTTTCTCTGGGATCACATGAAGCAGCGTTTCTGCCCAGGCTGGGCTGGTGTCACAGCCCCTCCCAGCGACAATCACCCCATTTCCAGCCTCCCAAAAGCTGGCATTGCAAGCATGAGCTACCAGTGTCTGGCTCATTCTTGTTTTCTCTGTTTTACAGACTATTTAACCTAGTATCACAGAAAACATTACTTGGTGATTTTGCAAATGACAACTGTGTTATTCAAAGTAGTGGGAAGTAACTAGAAAATGATACTCATGGAAAATGCACAGGAAAACATAGATGAAATCCTTTCTGTTCATCATTGATTGCTTTCAGAAGTAAAATATTCCATGAACTTTGCCAAGTAGAAATAAGAACATTTTATTTCAAACCTACCTTCCTCCCACCAAAACCCAAAACAAAAATATGCATGAACTTAAGGCTAATTTCCTGTCTGTCTTTAACTTTGCAGTACACAGTTTTGCGTTAGACCTATATTGACTTTTCTTATTGCTGTTGTTTTGGTGCATGTCGCATTCCAGATTATTTTTCTGGCATCGGATAATGTGGTTTGTGGTGTGGTTTTATCCTACTTCTTAATCAGATGGAACAACACACTACTTGTTATTTAGTTGCACACGTAAATAGACGAAATGGTAGTGTTCTTGTAAGAACGTCACTGTGTGTCCAACACAAACCTAGGTAACTGGCACCTTCTCTGGAGCTATGTTTCAGTTCTTCTAAGAAATAAACATATCTTCCATTGATTGATTTCATAAGCTAGCTTCTAGTTCTGTTTCCCGCCCATATGAAGGCTTAGAATATCTAGACAACAGGGTGGGCACTGGTGGCTCACACTTGTAATCTCTAGCTACTTGGGAGACTGAGCTGGGGGGGACAGTGGTTCAAAGGTAGCTCAGGAAGTGGAGTCACCAGCAAAAATACTGTCTGGAAGCGTGGCTCACGTAAGCAATCGGAGCAGGAATGCAAAAGTCTTGAGTTCGGGTCCTGGTGCTAGAAAAAAAAGCATGGGAGACTGTGTGGGATAGAGGGAGCTGAAGCAGATGGCAGCAAGAATGTGGAAGGGTGGGAGGTGGGCAGAAGCATGGAGAACTGAAAAGCCCCGGTAAGCACAGTGGATTGCATGCCAGGAGTTTTTCCTTTTTCATAAATTGTATTTTTTAAAATAGTTTTAAGAGTTCTTTGTATGTTTTGGGTCCCAGATCTCCACCCCCCGCTTCTCCTTATATTTAAGTACTGAGGTTTGAACTCAGGGCCTTGAGCTTGCTAGGGTAGGTGCTCCATTTCTGAGTCGTGCCATTGGCCCTATGAATCCACTTTCATACACCCTGCTTATTCATGAGTACTGTGAGTGTCTTGTAATTTACAAGATAACCTTGATTCTGCCCTCCTATTTCTTGTGGCATTGCTGGCTCATGAGCAGGAACAGATAGTAATAAATGCATTATTGCTATTATTTGGAACAAATAGTTACCTGCTAGCTCAATTAAGAATATACAGAATTAAAATTTTATTCTTTCTCTGGTCTGTTCCTTTCTCTATGTAGATGTGGGTTTCTGACTGAGGTCGCTTTTCTTCTCTCTAGAGTGTCGTCTTCTCTTTTAGCGTTTCTTGTGTGCAAACCTCAGAGCAAGAAAACTCCTGCAATTTGTCTTCATCTGAGAAAGGCAAATTTATTTGTTTTTGAGAATAATTTCGTAGGATATGCAATTCTGACTTTGTTTCCCCCGCCCCAGTCCACTTCTGTGCATTCTGAACATTTTATCACTTTATCTTCTATGCTTACGTGATTTCTGAGGGCTGGGCATATTTCTTATCTTTGTTCATATGTAGGTCCACTTTAAAAACATTCCCCTCTAGCCCTTTACAGTTTTCCTACATTTTGGATATGAAATGTTTAGTTACAGGTTTTGGTGCATTTGTCCAGTTTGGTATGTTCTGAGCGTCCTGGATGGGGACTTGGTGTCTGGCGTTACTTCTAAGGCATTATGGCATCAAGTGTCTGTTCTGGTCGCCACTTGCTCTCCTCTGGGCCCATTTTGCCCTTGCACATAGTATGCCTTGAAGAGGCGTCGCAGTTCTCTGCATTTCAGTTTGGAAGAGCCTTTGGAGACATCTTCAGTCTTACTGTTTTCATCTGTGTCCAGTCTACCGCTGAACCTCGCACAGGTGTTCGGTTCCTGTGGGTTTTTCTTTTTCCTTGACATTCTTTTTTCTGATTTCTTTCTTAGCACTTAATCTCTGTTTTAGTTGACCATCTGTTCTTGCAGACTGTGTATACTCTTTCATACAGCCTTTAGGATATTAATGAATGTTATTTTGAATTCCCAAGTGTTAAGTTTAACATCCTTGCCATATATGAATCTTGTTTTGATGCTTGCTCTGTGTCTTCCAATGGCCGTTTCTGCGGTGTACTTTGTAACTTTTCCCCCATAGCCAGGCCTTGGGGACCGTGAACAGGATGCAGTGGTAAATAGGCCTTCCTTAGTGTAGCGGTAAGGTACCGAGGGAGCAGAACCGTTCAATAGTGCCGTGCCGTGATCAGGTCTCAGTAGTCTAGTGGGCATGTACCTCTGGAATGAGAACAGAGTTAAGTGTTTCTTGGTCTCCACCTCACCCCTTAGGTGAGGCCGGATGGCTAGGTCCGGCTCAGTATCTTCCTTCTCTCAGACCTGCTTGATTCTGAACCCACCCCTGCCCTGCTCCCGCCCCCAGCAGATGAACATCTGGTTAATAGGTTCTCCTAAGGCCAGTTCTGTCAAAAGCTCAATGCTCTGGTACTTTTTATTTTTATTTATTTACTTATTTTTTAGAACAGCTGTATTTATTGTGACAAGCTGCCATAGAAACAGCAGCAATAACAACAACAACAACAACAACAAAACAAAAACCAAGCTGGATGCGGGCGGCTGACACCTGTAATCCTAGCTATTCGGGAGGCTGAGATGTGAGGATCGTGGCTAGAAGCCAGCTGAGGCAGGAAAGACTGTGAGTCTCATTTCCAGCTAACCAGCTCTGGTGCTTTTTAAATTGGCAGCTTTCCCCCAATCTCCCTGTCTCTCTAACATTCACTCTGAGAACCTGCTCGAGGTTCTAGAAGCAAGACTTAGCAAAAATGTGGATGGCCCCCAGGCAGCGGACTCTAGTTCCTGCCCCTCACGGAGGTGTGCGTGGCTCCTGGTTGCTGACCAGCAGTGTCTGGAGATCCTCTTCCTACAATTTTTCTGGTCTCAGCTTCCCTGCTCCAGCCCTGGGCCCACGGAGCTTTCGCTTGTGGGTTTCTGCTCTGGTCAGCTGGGATTATTTATTTGGCCTGGCTGCTTCCCCGAGCTCTTGTTGCTCAAGGCTAAGCTCTGACCGCTTGGACCACAGCTCTTCTTTCAGCTTTTTTGCTGGTTAATGGGAGGCAAAGCGTCTCATGGACTTTACTGCTGGGGATGGCTTTGAAACAGAATCCTCCGATCTCAGCCTCCTGAGTAGTTAGGATTACAGGTGTGCGCCAGCTGACTGTGGTTATTTTTGTTCACTTTTTTCTCCAAAGCTTTCTGGCAGTGGTTTCTCTGTGATCTCACACCCCTGCCAGATAAGAAGGGCTCTTGGTTTTTCCATTTGTTCAGCTTTCTGTGTGCTGTTAGGATGGAGTAGTAACATCCAAGCTCCTTGCTTGCCAGACTGGAGACCTATTACTCAATTTTAAGTCAGAGTCATTTTTTTCCTCCCTTTTCTCAATGAGTTACCGAGCACATAAAATTTGTCTTTCAAAGATAGAATCTTTTGGCAGGCGCTGGTGACTGATGGTTGTGAAGCTAGCTACTTGAGAGGCTGAGGCCGTGTGAGAGGCGGCCAGCTCAGCAGGAGAGCTGGGCTGTGAAGGGGTGCGCCCGCCACACGGACATGGCGGACACCGCCCCAGCGGGTCACACCCAGGCACACCGCCCCCCGGGTCACACCCAGGCACGCACCGCAGCACGACGCTCTCTCAGAAACAGGGCTGAGGGCCTAGCTCATCAGTGAGAACGGAAGGCCTGCGCAGCGAGCGCGAGGCTCTGAGTTCCAGCCCCAGCACCATCACCAGAAAAGAAAGAAAGGAAGAAAAGAGAACCGGTGCAGCCTTCTGAACGCTGGAGGAGCGTGGGGTGTGCCGTTGCCCTGCGGTGGAACAGCTTCCTGCTGTCCCGGGACGCAGCCTCACACAGCCATTACCGAGCAGAGTCTGCGAACTTAATGTCGCTGACCTTTTTTATAGGTATTTTCTGTGCATTCTGATAATCTCTGTTAATTGATGCATTTGTGTCATAGTCAGCAGCATATACTCGATCAGACTTTAAAATACCTGTGCGTCTCCTCAAGGTTTTTACTTATTTGTTTATTTATTGGGACTTACTGTATATATATTTTCCAGTCTCTGCCTCCCAAGTAGCTTGAATAGATACTTTTTGTTGCAGTTGTTGCTGCTGTTTTTGGTACTGGCATTTGAACTCAGGGCCTCAACATTTTTTTTTTTCCAGTTGGTCGTGGGGTTGAACTCTGGGCCTGGGCGCCATCCCTCAGCTCTTCAGCTCAAGGCGAGCACTCTACTGTGGGAGCCACAGCGCCACTTACGGTTTTCTGGTGGTTAATTGGAGATAAGAGTCTCACGGACTTTCCTGGCCAGCTGGCTTTGAACCGCCACCCTCAGATCTCAGCCTCCCGAGTAGCTAGGATTACAGGCGTGAGCCACCAGCTCCTGGCTCTCAACATTTTTTCAATATATATTTTTTATTGCAAAGATGTACAGAGGGGTTACAGTACATGAGTAAGGTAATGAGTATATTTCCTATTGAGCATCCTGACACCCTCCTTTATTTTTCCCCTACCATTCCATTCCTTCCCTCCCCACTCTCCAACTCTTCCCTCCCCCGCCCCACCCCATCCCCGAGTTGTAAAGTTCCTGTTCAGCACAGTGTCTTGTACGTCTCATTGTTACAGCTGGTCAGCCTGTGTCCCTGCTTCACGCTCTCAATGTTTTTAAAAATTAATTTAAAAATTTTCATTCCTATTATTTTGGAAATAAGTAGTAATTTATTGCAAAAAATTTAATGCCTCCCAAACACATAATAAAGCAATCTAAACTTAATGCTAGGTAAAAGCAATTTTCCAAAATACATACCTACTAACGAAAACATGTCCAGAAATGAAGTCAAACTGGAATACCAAATACAGTCTTTTCTTTTTTCTCCCCCAATCCTACTTAGAATTCTACATTGACTTAACTATGAGATTTTTTTGTACCTCATGACCTTCACAATCATACAGACTTAGTATCGTCTACTGTGGGTAAGCCCCTGGAAGGGACGGACGACACAAACATAAAGACACACACCTCATTCAGAGACTTACTTGTATCGGGTGTCGGAGTCATTTTCTTAAGATTTTCAAGAAAACACTGAAAAGGTTCCTTAGTTTCTTTATATTTTCACCTTGCTTCTTGTTTGTCTCCTTCCTCTGTCTGGATTTCATAGGCAGTGAAAGTCTGCTCTTCCTACTCAAGTTAATTGGTCCAATGGAAACCAAGGGCCCCAGAAAAGCTAGAAGAAAGGGACAATAGCAAGTCACTTGATCTTTCTGAGGACAGGAGGCTTGCGCACGATGCAGGCCTGGCGTGCAGGCTCAGCCACTCTCCTGGCCTCCTCCGGGGCTCGGGCTGCTCCACCAGCAGCCACGGCTGCCACCAGACATGCCGTCAGGAAGTGGTCCGCGTTGATGCTATTTTTAGTTGTACAAAGGAGTTGCCACGTAACAAAACAGTTATGAATACAATACACCTTGCTTTGGTGGACAGATCCTCTATTACTGAGTCATATCTCCAGCTCTTTTAAATTGGATGCTGCCTGGGCATGTTCCTGGACTGTGGTCCTCCTTATTTTTACTTCACACTGGGATGACAGGCATGCACTACCATGCCCAGGCTCTACTAAGATGGAGCCTTCTAATCATAAGAGGCTAGGGTGATAGGCGTTAGCCACGGTGCTGGGATTCTGAATGTTATTCACAACTCGCTAAGGTGATAGTATTTAATTTCCCTTTCTTTCCTTTGAAGTTGATAGTTACCTTTTGATCTTCAGTCTTCTACATATATTTTGCTATTGCTTTTGTGTCCTCTCCAGCAGAAGTCTGAATATGTCCATGTCGGTGCCTTGACCAACATTTGGCATTATGTATATTCTATCACATTCATGTTGTATGTGTGTGTGTGTGTGTGTGTGTGTGAGAGAGAGAGAGAGAGAGCAGCAGAGGCCTCTCTCTAGGACTTGGCATCCGCTCTTTCCAGCTGCCATGGATTACTCTTTGCTCAGCCTGGGCTCAACTCCTAGGACGACCGAAGGAATACCTTGTATTAGAAAACAAGAGAAAATATTTAGGATGGTTTAGCATTTTTAAGCATGTTTTTGTTCCTGTAGGGGTTAAAGTTGCATGCCGCTCCTCCTCACGCTTTCCTGGATTTTCCCTCTGTCCCTACGCACGAGACACACAGTTCACTTTCCACATAGTGACTAGTACGTACCACGGCTGCATTGTTCGCCCTTTGCCCCTCCGTTTCTGTGTCCTCCCTTACCTTCGGAAGGACAGCTAAACAAGACACAAAGAAAAGGGAATCAAAAAACAATGAAGCAAAAAACCTCTCTTGTTTCCAGCCCTGGGTGATATTGCAGCTCTTCCTTATCATGTTCATCGGATTAGAAGGAGAGACATAAGTGCTAAGGCCAGGAATATGAGCTTTACCATGCACGCCGGGACACGCCTGCCTCTAAAATGTGCTCGCGTCTGCAGGCCAGGTAATGGTGGGTCTGTTTGTGCTGCAGGTCTGAGAACCATTGGCGTCATCACCAAGTTGGATCTCATGGATGAGGGGACGGACGCCAGGGACGTGCTGGAGAACAAGCTGCTGCCTCTGCGCCGGGGTAATGTGCTGAGCTCGGCGGCCAGGCCCAGGGCCGCGCCGGGGTAATGTCTGTGCTCGGCGGCCAGGCCCAGGGCCGCGCCGGGGTAATGTCTGTGCTCGGCGGCCAGGCCCAGGGCCGCGCCGGGGTAATGTCTGAGCTCCGAGGCCAGGCCCAGGGCCGCGCCGGGGTAATGTGCCGAGCTCCGAGGCCAGGCCCAGGGCCCAGGGCGCTTGGCTTGAACGCCTTCCGCTGCTGTCCGGGTGGAGATCTTATTAGCTGCACCCCTTACAGAATGACCCAGAAGGAGAACCTTTCCTTGCAATAACAAGATCAGGAGAACAAGTAGCGAAAGAGGTTTCAAGAGGGATCAGAAATGTCTATCAATGTATGTAACGCTATTCTGCTTCAAGTCTGATGTTTGGTAGCTGCTCTATGGCACTGCGGGAAAGAGGCAGATTCTCCTGAAAGGCATGGCATCCTTAAAGGCAAGAGCTAGCTCTTGCAATTAAAGGTGGTGATGAAGCAAGTCCGTGTCTTCAGTGAACGCTGTGGAGGCCTCTCGGTCCCCGGCCTCAGCGCTCCGTCTGCCCCTTGCGGCCCGTTGGAAAGCTTTGAAATCTGCCTGGAATACGAGAAGGGAGAGTGCCAGGCACTGTGTGTGTGTGCGTGTGTGTGTGTGTAGACCGGAAGTGTGCCAGGCACACGCGTGTGTGCGTGTAGACTGGAAGCGTGCCAGGCACCACACATGTGTGTGTGTAGACCGAAAGTGTGCCAGGCACACGCGTGTGTGCGTGTAGACTGGAAGCGTGCCAGGCACCACACATGTGTGTGTGTGTGTAGACCGAAAGTGTGCCAGGCACACGCGTGTGTGCGTGTAGACTGGAAGCGTGCCAGGCACCACACGTGTGTGTGTGTAGAGTCGGGAAGCATGCTGGGCACACGTGTGTGTAGAGTCGGGAAGCGTGCCAGGCACACACGCGTGTGTGTAGAGTCGGGAAGCGTGCCGGGCACACACGCGTGTGTGTAGAGTGGGGAAGCGTGCCGGGCACACACGGGTGTGTGTAGAGTGGGGAAGCGTGCCAGGCACACACGTGTGTGTGTAGAGTGGGGAAGCGTGCCGGGCACACACACACGTGTGTGTGTAGCGATGGGAAGTATGCCAGGCACCACAGGGGTGTGTGTAGAGTGGGGAAGCGTGCCGGGCACACACGCGTGTGTGTAGAGTGGGGAAGTGTGCCAGGCACACACGTGTGTGTGTAGAGTGGGGAAGCGTGCCGAGCACACACGCGTGTGTGTGTGTAGCGATGGGAAGTGTGCCAGGCACCACAGGGGTGTGTGTAGAGTGGGGAAGCGTGCCGGGCACACACGTGTGTGTAGAGTCGGGAAGTGTGCCAGGCACACACGCGTGTGTGTAGAGTGGGGAAGCGTGCCGGGCACCACAGGGGTGTGTTCTGTTTCAGGTTATGTGGGGGTGGTCAACAGAAGCCAGAAGGACATAGATGGGAAGAAGGACATCAAAGCAGCCATTGTGGCCGAGAGGAAGTTCTTTCTCTCTCATCCGGCGTACAGACACATGGCTGACCGCATGGGGACCCCTCGCCTTCAGAAGGTCCTGAACCAGGTGAGCAGCAGGAGCCGGAGGGCGCGGGAGCTCCCGCGCTGGATGCTTCTTATTCTAAAGTTCAAGACATTCATTTAATGACAGAAATTTCAGTCTGAACATAGATTCTTGGATCTACAGAATAACCTTCTCCATGAATTGACTTCACCTTAATATCACCGACAGATAGATGGGGCTGGGAAGGTGGCTCAGTGGTAGAGCGCTTGCCTTGCATGCATGAGGCCCTGGGTTTGATTCCTCAGCACCACATAAGCAAAAAGAAAAAACCCAGAAGTGGCGCTGTGGCTCAAGTGGTAGAGCGCTAGCCTTGAGCTGAAGAGCTGAGGGACAGCGCCCAGGCCCAGAGTTCAGGCCCCACAACTGGACCAAAAAAAAAATATGTATGTATATATCACTGACAGACAGTGCTCAGCCCAGAAGCACATACACTTTGGAGCCTACCTTCATTCACACTGCACAGTTCCCCTAAGGAGCTGAACGTGTGTAGCTCTGGAAAGTTCATCTCTTAAGACCTGTGGTTTTGAATACCATATTGTACGGATGTTAGATTTGTTTGCTTCTACCAGCTGGGCTGGTGCTCTGCCACTGAAGCCATGCCTCCAGCTTGGCTTTTTGGCAGTTATTTTAGAGATACAGTCTCATACACTTTTGTTTTTTGCCAAGATGGGCTCCAAACAGTGATTTTCCAGATCCAAAGGTTCTGAGTAACCAGGACGAGAAGCGTGAACCACCAGCACAGCTTCATTCCTGCTTTATTTCATAATTTAAAGCGTTCAAAAGTCCCGATTCACTAATCTGAAACACATCTTCCCGCGTGTCCTGTTTCTCCAAACTAAATGGAACTGGCCTGGGTGTACCCACATCCATTGCTCCGTCCACTAGTGTCGCACGCATTTCTTCCCACTCGAGTTATGCATCGTGACAGGTGTGCCACTGCCACTTGGTACAGGCCTCCTTCCTGAGTCTCAGCGACCTTGACTTTATGTGGTGAGCAGCTTTCTTAGCTATATCATAGCAGGTGCGCGTTAGCGCTCATCCGTCATCATTGCCAGGCAGCAGTGGTGATGGATGCTCCGGTGTTAGTATCTGGAAGGAATCCGGGGAGGCGGCAGGTGATGACATCATAGCTCAGCCGTGTAGGCAAAGCAACTGAGGATGTTTTAGAAAATAAAAACAGTACATGTCAAGTGACTTACCACAGAGTGCTATAAAACTGATGCTTTTAAAATTAAAAGTAAATAAGCATCCAGAGGCTCCAAGGCTGCGCTTGGTCACATCATTTGGAAATAGGAATGGATTTCAGAGAAGGAATGCTGCTATGGCAAGCAGGAGCCACGCCATCTCCCAGCCTACTGCGTGCCCATGACACCTTCATGTCGATGCAGCTTGCGAGTGGAGACAAACTCTTCCCTAAGATTTGCTAACACAATGAGGGAGGATAAAGTTGGGATCAGTTCAGTTTTGAGTGCTAGAAAAATGGCAGGCATCTGCCGGCTGAATGGCCATTCCACAGTTAGCCCCGTGAAGGAGAGGTTTCTTTAGGCTTGAGAGCTTTCAGCTCAAGGTCAGCTGCTCTTCCTGTTGCTTTGAGCGTGTGGCAGCAATTGATCAGGGAAGGAACTCATGGGAGCCAGGAAGCAGACAGACAGAGAAGAGGCCAGGGTCTCCGTGTCCCCCCCTCCAGGGGCATGCCCGCAGAGCTGCCTCTCTCCTGTTGAGTCTTCCTCATCTCCCATCAGCACCCAAGCTCTGACACACGGGCCTCTGGGGAACACTTGGGATCTGACCTGTAGGAATGGCTAGACTGACACCGAGGCGGCAGTGACAAGCCCAGGAAGAATCAGGCAGGTGCTGCAATCCTACGTCCACAGCAGGGATGAGGAGGAAGCCTGTCTGGGCTGGCATGTCTTAAAAGAGGAGAACACTGGGAAGAGGCCTTGCCCTCACTGAAGGCGTGTCAGGGTTGCGGGTCTGACGAGGAGGTGGAGAACGGGTAGAGGCAGGCGGGAGGAACTGAGGCCGTGGTGCCACGGGGAGCCGGGCTGACCTGTGTGTCCTTCCCGTTGACAGCTCTGAAGCCAAAGGGGGCCAGCTGGGCTGGGACTTCGCCTGCTCACGTGGCAGCCCCTCACTGGGGCTGTGTGACTTTACTGGTGGCTTCCCAGGCCTGTGCGCTCACAGCTCACGCCTGTGCACTCACAGCTCACGCCCGTGCGCTCACACCTGTGTTCACAGCTCACGCCTGTGCGCTCACAGCTCACACCTGTGTTCACAGCTCACACCTGTGCGCTCACAGCTCACGCCTGTGCGCTCACAGCTCACACCTGTGTTCTCACAGCTCACGCCTGCGCACTCACAGCTCACGCCTGTGCACTCACAGCTCACGCCTGTGCTATCACAGCTCACACCTGTGCTCACAGCTCACGCCTGTGCACTCACAGCTCACACCTGTGCTCACAGCTCACACCTGTGCGCTCACAGCTCACACCTGTGCTCACAGCTCACGCCTGCGCGCTCACAGCTCACGCCTGTGCACTCACAGCTCACACCTGTGCTCACAGCTCACACCTGTGCGCTCACAGCTCACACCTGTGCTCACAGCTCACGCCTGCGCACTCACAGCTCACGCCTGCGCGCTCACAGCTCACGCCTGTGCTCACAGCTCACGCCTGTGCTCACAGCTCACGCCTGTGCACTCACAGCTCACGCCTGCGCGCTCACAGCTCACGCCTGTGCGCTCACAGCTCACGCCTGTGCTCACAGCTCACGCCTGTGCACTCACAGCTCACACCTGTGCTCACAGCTCACGCCTGTGCGCTCACAGCTCACGCCTGTGCTCACAGCTCACGCCTGTGCACTCACAGCTCACACCTGTGCTCACAGCTCACACCTGCGCGCTCACAGCTCACACCTGCGCTCTCACAGCTCACACCTGTGTTCTCACAGCTCACACCTGTGCTCTCACAGCTCACACCTGTGCTCACAGCTCACACCTGCACACTCACAGCTCACGCCTGTGCTATCACAGCTCACACCTGTGCTCACAGCTCACGCCTGTGCACTCACAGCTCACGCCTGTGCACTCACAGCTCACACCTGTGCTCACAGCTCACACCTGTGCGCTCACAGCTCACGCCTGTGCGCTCACAGCTCACACCTGTGCTCACAGCTCACACCTGCGCACTCACAGCTCATGCCTGTGCTATCACAGCTCACACCTGTGCTCACAGCTCACGCCTGTGCGCTCACAGCTCACGCCTGTGCACTCACAGCTCACACCTGTGCTCACAGCTCACACCTGTGCGCTCACAGCTCACACCTGTGCTCACAGCTCACGCCTGTGCGCTCACAGCTCACGCCTGCGCGCTCACAGCTCACGCCTGTGCGCTCACAGCTCACGCCTGTGCACTCACAGCTCACGCCTGTGCTCACAGCTCACACCTGTGCTCACAGCTCACGCCTGTGCTCTCAGCTCACACCTGTGCTCACAGCTCACACCTGTGCTCACAGCTCACGCCTGTGCGCTCACAGCTCACGCCTGTGCGCTCACAGCTCACGCCTGTGCTCACAGCTCACACCTGTGCTCACAGCTCACACCTGTGCTCACAGCTCACACCTGTGCTCTCACAGCTCACGCCTGCGCGCTCACAGCTCACGCCTGCGCGCTCACAGCTCACACCTGTGCTCACAGCTCACGCCTGTGCTCTCACAGCTCACGCCTGTGCACTCACAGCTCACGCCTGTGCGCTCACAGCTCACACCTGTGCTCACAGCTCACGCCTGTGCACTCACAGCTCACGCCTGTGCACTCACAGCTCACACCTGCACGCTCACAGCTCACACCTGTGCTCACAGCTCACACCTGTGCTCTCACAGCTCATGCCTGTGCTCACAGCTCACGCCTGTGCACTCACAGCTCACGCCTGTGCGCTCACAGCTCACGCCTGCACGCTCACAGCTCACACCTGTGCTCACAGCTCACACCTGTGCTCACAGCTCACGCCTGTGCTCTCACAGCTCACACCTGTGCTCACAGCTCACGCCTGTGCTCACAGCTCACGCCTGTGCTCACAGCTCACGCCTGTGCTCTCACAGCTCACGCCTGTGCTCACAGCTCACACCTGTGCTCACAGCTCACACCTGTGCTCACAGCTCACGCCTGTGCGCTCACAGCTCACGCCTGTGCTCTCACAGCTCACACCTGTGCTCACAGCTCACACCTGTGCTCACAGCTCACGCCTGTGCACTCACAGCTCACGCCTGCGCGCTCACAGCTCACACCTGTGCTCACAGCTCACGCCTGTGCTATCACAGCTCACGCCTGCGCGCTCACAGCTCACGCCTGCGCACTCACAGCTCACACCTGTGCTCTCACAGCTCATGCCTGTGCTCACAGCTCACACCTGTGCACTCACAGCTCACGCCTGTGCGCTCACAGCTCACGCCTGCACGCTCACAGCTCACGCCTGTGCTCACAGCTCACGCCTGTGCACTCACAGCTCACGCCTGTGCTCACAGCTCACGCCTGTGCTCACAGCTCACGCCTGTGCTCACAGCTCACACCTGTGCTCTCACAGCTCACGCCTGTGCTCACAGCTCACGCCTGTGCGCTCACAGCTCACGCCTGTGCGCTCACAGCTCACGCCTGTGCGCTCACAGCTCACACCTGTGCTCACAGCTCACACCTGTGCTCACAGCTCACACCTGTGCTCACAGGTCACACCTGTGCTCTCACAGCTCACACCTGTGCTCACAGCTCACGCCTGTGCACTCACAGCTCACGCCTGTGCACTCACAGCTCACACCTGTGCTCACAGCTCACACCTGTGCTCACAGCTCACACCTGTGCTCTCACAGCTCACACCTGTGCTCACAGCTCACGCCTGTGCACTCACAGCTCACGCCTGTGCACTCACAGCTCACGCCTGTGCTCACAGCTCACGCCTGTGCACTCACAGCTCACGCCTGTGCACTCACAGCTCACACCTGTGCACTCACAGCTCACGCCTGTGCTCACAGCTCATGCCTGAGCTCACAGCTCACGCCTGTGCACTCACAGCTCACACCTGTGCTCACAGCTCATGCCTGCACTCTCACAGATCACACCTGCGTGCTCACAGCTCACACCTGTGCTCACAGCTCACACCTGTACCGGGTCAGGTATGAAGCCAGAAACCACTGACAATTAAGTCATGATAGATTTAATGAACACAAATATTCAGGCTCAAGTATACATGAAGATGGTTTAAAATAGATGAATTCTTATTGCTTTTAAAATACTTTTCTTTTTCCTGTGTTTTTATATTTACATGACCTGCTTTGTTTCTGAGTTTATTACTTACCGTAGGTCAAGCATATTATGTTTATTCCTTCTTTTAATTCAGAATTTTCTTCTGTTTTTTGGGTGGTTCTAAGCGTTTGGTCTCAGAGCTGCTTGCTAGGCAGATGTTGTACTGAACATGCCTGCAGCCCCTCCCCGTTTTTGCACTGGTTGGACCTTGCTTTCTTGCCCAGGCTTGTGCCTGGACCATCATCTCCCTGCTCCATGCTTTCTGCTGCACTGGGGTGGCGGGCATGCACCATGACGCCAGCTTCTTCCACGGAGATGAAGTCTCATGGACATTTTTTCCTGGACTGGTCTGGGCTGTGCCGTGTTCCTCCCGATCTGAGCTGCCTCTGTAGCGAGGATTGCAAGTTCTTGCATTTCTACCACACTGAGATGTACGGTTCCTCGCTGTGAGGCAGAGGAGCTGGTAGATGAGCGGTGGCATCGTTAGTAACTCAGTCATAATTTAGGTTTTTTTTTTAAGGAATAGAGAGAAAACCCCAAAGAATGTCCAGTGCCTGGGGTTCGGAGCCTCTCGTGATGCTTCTGCGCCTGCCCCCCATGGACCACATGCATGGTTTCCAGGGCTTGAACGACGCAGCAAGCAGCCGGCATCTTCCCTCAGTCCTGTGTCTACACCTATGATTTTATTTTGTTTATTTAGCAACTCACCAACCACATTCGAGATACCCTGCCAAACTTCAGGAACAAACTCCAGGGCCAGCTGCTGTCCATCGAGCATGAAGTGGAAGCCTACAAAAACTTCAAACCAGAAGACCCCACCAGGAAGACCAAGGCGCTGCTGCAGTAGGTCCCTCTCTGTTACCTCCTCCTCCGGCCGTGGGAGCATCGGTTCCTGTTGACATAGCCGTCGGTGCTGACTTACAGTGTGCCTGATCAGACGCGCCCCCCAGCACTGACCCTCTCCCCTCCCCCCCTCCCAGACCCCTCTCGGAGCTTCCTTGTTCTCTTTCCACATGGTACACAAAGGGTTATTTTTAAGTCATTGCTTCAGTTGCATTCGCCTAGGTCTGTTGGTCATTCTGTTTTCTGGGACTGAATGAAGTAACCGGGTACCATGCTGTCAGGATGGGACCCGGTAGCCCTGAGCCCTTCCATTTTCTCAAAGATTGAAGGCAGAGGTTGCCCATCCCCCCGGGTTCAGCCAGGAGCAGTGGTAACTCCACAGGTTCTGTTGCCTGTCTTAGAAGTGGGTGGACACAGATGGAAGAATGCCTCTGTCTTGCAGCGTTTCTACAGATAACACTTGTCCTTATCTTTTTTAGTTCACTTGCTCCATGTGATTGATTTCTGTGTCTTTTGTAGTAGAGTGAGAAGGAAGAAAATTGAGTGGGAATCACAGACAGTGAGGCCACATTTAAATTGCTCTTCCCTTTGTTTTTTGGTTGTGGGGCTTGAACTCAAGGCTTGGGTGCTGTCCCTGAGCTCTTTTGTTCAAGGCTAGCACTCTACCACTTTGAACCACAGCTCCACTTTCAGTTTTTGAGTGGTCTAATTGGAGGTAAGAGTCTCACAGGGACCTTTCTGCCTGGGGCTGGCTTCGAACCATGATCCTCAGATCTCCAGCCTCCTGAATAGCTGGATTATAGGCATGAGCCACCAGCACCTGGCTGCTCTTTCCTTTTTTCTAATTATTTCAATATGGCCCTTTGAAAATACAAACTTAAAAATTTCCAAGCATTTTTTCTGCCTTTATGATCTTCCATCTTATCCTGGGGTTAGTGGATGAATCCCTGCGGAGATTTAGGACAGGATTGCAGGGTGGGTAGAGAATTGACGGCCTGTTCTCTTACACCTCTGATCTCTCCCTCCGTCCCCGGCCTAATCTATTTATCTCCATGTGCGGTAGCCTTCCTTAGGGTCCTGTCAACTGAGGACTTCTCCACTTAAATCCCAGGATACCTAGCTGAGGTTGGCTTGTGAAGATGATGTGTGATGCCTCCTATGGTATACTTGTTTCTCAACAGAGAAACAAAGCATTCATAAGTTGACATTTAAAACACAAAATTTAATACCTTTTCCCCCAATGACCCAACTAACATCTCCAGTGCGTCATCTCTTATTTCCTCATTTGGAAAATGATACCATGGGTAGCACCATGACAGTACTCAATGTACTTAGGAAAATGGAGCTAGGTAACTTGAGATGATGGTGGGATGGGGTAGGAGTGTAGGGGCGTGCGTGTGTGTGCGCGTGCATGTGTGTGTGCGTGTATGTGTATGTGTGTATGCATGTATGTATGTGTGAGTATGCGTGTATGTATATGTATGAGTGTGTATGTGTACACCCAGGTGTATGTATGTGTGTGTGCATGTGTGCACACACGTGTGTGTATGTGTGTGTGTGTATGTGTGTGTGTGTGTGTGTGTGTGTGTGTGAGAGAGAGAGAGAGAGAGAGAGATGACGGAAGAGGTGACACTGGTCAAGATGTATTATACACACAATGACCATGGTAAATCGAATGCAGCTGCTTGACAATAATAAATAAAAATGAGCACAAGTAATGACACCATGGAAAGATTTTTTTAAAATTAGGTACAACTCTTAGCTCATTTATTCTTTTTTTTCCTTAAATCTTGACCTTAAGATTTTTTTTGTTGTGAAAATACTGTACAGAGGGGTTACGATTGCATGGGCGAGGTAATGAGCACTTTTCGTAGCAAGCATTGTCGCCTCCTCCTTTGTTTCACCTTTCTCTTGTTGTTTATGGCTAAACTCTTACAAAAGCAGAGCAAAGAAAGCTACTTGTATTCAGGTCTAGGTCATTATCTTAGTATCTAACTGCAAACGCACCAGCCTTACCTACCCTTTGTGTATTCAGGTCTAGGTCATTATCTTAGTATCTAACTGCAAACACACCAGCCTTACCTACCCTTTGTGTATTCAGGTCTAGGTCATTATCTTAGTATCTAACTGCAAACCGACCCTTTGTGGCCCTCTGGGCGTAGCATTGCACACTGGTAGGCTGTTGACCAAAGTGCTGATCCAGCTTCTTTCTTAGGCCCTGTTTTTGCAGATCCACTTCTTTCCTCTCTCCCACTCCCCTTTTCCCTCCTGCCTTACTGGCTTACTGCTTTTTTTCCTGTCTGCTTTTGTCTCTTCCTGTGCTATGCTCAGAGTCTGTTTCTGTGTTGTCCACCAAAGACTGGACAATGAATAGGACACTTTGCTGAGAGGTAGGGAAATAAATGAACAATTGTGCTAGATTCTGGTAAATGCTCTTTTGGTACGTTGAAAATGGTAAGAGTTCAGATAAGGAAGCAGTTACATAGGAAGAAAGCTATAAGTTTGCAGAGAAAATGATGCATAGGATCCCGGCCTATGAGAGGAACTTTCCAGGTATAAGGAGGGAAAGAAGCAGTGTGCATTTGCGCACAGCTTATTGTAGGCTGTGCAGGTAAGAAGAAGGAGCTGCTGAATTTTGTAAAATGTTTATATATCATTATAGCTGCCAAGCCGTATTAAAAAATGCCACTAACATATGCACAGGTACAGCTAAGTCCAATTATATCCTAGATTTTCCCCTAAATAATTTGTAATTACTTTTAATTCCTCATCATTTTAATGAAAGACAATGAGAAGATAAAAGTCTTACATAGCTTGAATGATTTTCCTGTGAGTCTGAATTTGAAAATAATTCCAGATGTCAAAATTAGAGTTTCTAAGCCTAATAATTGCAGATCAAAACAACTGTATGTGTTCATCTCAATGAGGGGGTCTTGAGGTGTCTGATTAAAGCAGACTATATGTTTTAGCAAGCAGAGGTGAGTCAGATGCGTGGTCCTGGCCTTTACGAGAGCAATGCTGCCTGCTACGACTCTGCTGGAAACCGGCAGAGGAAGCCGATGTCCCCTTAAGCTGGCCGTGTGAAGGCCCGGGGAGGGATGAGGCGGGTTTCTGGGAAACACTGACGCTTGGCTGAGTCTTAAAGGCAGATGGAAAGTGGCCGGCAGAGCAGCCAGGGGTGAGGTGGCAGCCTTGAGTGCGAAAGCCTCGGCGCGGCCCACTGGGGAGAGCAGAGAGCTTCCTGCCAGCTGCCTGGCTGGCCGGGCAGTGCGAGGTGGGGCAGGCACGCAGAATCCTGGGCCGTGGGCTGAGTTTGGCTTTAGTTTCAAACGTGGGAATCCACTGAAGAACAAGGACAGAGCCAGGTGTCAAGGATGTTAGGGGCCAAAGACTGGTGTCGTAGAGCTGGGGTGAGATCTGGTCCTCACAGGGATGAATGGGAAAGCAGGACTGACATGTAGAGGTAGCATCAGTGATCCCAGGACAGACATCTAGAGGTAGCATCGGTGATCCCGGGACCGACATGTAGAGGTAGCATCGGTGATCCCGGGACCGACATGTAGAGGTAGCATTGGTGATCCCGGGACCGACATGTAGAGGTAGCATTGGTGATCCCAGGACCGACATGTAGAGGTAGCATCGGTGATCCCGGGATGGCTTGCCGGCAGCCAAGCCAAAGCAGGAGAGTAGAGAAGTTGCGTGGGTCAAGTTTTTGATGTGTTGAATTCAGGATGAGTGAGAGGAAATGATTGGCCACTATAAAACTGGGTCCATGGGTCAGTTGCTCCCAGGAACTAGAACTGAAGTTTCTTGCGTGAGAGACACCAAGGCTGAGGTCCTGGGGAGGAGGCGTGGGGCCCTCAGTGGGCAGGTGGGGTGTCTGCTAGGCTAATGTGACGATGTGACTGTAATGACATGTACAACATTCCATTTTCATTCAAGTGTTTACTTAACAAATGAGGTCAGAACACAGTTAAAGAGAAAGATATTTAAGATAGTTACTCTAGTAAAATGCCTTAAAATCAATCTTCAGAATGTGTACTCACATTATGATATTCTAGAGTTGAGCGAAGTGCAGTGTGCCCTCAACCAGTAGGTGCCACTGAACACCAGGGAAGACTCCTACGGAAGACCCAGCGTGACTGAAAGGAGGAGAGCAAAACCAGAGCTTCCACTTGACCTCATTTCTCCCTTACAACCACAGGATGGTCCAGCAATTTGCGGTGGACTTTGAGAAGAGAATTGAGGGCTCAGGTGATCAAGTTGACACCCTGGAGCTCTCCGGAGGCGCGAAAATCAACCGCATTTTCCACGAACGCTTTCCCTTCGAGATAGTAAAGGTTTGTCCTGAGTCCCCCTTTCTCCCCCTCATTCTGCTTCATTTCCACATTCTTTTCTACGAATCTCTTGATACAATCGTCTGTGGGTGGTATGAAGCGAAGATAAGTCTTTGGGCATGAATGCTTCCTGATATCATTTCACGGGAATTAACATTTCAAGTTAGCTTAAGAAACACAAATTGAGTTGTCCACAGTGTTCACTTGTTATCTAGTGAATTTAAAAATACATCTCGTGCAATTCGTGTGTACCAAGGTTTGCAGTGCCAGTGATCAGACAAAAGGGCGTCCTAATTTGTCCCGCGGTAAATGGGACACGGGATGCAGACAGCATAGTGTTTTTGGTGGTGTGATGCGAGTGCTCTTTTAATCCGTTGTTTATTCAAGTCCTGCCTGAGTAAGGGGCGTGAGGAGAGCAGGCAGAGCAGGAGGACTCAGAAGCCAGGCTGGTCTGCTCTGCGGAGGGGGCGGGGAGGGGGCAGAGGTGGGTCCCTGCAGGGAAAAGCAGCAGCGTTGAGAGTCAGAAGCAGGAATGTGTCTGGCCCGTGCAGAGCTGACTGGGAGGGGGAAATAAGTGCCTGCTTCGCCCAGGGCTCTGTAGGTTGGAGCAAAGCGAGGGCCCTGCTAAAGGAACTCTGTGTGTGTGTGTGTGTGTGTGTGTGTGTGTGTGTGTGTGTGTGTGTGTGAGAGAGAGAGAGAGAGACCCCCCCCCCCATGCTAAAGGAGCACTATGCCTGCCGGACTGAGTGGGGAAAAGAATAGGTAACTGGAACAGCAGGGCCCAGGCAGGGGCCACGTCCTTCAGGGACCAAAGCTTCATAACCCGGAGGCCCAGGTACAAAACTGTAAACCCACAGCGGTTAGATGGAGTCTCGTACAAGGGAGGGGCACCAAAACTTAGATTTCTTTCGCTTCTAGTAAAATGGTGTCATAAGAGAGGATGGAAAGAAATGGATGAGTTTAGAGTTGTGGATGTAAGACTGAAGGCTTGGATTGGACAGCAAACAAAGATCACTTTGAGATAATTCCCAGGCTTTTGGCTTTTGTGGGTGAATGGATGACTGTATCATCAGATGAGGGAAACTGAGGAAAAGATATGTTGTTGTGGGTGTGTGAAATGAGAGTTCTGCTTGCTAAGGGTGAAATGCCCGATAGGAAGTTGAATTCTTTTAAACTCCATCCTGTTTGGCTCACACCCAAAGAGGTGGGTGCTTTTATCTTGGTGTGGGAAGCTGATAGATAAATAAATAGATGATTTTATTAAAATGTGCTAAGTAAAGTGGCGGTTTCAGCCCAGGGTGCTATGGAAACAAAGCCCACAGATATGAATCATAACCACGTCTGCAGGGAGCCAGGCTTCTGAGCTGAGTTTGGAAGGGTGGTTGAGTAGATAAGAAGTAAGACTCGGGTGGGCCGAGGGCACTGGAGAGAAAAGCAGGAGCAAGGGCGGGGGAGGGGGGTGTTGGAAGGGGGGAACCAAGGTACAGGAAAGGCAAGTCTGAGGCACAAAGGAGGAAGGAGGGAGCCTGCGGAGCTGGAAGAGAGATCCCAGAGTCAGGGCTGCTCTGGACATGCTTTCCAAGATTAAGCTCTGTAACATTTTGTTCTTTTGAGTGGATTTATGGTGCTTTGGACTTCTGGGACTACTTGTAATCTATTCTGTGTTGGCTTGGTGGGATATTATTAATTTCCTTTTATACAGAGGCCTTGAACCCAGGAGATTAAAATGATCAGGGAGAAAAGACTGCCATGCCGCGTCTCAGGACCGCTGTGTGGCTGTGGTCCATCCTCCTTCATCATTTACCCGTGTCCTCGTGAAGAGTGATGTGTGTCACCGAGTGGGTAGATGGATGCCCAGAAGGCATTCTATACACATAGATATTAGAGTTAAAATACGCTACACTGAAACTCCCAGAAGTCCCTAGTGCTCTAGGTAGTGCTTGAACTCTGTATAAACAGATGTTTTGGCCATCTGGGTTTAGCTTAGGAGAAGTATGAATATCCATTTATTAGTCACAAAGTCAAGTATTCTCTGTGATATATAAAATATGCTTAGATTGGAATTAAGTGTATAACCCTGGCTCATTTTGCATCTGCAGATGGAGTTCAATGAGAAGGAACTGCGAAGAGAAATAAGCTATGCGATCAAAAACATCCATGGCATCAGGCAAGTATTCCCCTTTCCCTTGCCTTCAGGCTCCCGAAGGCAAAGGGGTATTTGTAAGTCCCCAGTGAAGTAGGCCTCCCTTATCTGAGCGGAGGATCAAGGTGGCAGTAAGAAACAAAGTGCACTCGAAGTGCATCCTGTGAACAGCAAAAGGTGCGCTGGTCTTTGCACAGATGAGCAGATCCTGTGACAGCCCAGGATCTCACGTGCTCATCAGCAGTCATTATTTATACAGAGAATGGTGGATCAAGGATACAGCAAGATTCAATGAAGGTCGATGTTGAACTGACCACACTTGCTTTTTCAGAGAATACTTTCAAGATGCTGTGGTGTGTTATACATCTACCAGTGCTCGTGTGTGTGTGTGTGTGTGTGTGTGTGTGTGTGTGTGTGCATGCACGTGCGCACACACTCGTGCATGCATGTGCCGTGGTGACACAGTGCACCAAGAGGAAGGACGGATGTGCTGGGAGTGCTTGAGGCTGGAATGTCCAGGGCCTCCGGTGAGGCTGAGCAGGAGTGACGTAGACGAAGGCATAATGGCAGGGAAGTGTGACAGGGCAGAGAGCTGGGGTTTAACTTCCATGAGGTGTGTGGCTGAGCCAGCAGAGGAAGCTGGGAGGTGGACTGGGGGATCTGGTTCGGAGAGAGATTATTCTAAGTTGTTTTCCATTGTCTTTTCCTGCTGTTGGGATAAATTAGACTGGAAATGATAGTATAATAATAGATGGGGTGTTTAGAAAAGTAAATACAAACTGCCTCACAACTCTGGAGGCGAAGTCTAAGCCCTGCATGTCAGTTCTGATGAGACGCTGGCTCCCGACTGCTCCTCTCTCATCGTTTCTTCCCGGGATAGAAGGAACTAGCAAGCTCTCTTACTTTCCTTCCTGAAGACATTCGTTCCATTCATGAGAGCTCTACCCTGCAACCTTCTAGCCCGACCCCCTAATCACAGCACATGGAGAGGGACGGACACATGTTCACTCCATAGCACTTTCTTTAGAGAACTACGGTCCAATGACAGCGACATGCATCTCTTGAGTTCGTATGTAGAAGGCCACACCTAATCTAATGACTGTAGGTTGCATTTGGCGTCCCAAATTCAAGATAATGAGACAGGCTGCCTGGATCACAGGTGATTTCATTTGAGGGAGATGCCATCTTGTCTGTGGCCACTTCTAAGCGAAGAAAAGTATAGTATCTTGTGTAGGAGACAGCCACTGATGTGATTATTTAGTCTCTTAAATATACTTAATTTAAAAAATTTCCATTTGGGGTGAACCAATGCAACAGCAATACTCACAAGACACTATGTTGCAGATGAAATTTACAAGTTGGGGGGTGGAGAGGGAAGGTGGGAGAAAACAAGGGAGGGGCAACAATGTTCAATAAGAAATGCACTCATTTCCTTACTTACATAACTGTAACCTTCTGACAACACCCTTACAATAAAATAAAATAAAACTGCAAAGAGAAATGCACTCATTTCCTTACTTATGTAACCCCTCTGTAATCACCTTTGCAATAAAATAGACAAAATTATAAATTAAAAAAACTGGAAATAACCCACCCCCCAATTTTCCATTTGATTCCGTTAGATATTGGATTGGTAGAAGCCATCTTTGTCTATGAAAGATCTGAAGACAGAGATCTTTTGCCTTTCTCGTTGCTAACACCATCAGTGATGAGCAGGAAAGGGCGACTGTCCTTGTGGGGCACAGTAACTACTCCTGCAGTGTAGGTATGGGAATAGAATGCGTGCCCTGTTTACTGCAGTGCAGAACTGAATGTGGGGCTGAGAAGAAAGAGCTCTCAGTGGCAGAACTGGAAAAAGTTTGGAGCTGTAGGATGTGGTTGCCTCTGAGCTGGGACTGGATGCACAGGAATGATTTGTACAGGTTAACGGAGCGGATACAATGCACAGCTTGCCAGGGGCAAAGAATACTTGATTATACATAAAGAGAAATTCACGGAAACGTAGGGTAAATTGGATGGGAAATGAACTACAAAAGAGTAGGTTCAAAGAGTGGGAAAATTTCAGAATTAAGCGGCTTCACTTTCATTCTATTTGCAATGTGGAGAAAGGACAATTGTGGCGTGACTGCTACAGTCAGAAGCACAGAAGGGCGGGGATTTGGAAAGTGACAGGAGGGCGCTGAGTCAGGCAGGTGTAGGGAAGCGCTGAAGGTCCCTAAAGAGGTGCTGCTGAAGAGAAGTTAACTAAGTGGGGAGGGAGCAAGGCTTAGGAACAAGAGGATGAACGTGCACAAACCCAGAGCTGGCGGTCTGTAGTCCCTGCCCTTGCTCAGAGTTCAAGCGTCTCTCTTCTTGCAGCTTTCGTGTTTGGACAGATTGCTACCCAAATCTGGTCAGCTTGGGGCCCCAGGGACGTGAGAGGCACGTGCTCCATCCCGGAGCTCCACCTCAGCCTTTGGATATTGCTTTTAGCTTATGTTACTTTCCCGCAGGCCGGAATTTACTATGGTTCAGTTCAGCTCTACTGGCGCTACTATTGTAATGGTACTATGTGCAGAATAACTTGCTTAACTTTCAAACTTGGGCTGTGACATGCTTAACTTAAGCGGCGTGTCTGTATGAACACACCGGCTCCTTCTTGATTGTTTAAATCTAATGTGATGCTTGCTTTCTTTCTCCCAGGACAGGCCTGTTTACTCCAGACATGGCCTTTGAAGCCATAGTCAAAAAACAGATTGTGAAGCTGAAAGGACCTTCCTTGAAGAGCGTGGACCTGGTGATGCAGGAGCTGATCAGCACCGTCAAGAAGTGCACCAAAAAGGTAAGTGCGAGCTATCACCCTGTGAGTGTGTGTTTGCTTTCCCCACCCTCCCTGGCCGGCGCCTGACCCCTCCACTGTCCTGGGGAAGGACTGTGGCCAGGCTGGAGTGGGAACTGGATCTGCACACTTGTGCTGAGCAGGCACACTGTCTGTCACCCTCCTCTGGGAGGGTTTCCTGTGGACCAGAAAGAGCATACTGCAGTTGTTCTTTATTGTCTTAAGTAGAAAAACAGGACTTTAGAGCAATCCATTGACATTTAACTTTTCCTGTGGTGTGGATGAGGGCAACTCTTAGGTAAAGGTATCACTGGTGTGAAAATGATGATAAAGGGCTCCACTCTGAGAGTCGCATCTGGTGCAGAGCCCAGCCGCTGAGACCTAGTTTCCTAGATTCAAATCTCGCCTCTTGACACTTTCTATGGGACATCAGGCATCCTACTATTTCTCCCTGGTTTTGCTATTTTATCTGTGATGATGGCAGTAATAACACCACCTCGGTGAGGACCAGACAAACAAGATGATGTCTGAAGCCTACAGGCCCCTCACAGGCTGAGTAATCAAGGGAGTGAGCACAGTGAGGTGGCTCACGGGTAGCACTGTAGCAACAGCCTACAAGAATGTAGGCTCAAAAGATATTCTGAATATCTTTTGAGTCTATGTTGTAGAGTGATGGGGGAAAGAGTTCCCAAATTGGAGACTGTTCACTGTGGAATATGGAGAGCCTGTGCTGAACTCCTGGGACTACAGAAACTACTAGAAAACAAAAGAAAATATCTAGGATAGGGCAGGCCTGACCCCATCACAGCTGGCCCTGGGCCTACGGACATTTCTTCAACATTCCTTGGCTCTTCTCTTTCTATATGGCTTGTGGCAGTGACTTCTTTGAAAAACTACTAGGGATAAAGAGAGAAAAGAGAACGTGAATGACTGTGAATTTCCCCATTACCTCTCAGAAAAACAGGTGGAAAGAGTGCATGCACAATGAACGGGGGAGGCAGTTGGATTACTAACTACGGAAAGGAAAGGAACAAATCAGAACATCTTGGGGTCCAGAAGCAACTGGAAATTTAGACCCCTTCTCTTGGTGGTTCTGCTTTTCTTCTTGGTTTCCTAACTCCTCGTTTTTTTTTTTATCCCCAAACCACAAACAACTCTAGTTGATAAGGAGCTGTGGGACAAAGAGAAGGCACAGAGGGAAGAGAAGCCAAAGCCCATCTTCATTACCAGCACTCCACTGCGGGGGAACTTGAAGCCAGTTCCTAAAACTTCACTCCTTGCTCCCCGCTTGCTCTTCTGTCTTGTCACCATTCATTTAAAGCTCCTTCCATTGATCTTTTAATGGAGTGACAGGATTAACCAATACTGCATGCCCTGTTGGCTCTGTGGATTGCTACATTAGCACCAAGCTGTGTTTGGCCAGGAGGCCTCTCTTTAGAGCCTCAGTGTTGGCCTTCCCCAACCAACCTCTCTTCTTTGCAAGGGTCAGTTAGATTGTATTTGTCTTCAAGGCTAATTAGTTAGCTTTATTTCTTACTTTAATTATATACTTTACAGGGAGAATCCATGGACAGATCACATGCAAAAAGACTGAGTTTTGGTTCTGTGGAAACTGAGCTGACTCTCTTAGAAAGTCTTCACAAATGTTAGCTGCAAAGAGGCTTTGCTTTTGGTGAGATGTGCCTAGGACGGTGTTGCAAGGGTGGGTGTTATAAAAATCCAGGTGAACTCTGCACCCGATTCTTTGATGATTGGGTTCAGGTTCTCTTTCTACTTTAAAGAGAGGAAAACTGAAAATCATAGATGAAGGATGTGTTTATGTAAGACAGAAGAGGCATAACTCCAATCAGCGGGTCCATATGTAGAGAACAGGCCCGGCCTCACATCAAAAGACGGGCACATGTGTGCACATTTATGCTTGAAGTTATATGAAGTGTTTATGGTATGTATGTTTTTTTTTTTTTTTTATCATTTCCCATTTTATCTGACATCCTGGAAAACTGCCAGTCGGTGGAGGATCAGACAGCTTGTTCCCAGACCATCTCCGGCTTCCATTCTTTCTCCTTTACGCTCTGGGCTCAAGCTCCTGTATATGTTTACTGTCTTTCCAAAATATTCTGTAACTTACTTTAAAACAAACCTCTGTTTCTCCCGGAGATTACTGTTCATCCTTCAGCGTTCTCCGTGTAGGGGTATTTACCGACCCAACCCTGAAATAGCTCAGGACTGAACCAGACGTGAAATGTCCTTGCTTCTCCTGCTCGGAGGTCCGGAACGCCATTCTTTCCAGTTCCCCAGAAGCCTTTCATGAAGACAGATGTGGTGCCGGTGTGCCACGCCTTTCCCTTCAAACCACTATGCTCACCAGCAGGCCGAGAAGCCAGCTCACACCCCCGCCTCCGAGATTAACGGCAGTGTCGAAGGGCTCAGTGCCTGGTGCAGATTGGGGGCGACCTCCCTCCTCCCGGCCCCCGGGGCTCCCCGCAGCTCCCTGCAGCTCCCCACAGCTCCCCGCGGCTCCCCGTGGCTCCCCATAGCTCCCCGCAGCTCCCCATAGCTCCCCGCAGCTCCCCATAGCTCCCCGCAGCTCCCCGCGGCTCCCCATAGCTCCCCGCAGCTCCCTATAGCTCCCCGCAGCGCCCCGCAGCTCCCCGCAGCTCCCCATAGCTTCCCATAGCTCCCCGCGGCTCCCCGCAGCTCCCCATAGCTCCCCGCGGCTCCTCGCAGCTCCCCATAGCTTCCCATAGCTCCCCACAGCTCCCCGCGGCTCCCCGTGGCTCCCCATAGCTCCCCGCAGCTCCCCATAGCTCCCCGCAGCTCCCCGCAGCTCCCCATAGCTCCCCGCGGCGCCCCGCAGCTCCCCGCAGCTCCCCATAGCTTCCCATAGCTCCCCGCGGCTCCCCGCAGCTCCCCATAGCTCCCCATAGCTCCCCGCGGCTCCCCACAGCTCCCCGCAGCTCCCCATAGTTCCCCGCGGCTCCCCATAGCTCCCCGCGGCTCCCCAATGCTCCCCACAGCTCCCCGCGGCTCCCCGCAGCTCCCCATAGCTTCCCATAGCTCCCCGCGGCTCCCCGCAGCTCCCCATAGCTCCCCGCGGCTCCTCGCAGCTCCCCATAGCTCCCCATAGTTCCCCGCGGCTCCCCACAGCTCCCCGCGGCTCCCCACAGCTCCCCGCGGCTCCCCATAGCTCCCCGCGGCTCCCCGCGGCTCCCCATAGCTCCCCGCGGCTCCCCATAGCTCCCCGCGGCTCCCCGCGGCTCCCCGCGGCTCCCCGCGGCTCCCCATAGCTCCCCGCGGCTCCCCATAGCTCCCCGCAGCTCCCCGCGGCTCCCCATAGCTCCCCGCGGCTCCCCATAGCTCCCCGCGGCTCCCCGCAGCTCCCCATAGCTCCCCATAGCTCCCCGCGGCTCCCCATAGCTCCCCGCAGCTCCCCGCAGCTCCCCACAGCTCCCCGCAGCTCCCCATAGTTCCCCGCGGCTCCCCATAGCTCCCCGCAGCTCCCCGCAGCTCCCCGCAGCTCCCCGCAGCTCCCCATAGCTCCCCATAGCTCCCCGCAGCTCCCCATAGTTCCCCACGGCTCCCCGCGGCTCCCCACGGCTCCCCACGGCTCCCCACGGCTCCCCATAGCTCCCCGCGGCTCCCCGCAGCTCCCCATAGCTCCCCATAGCTCCCCGCAGCTCCCCGCAGCTCCCCGCAGCTCCCCACAGCTCCCCACAGCTCCCCACAGCTCCCCACAGCTCCCCATAGCTCCCCGCGGCTCCCCATAGTTCCCCGCGGCTCCCCGCGGCTCCCCATGGCTCCCCATAGCTCCCCGCAGCTCCCCGCAGCTCCCCATAGCTCCCCACAGCTCCCCGCAGCTCCCCGCAGCTCCCCATAGCTCCCCGCAGCTCCCCATAGCTCCCCGCAGCTCCCCATAGCTCCCCATAGCTCCCCGCAGCTCCCCGCAGCTCCCCATAGCTCCCCGCGGCTCCCCACCGCTCCCCATAGCTCCCCGCGGCTCCCCGCAGCTCCCCATATCTCCCCGCAGCTCCCCATAGCTCCCCGCGGCTCCCTGCAGCTCCCCATAGCTCCCCGCAGCTCCCCGCAGCTCCCCACCGCTCCCCTTCCCGCTGCTCCCCGCAGCTCAGTCCGCTGCTCTCTGTCCACCCTCCGCTTCCCAGGCTGGCAGCACAGCCCCCTGTCCTCTTGTAGTTCGGAGCCTCAAGGACAAATGTCTTACCAAGAAATTGTAAGCTCAGATCTATGTTTGAAGACTGTGCACCGCGCACTGCTCTCGGCTCCGCTGGTTGGATTTTAAGCCACTTGGGGAAGTGACGGAATTGCACAGATGACCTTTGCGGTCTGGTGTCCACTGATAAGATGTAGACGTGCGGACCTGGTCAGCACACCTGCCGCCTGGAGGGGTGGCGGCCCAGCCCCGCCCAGCGGTGGACCACGGTGGCCCTGCCCCGCCCAGCGGTGGACCACGGTGGCCCTGCCCCGCCCAGCGGTGGCCCTGCCCCGCCCAGCGGTGGACCACTGTGGTAGAGACGCTGGATGGGAAAAAGGACTGGAATGCTTGGTCTGTCGCTCCAATGCTAGCTTGCTGTTTTTCTTCTCTTCTAATAGTTTCTCTCAGGCAGATCACATCGTTTACAGTTCAACTACTTAAAATATTGGTGATTTCTAAATCGATTTCTTTCGATCAAGCCTTTTGAACTATCTACCAACTATGCATGCACTCTCTCTTCTTACTTAAGCCCCTGAGATGGTTCTTTAAACCTGAATTTCTCTAGTGGCCGTCTCATTGATCTATCTCCAGCCTCAAAGCCATCTTTCCTATTGCTCCTACCGTGGACTTTCTGAAGTGCAGATTCTGTCGTTACATTGAAAGCACTCATTGTCTCCTGACGTAAGAGCATCTTTACCATAAAATAAAATTAAAAAAGAATAAAATTCACCTCACCTAGGGCTGTGTTCCAGTCAGTGCACCAGCCGCAAAGATTTTCCACATCTTTGGTGTTTGAGATGACCCCTTGGTCTGGAATCTGTCTCCTTTCCCTCCTGTCCTCCTCTCCCATGTCTTTTCATCTTTTCAGGCTCAGTGCAATCACCATTGTTTCCTTGGGGGGCCTGTGGGTCTTTCCTGGTCTATCCGAGGGGTGTCCTGTGTCTTTTTTGTTACCACTGGGTTTTGTTGGATTTGTTCATTTGCCTGAAGAGCCTCGTATCGATTGCAAGCTCATTATTAAACAGTTCCACGTGATGGCATTGTATAAATCCCTGTCAACAAGTTCCATGTTCTAAGGTCACCCTGACACTAAGACATGTGTACCTGGATCTAAAACATGTTTTATTACTTCTTTGAAAATGATAACATGGGGACAGACTTTTCTTTAAACATCTGTCATTTTTATGTCCTTGATTTTTTTGGTTATTATGCACTATTTTCATATTTGTGGTTTTTTGGGCCTTATTAGTTCTACCATGAAACTCTTACTTTTTTTTTTTTGGGGGGGGGGTCCAGTCATGGGGCCTGAACTCTGGGCCTGGGCGCTGTCCCTCAGCTCTTCAGCTCAAGGCTAGCGCTCTATCACTTGAGCCACAGCGCCACTTCCGGCTTTTTTCTTTTTGCTTATGTGGTGCTGAGGAATCGAACCCAGGGCCTCATGCATGCAAGGCAAGTGCTTTACCACTGAGCCACCTTCCCAGCCCCGAAACTCTTACTTTTAAACTGCTTTAATTAAAACGTTTTGTAAAACAAAATCATTGTAACTAGTGCTGAGATGCCAGGACTATTATTTGGCATACCCAGTAGAGAAGGTGACTGGGTTGTCCAGTGCGGAACATTTTTGGGACTTGAAAGGAGTGTCATTAATACTTCTATTTGGGCTAACAGCAGTAAACCAAGATTGCTTCAGGCAATGTGAAAATGCATAGTCCGTCCAATTAAATTGCAACTTTTACACACACATTTATATGCACACAACATTGTTTTCATTTTATAATGTCTCATGTTGAATGCCTTATGTGTAAAATCTTTAAATGCCTTTTCTTAAGCCACATAAATAAACATCAGTTGGAAGCAGATGGCATTTCTGTGGTTCAAATAACAAAGCACAGAGCTAGACTTATAACTCTGGGGAATGCATTTCTTCTCAGATACTTTCTCACTGCTGTCTCTGGGGCCCAGAGACAGGACAGGAACATCGAGCTTCATGAGCTATTTGGCTTCATGCCAGGGACATCACAACTTTGGAATTTTTCTGGTGGGCATCAGTTTTAAGCTGCTTTTCTTTTCTTCCTCTTCTCTTGCATAGCATTGCAGGGTCCTGAAGTTCTTTTCAAGAAGCACCGAGAGGAACATCTTGTTTTGCTAACCACAGTTTAGCAACTGTGCCATTTATTGGCCTCTTGGGAAACCACATTCTTGGATCATTATGATACCAATTAATTGATTTATTTTCTACTTACAAAAGATGTTTTTTCTTTTCTTTTTTGTTTTTGCAAAAGAGATACCTTAGTTAGAAGAAATGCTGAGTTTTATGGCATGGTAGGTAACACATATCTGGACCTTAATGCTCATAGCTGAATTCAAGGTCTTTACCACGGCCTTCAGTGCTCTGCTTGACCTTGGGGCCCCAGTTCCCTTTCTAAGCTCAACTCCTCTGTTCATTTCCCATCTCCCTTCCATCCACTGCAGCTACACTGCTGACCCGGTTTCTTCAGCAGGCCAAGGAGACACGGTGGGAGAGCCTTTATATTTCCTCTTCTCTGTGTGGGAAGTGCTTTGTGTCTAGATGTTTGTGCACACCCCCCCCCCCCAGCCCACTGCTCAATGCACTTGATAAAAAAATTCCTCATAATTTCTTTCATCTAAAACTGCCCAGCCCACCCTTTAAACACACACATGCACACATACACACACACGCGCGCACACACACACGCACACGCACACACGTTCCACCCTTCGCATTAGTTATGTTACGTACTGCCATTGTTGTTGGACAATAAGAGGACCTTGGGAAGGCGTAGCCCATGAGAATAGGGACTTGACTTTTTAAGCCCCCCAAATAGCCAGGTTTTCAGTAGTAATGAAGAGGTGGATTGTGTACCGCTGGCCTGGCAGGTGGTGGTCAGTTGGGCTGAGGTAAGGTGAAGGAGAATGTGTTGTTACAAAACCTTATGATCAAATAGGATCCGTAGGTCTGGCTGGGTCTTCAGTGGTTTTTACTCTATGTATATAGACCTGCTTTTCATCTCCCCTAAGGAATGGCTCTTCAGTCAACACCTTTTGTGGATGCCTTAGGTGATAAGCTTTGGTACTTAGGCTGAAAATCATGCTGGTTATTACCATGTATTACTTTTATTGGGCATTATAGGAAATTCAGGTCTGAGACTTGGCTTTAAAGCTATATGAAGCTCATCTTTTATCTTACAAGTCACTGAAGGAGTTGTGATTTTTATTTTTTAAATTTATTTTCTTATCTTTAAGTGGTTGTACCAGGGGCTCGATTCAGCATGTTAATTTATGCACGTAATGCATCTTGATTGGCTCCGCCCCTTTCCTCTCCCCTCTCCCATCTATCCCAACCCCCTTTCCCTCCAGTTATCTAGCTCTATTTTTGTGGTCTTTGTAATTAATTCTTAATTTATAATTTGCCACAGTCTCTGGTTTTCCTCCTACCTTCTGTTTTATTTCTTCTTTTTTCATTCTAACTGCTCATTAATATGTCTACCAGAGATAAACTTGGGAAGACAGAGGAGATAAAAACCTGACTCAGACTTTGAGGTGCTGTTTTGACTCAGTGTCAAGCTACCCTGGCTCATGTGGTATTTTCTGAGTTACTGTAGAGACTGTGCTTCTTCTGACTACCTTTTAGTTTGGTTTCCTCTTAACATGAGTTCTCTTTTTAATTACTTAACATTTGCTAAATAACACGACAGTTCTGTTCATTTCTACCATGTATATCTCATCATTTATCCCACCAGCTGTAGAGAATATTTGAGGCTTAGAGGTTTGGGATTTGCCCGTTCAGAGAAGGTGAGAACACTGTGTCTTTCTCTCGGGTGGAGAGCCTCACCGTTTGCGATGGCTTTCCACCAAGCCTCCCCTTGTCCCTCCCCTCTGTGAGCACGGGATGTGATACATCTCATTTCCCTCTCCATAGCAACTGTGCTGTCCCCACAGGTCTGCTTCTCCGCAAAGGATTACTAGGGATTACTCTGAGGGTGGGGATGCTGGTTAATTCACAAAAAAGGGAATCAATGTTGTGAATGCATTTGTGAACAGTGTTCTCATTATTGCAACCGAGTTTCTAACACGTGGCCAGTAGTGGAAGGTTTATAGCTTTTTGGGAAAAACAGGCCTCTATCAAGAAGCCATTTGGTCTTGTGAATGGGAGGTGTTTTTCTCTTTTCTGTGTGTTGTTTGTTTCTCCAATGATGTTGGTATTGCTCTAGGAACAGACAGTTACCTAATGACCTGAGTGTTGCTTAAGGAACCGAATTAGTTACTTGTGAAACTAAAAAAGCTTGCCGGAGAAACCTAATATCCAGGCCCTTAGGATCCAATTAATATTTAGTCAATTTTATAAGTGTGTAGTTTTTATTGAATAGAAATGTCTTTTAAGTCATTTTTTCTGTCTAGAGAAAAATATGGCCCATGATAAAATTTTATATTGAGGTCTCACCAAAATAATTATATACTACCGTAAATAACACTTAAAAATACACATAATTAAAGTGTGTTTTCTAAATTGTGTTTTAAAAATTGTAATGTTGCTTTCGTTCAGGCATAGGTCATTAAAGTTTCCCTTAGAATTTAATACTTCAGGTTTCGAGTTTGAGCGTCAAATACACTATATCATTTTACCATTGCATCTTCATTGTTTAGGAATAGTCAAATAATTTGAATAAGAACCTGGGCCCAGGAAATTTACCACTTAACAGATGTGCAGTTCTGACTGATAATGTCACTATCCTGCAAGCATTAAACCCTAAAGGGACTTTTCTCTTGGAAGTATTAGGTTTGAATTCATGCTTGCTGGGCAGCAGGAGCTCAATCATGAGAGCCTGTGAGAGGTCTTTTGATGGCCGGTGAAGCCATTTGTGTGTGTATATGTGTACATGTGTGTGTGTGTGTATTTTTCTAAAGAATATTTCTGTGAGCCTGCCACTCAAGATGATAAAGTTTTAAATAACAGGTACAATGACAGAACCGAGCACAGAACAGGTACAGTGGCAGAACTGAGCACGGAACAGGTACAGTGGCAGAACTGAGCACGGAACAGGTACAGTGGCAGAACCGAGCACAGAACAGGTACAGTGGCAGAACCTAGCACAGAACAGGTACAGTGGCAGAACCGAGCACAGAACTGGCTGAGGACAGTTGACTAATATGTGAATTAAGAAATAGAAAATTATTATAACCAATAGAAAAGCCATAGTTCCTTGGTCTTATATGAATCAATTCATCAAATATTTAAATAGTAGAGGTTTAAATGATGGTGTTTTTTAGATCAATATTATTTAGGCAGTCATGATTAGAATTTTGATAACTTAGCAAAAAACTCCTCTCAAACCACATTGCTATAATCATAGAGTTTTATATAACTGTTCTTTTTGTTGTTGTTGTTTTGGTCATGGGGCTTGAACTCTGAGCCTGAGCGCTGTCTCTCAGCTCTTTAGCTCAAGGCGAGCACTCTACCACTTGACCCACAGCACCACTTCCGGTCTTCTGGTAGTTAATTGGAGATAAGAGTCTCATGGACTTTCTTGCCTGGGCTGGCTTTGAGCCGTGCTCCTCAGATTTCAGCCTCCTGAGTAGCTAGGATGACAGGCGTGAGCCACTGGTGCCCAGCATTATGTAACTGTTCTTATGAAAGCAGGATACACATGTATAAAGTTTTTCTAGTACTTGAAGTATGTCTTTGATTGAGACCTCAACCAAGTAAGGTATACTGTTGAGAAGTGGATTTCTCTCATGCTTGTTTTCAAAGCAGTGGGTAACTACCCTTAAGAAAACAGCATGGAAACAAATGCAGCGTATGTAAAATCACTCCAGTCCTGACATAAATCAGCTTTATAACAAGATAACGCCATAGGCTTTTAATTCAGTGCCCAGAATAAAAATGAATTACAGATTTAAATGATTGAAGAAAGTCAATTGAACCTTAAATTTGGACCAGAGAAGAGAGATGAGAGGTTGAACTAAGCAAACAAGCAAAAGGCCACAGAGACCGGGCAGCGTGGCTCCCACATGAGTTAAGGGGGCTGGGGGAGGGGGGGTGGTGGGGGGTGGTGAGGGGAGGGCGGTGGGGGAGGGGGGTGCTGAGGCTTCAGCAGGAATAATGCTGAACTGCAGTGGCACCGTCTTCTCTTCTTCCTGGACATGTCTAGGAAGAACTGGGCTTCGCATTTGAGAACCATCATTAAAGCCAACATTTTTGAGTTTTCTGTTCTCATAACCCAGATCAGCCAGCTAGCAGATACCTATTGTGATGCCATCTTTCAGTAACATCCACATTTATGCTGCTGCGTGTCTTTAATGGCCTTCTTTCTACTCTCCATGGTATGGTTCCCCCCCCCCCCCCCATACTAGGGCTTCAACTCAGGGTCTTGGTCTCCTTTAGCTTTTCTACTCAAGGCTGGTGCTGATGCTTCCACTTGAGACACACAACCACATCTGGCTTTTTAGTGATTGATTGGAAAGAAAAGTCTCAGGGGATTGATTGGTTGGCTCTGGACCTTGATCCTCACCTCTGTCTCCCGAATAGCTGGGAGCTCCAGCCTAGCTTTAGTGAGGGGCTATGGCGGATTTCCTTCCAAGTAAAATTGAGTCCAGGGATAGAAGCGTGGAAATACGCACTCATACTCACACACACACAGACACACACACTCACACACACTCACACTCACACACACACAACTCACACAGACACACAGACACAGAGACACACACTCACATACACTCACACCCACACACACTCACACACACAACACACACTCACAGACATACACTCACACACACAGACACACACAATCACACACCCTCACATATTCACACACACTCACACTCTCCTTACTCACACACACACACACGCAACACACTCACACCCACACACGCACACACTCTCCTTACTCACACAACTCACACACGCATGCACACTCACATACACTCTCCTTACACACTCCCACACACACACTCTCCTGGTCCTTTCTCCAAGGACAGCAGATGGGAGGCATTTTTGGATGACTGTTTGCCGGGACCCCGTCACTTGGCCTTCCCCTGGCTTACTGGGGTCTCTCGCCTGCACAAACATTTACGCTGCTGCTGTGGGGTGGTTTTAAAAACCACCCCGTGCTGTGGTGTGCTCCCTGAACGTTTCGGAAGCATCCCTCCCCCCTTCGCAGCGCACGCCCCTCGTCTCCAGCTGCCACGCGCGTGTGACCGCTGACCGCGTGTCCCGAGTCCCAGCCTGGTGTGAGTGGGCTCGAGCGGGCGGCCAGATCGCCGCCAGCAAGCCGGGCACTGCGGCCTCTGCCAACCCTCCTCCTCTCTGAAGGACTCCTCTGCCTCTGAGTGTTCTCAGTGTCAAGCGGGCCTCTGAGGCGCTGGACTCACCCCGTGGGACGCATCCATACTTGGACGTGCAGGCTCCACGCACACCGCGCGTGGTTTGTGGAAACGGCTTGCACGTGAGCCACGTCCGCTCCTCAGGGAGGGCCTGGAGGGTTCGAGAGAGCCCAGAGCTGGCTGCAGAGGTGCCACGCACACACCCGGGATCTTGTGCTTGGTCATTCTGTTCTAGAAATACCCGGGGACCCGAGCAGCTGCCTCTCAGCGGGCGTTTTTCTTGCTTCCTGCGAGTGTGGGGGAGTGCAGGCTGCAGTTCTACCCGGGAGGGCCTTACGCTACGGCGTCGAAGGAGACTGTAGTATGTGTTATGTATGCTTGTGTTCAGTTTCATCTTTAATAGCCTGATTTTTCTTTCTTTCTGGATTGTATTATGGACACATTTCCATCTTATTTGATCGTATTTGAAAATGTGATTTGAGATGACCCCTTGGCATGTCATAGGCGGGTCGATCTACTTTCATTTATTTCACATCATTGGATACTTAGTACCTTACAGTCATTGTGGCTGTGATCAGTGCTTTATCATTGATCATTTTGCAGAGTAATTAGGTTGAAATATGTGCATGTGTGCACATGTGTGGACTTCTGAGATTCTCCTACAGATTGTCAAATTGCTTTCTAGAAAGATTGTTCTCATTGACATTCCTTCAAAAAGTTTAAACTAATCTCAGTCTTCTTTGACCTGTCATTTTATAAAAATAATTGGAGCAATTTCCCTACAAGCTCCATTATTTTGATTACTTTTCCACTTTCCTGTTTTTCTTGTGTTTATTGACCATATATGAATGAAACCACACTATTTGCCTATTTTACTGAGACACAAGCATTACTCTCATATGGTGGAATGGCTTTCCTATCATAATTTGTAACCGTTGGCCTGGAACAAGCCATGGAGGTCTCTATTGTTTCCATTTCTTCTGCTCTACTTTGTCCATCCTGGCCAAAGTCATGGTCAGTTTCCACCTGAATTATGTGTGCCAGGACTGCAGGATTGACCAGCCTTTCCTCTGTTTACACCCGGCTTGGCTTCAGCCCGTCCTCCCCACCCCGGCCGGCACTGACCTGACTTTCCTCCTCTCACCGCTCCGTGTCCCCGAGGCTTCATCCTCGGCAAGGTGCCCCCTCCACACAGCTGCACTGGGCGTTTTGATCCGACCCTCACATCGGCCTGCTCCTTTGTCGGAGACTGAAGACAGTAGTCATTAATGGACTCAGTTTGGCAAGTCGCGTTTGGAGCCGTTGGCTGCATACTCTAGGTGGGCACGCAAGTGGCATGCATTATTTCTAGAGCTTTACAAAACTATGTGCCCTTGCAATCTGTTTAAAAGTTCAGGTGGTCTCTTGGTGGTTCATGGGAAGGATCCTGCTCGAAGGGGTGAGGCTGCAGGCTCCGAGTCGAAGCCATGGCGCACTGTTTATGATGCGGTCTTGGCCGAGTTACCTACGCTGTTTGTGCTTTGCTCTTCCCCAGGCAGCGCATAATTAGATGGGTTTCTTCGGATTGTTACCCGTCTGCGAGTCACTCCTCCTCACCCTCTTCTCCAGCTGTGTCTCCCTGGGATTTCAAGTGCCAGCTCTGCAGAGCAGGTCTGGACAGCATCTCGGTTCCCGCTCTGCTTCCAGGGCATAGCTCTGCCGGTTTTGAGGTGGAGTTGCCAGCAGATGGTGGCTTGGGGGTCTGTTCCCTCACCCTCTTGTTCGTTACAGGAATTCAACCTGCTGTGCCATTGTTTTAGAGTTGTAGCGAGTATCTTCCGTAACATATCATAATGTGGCTCTGCTTCTTTTTTGTTTACAGTCTAGTGTTCCAAAGACCGTGTTAACATTCAGACCTGTTTTCTTGACAGCTGGCAAACTTCCCCAGACTTTGTGAGGAAACAGAAAGAATTGTGGCTAACCACATTCGCGATCGTGAAGGGAAGACCAAAGACCAGGTAAGAGGGCTCCCTGGCGGCAGGCTCTGTGGGAGGGGGAGTTCCGCCTGCACCGCGGGTCTCCACGCCTGGAAAAAGATCGGTACAGTTATTTCTGCTTACTTCGACACGAATTATAGACAGTGTAACTATTCTAATATTTTGTCCAGGCCAAAATGTAAAAAAAAAAAAAAGGAACATTTAGAAGAGTGAAATTTGAATGCAGTGGTAGGATTTCTACTACTTTTTTCTTCCGTCTTCCATGAAAATCACATGCAGCAAGCTTAGCATTTATATGACCTTGTAATGATGTTTAATGGCCCCAGGGTTTGCATTCATGGCCTTGTGCTTCGGCTGGCTCTGATGGCACTATCCCATTTGAGCCATTCCTCCAGCTGGGCTTCTTTTTGCTTATTTTGGAGATGGGGTCTTACAGACTGTTCTGGCTGGGCTGGCTTGGAATACTGACATTACAGGGCCCAGCCGCCCAAGTAGCTAGGATAAGAGGCGTGAGCCGCCACCTCCGGGCCCCGTGGCTCCCAGCTCTGAACGAGCGCACGCGCAGGAGCCAAAATGTTACACAAAACAAGTCAACGCGACAGGAACAGCTTTCTGTCAGCATATCCATAGAAGCCCTGATTGAAAACCGCATTCAAGAAGTGATCTCTTAAACATTTCTATTTTTAAGTGTATGTCATTTGCAAGGAGCAGCCATGAAATTGTCTTCTAAACTTTTATGTTCTGGACACATGATTTTTTTTTTTTTTTTTTTTTTGGGTCCGATCGTGGGCCTGGGCGCTGTCCCTCAGCTCTTCAGCTCAAGGCTAGCGCTCTACCACTTGAGCCACAGCGCCACTTCCGGCTTTTTTCTTTTTGCTTATGTGGTGCTGGGGAATCGAACCCAGGGCCTCAGGCATGCAAGGCAAGCGCTCTACCACTGAGCCACCTTCCCAGCCCCATGGACACATGATTTTTAAGTGAGGCTAATTCACTGAAAACATGAAGGACTGTGTAAAAAATACTGTTGCATTCAAGTGGTCTTTCCACAGTAGCGAGGCCTTGGGATCCTCCTCCCTTTGGCAGCATAGCTGCTCATGTGGTGCTGGTGGGGCAGCCTTGACTCCACAGAGCCGCAGCTGCCCTTGTGCCGCTCATGCGCGGCCTTGGACTGTTTTCTGCTGTACAGGTGTTGGGATGTTGGCCTCCATGAGTTAGTTTTTCAAGCTTCCGTGAATCTCAGAGGAGCTGAGAGGAGGAAGGGAGCGATAGAGCAAAGGAAGCAAAACCATCAAGAAAGGAAAAGAAACCCATGATGGAAAGAGGGATGCGCACACAGAGACAGGCCACGAGGCCTCGAGGTGGAGGCCTGCGGATGGGAGGCCACGGGGGGGGGGGGGGGGGAGAGCCCCGTGCGCGGCGTGGTGGCCACCGCTGCTCGGCTTGAGCCGCAGGGCTCTCGCTTCCTCTTCTGATCGCCGCGTCGGTAATACTCACTTCTCTACCGTGCACACTCCCATAGCTAACAGGAAGTAGAAAAGCAGACTCAGGAGAGAACATACATACCCGTGCAGTGACAGCAAGCCTGCGCAGGATACAGAACCCAAACAAGTGGTCTTCCCATGCCTGCTGCCCTGGCATTGCTGGACTGTAAAACCCAGGTTCTTAAAGATAGACTGCATACTTGACCTTGAGTAAACCAGCTATTGTTTAATATGCAAATGACGATAGGAACGATTTAGCTCTTAGGGATGCAACGTAAAATTAATATTGAGGAAGTCGTCTGATTATTATTTGACTATCCCTAAATCGGTTGACGTCTTCGCAGAGGTTTTGTCTTTACTAAAATGACAAATGCAGATGTACAGTGCCGTCTGAAGTAACGCAGTCTCAGAGCACAATTTATTGGTGGCTGGCAGCAGTATGGTTATGGTGACTTGTTGTGACTTCAACTAGACAGTGGTGTCTTGTAGAGTGATTAGGATAAGAGTGGTTTCCTTCAAGCTGGGATTTGGTTGTTCTTCTCAGGCTAAGAGCCAGGCCCGTTCCTGGGCTCCAGGTCAAGTCCTAAATCACATACACGCTCTTGCTTTTGTCTGTCCTCAGTATGCTGGGAAAATATGCAGGGGTGGAGAACCACTCAGGGTTACTCGGAGGCAGCCAGGGTTCTTACCAGCCAGGATGGCTGTGGTCGCGTCGGGGGGATACTGGCGGCATTGCTAACATGGTGGACTTGGAATTCAGAGAGCTTGACTTTGAGTCCAAGCTCTACCATTTAATTTTTAGGGAACCTCTGACCAGCTCTCCAGTTCTCACCCTTCATCCTTAGAATAGTGAGGGTAGTTAACACACAGTCATTTTGTGAAGATGAAATGAAGCAATTTAAGTATAGATCACGGCTCTTAATTAATTTCCATTGTACCTGGTGTTGTCCTTCAAAATGGTATGATCCATGCACATATGAGGAAGAGCTGCCTTATTCTGGGGAGACTGTCTTCCATCTCTGACTATGGTGTGTTAATTAATCCATCCTCCCGTCCAGGGATTAGGAACGGGACAGTTGTTGAAAGGGAATCGGAGTGAAGCCCTGCTTGCTCTGACAGCTATCAGCTGCCTCCAGAAGCATGTCACTCTGGGTAGATCTCCCATTTGAATTCTGGACTCTGGGCTGTGTGTACTTGAGAAGCATCTGCTCAGACAGTGATCTGTTTCCTAATGCTTCTATGAACTCCGAATCCCTTTAAGGCATTCTTACAGCCCCCTCCCCCCTTTTAAAGAAAACAAAAGACAAATTATTAACTACTTCTCAGGAAACTATGGCAGATCCTTCAAAGTTCAACATAGGAAATCACACGCCTGTGAGTTGTTTTTCTTAGAAGGGTTTGGAGCATCTATGTGCACCGAGCCTTCTTCTTGTTTCCATACATGGAGCTGCATGTTGAAGTGGTTGATGTTGAGGGTGATTACTGCTATCAGGAGGAGCTTTACTGGTTTTCAATTAAATCTCCAGTAACTGTGCCTGAAATCACAGGGAGAAACTCTGAGAAAGTGAGAAATGAGGGGGGAAAAATAGTGTTTTCTTTCTTAGCCGCACATGTGACCTGGCCCCTTTCCTAGGGTGCACGCAGACTCCCAGTTTCCAGGAATATGAATGAAAACAGCCATCACTTTTTATGTGTTCTTTCCCTGTTTTCCTACCCTGCAGTCCAAGTTACTGTGTGTGAGTGGCCAAGTTTCTTGTGACAACCTTTGGTTGGTGGTGTTGAGAATTATGTAGACACGTCTTCCTTATGTTGGCGGTAACTTATTGGTATTTAAATATTACAGTGTATAAAATCCTGGCCAAATAGTTTAGGGAACATAATATTTACCAGAATCTTATTTTATTGTTGGGAGAAGAGAGACAATATTATAACCGAGCTAATGATAATTATTCCTCCCAACTCTTTAGTTTTCTCCAAGAGCTAAAATTATATCCAGTAATATGACAAAAGTATGGACTTACTGATCCAGCAGTCCCCATATCTTGCCTTTATTTTTAGCAGTGGGAATGGATTCAGGGTTTTTAGGGAAAGTTCTGTTGTAACTCTCAGCAGGAACCTGTCAGATGATGCCTGATATGGCCGTGAGGCCTCAGAGTCTCATAGCAGGAGCTAGCGGATACGAATTAATAACAAGTGGCCACATACTAGTTACATGGGAATAAATGGATGCCTTTAAAACCAACTGTTGTTGAAGCTTGGCAGATACAACATTAGAGCTGAGGCATTATTGAGCACTATTATGTGTAATGCGCTGGGGTCTGGAAATAAAATGGGGACTAAGAGTCGCACTGTTCCTGTCTGCTCTTGTCCTGCAGTCCTAGAGGGAAGGAAATACCAAACAGAAAGTTAGAGAAGTATTAACTACATTTCTGGGAAACACCAAAACAACAACAACATAAAACTCAGAGTATAACACATGTGCTATGATCTGGAGACAGAGTCACAGCACAGCTCCTGGCCGTGGGTGGGAGGAAGGGTGATTGGTGGTGGTTTTTCCAAGGAAGCGCCGCTGGGAAGTGTGGGATGAGTACGTCAGAGAGCGAGCTCTTCCTGTCGTGACTCTGGTGAAGGTACACATCATGTGACGTTAGCCATTGGAGAGGAGAGCTGCCTGTTCAATTCATTTGTCCCTTCATTGATTGGATTATTTGCTCTTTAGGTGTCCGTTTTTTCAGCTCTTTATTTATGCTCAGTACGAATTCCTTATCAGAGGAATCAGAGGAATCGGTGGCACAGATACTTTCCCCATTCTGAAGGTTATCTTCTCGCTCTGCTCATTTCCCCCTCTGTGCTGTGCAGCAGCATTTCAATCTTAGGCGACTCCACTGGCCGGTTCTTACTCTTTCCTATCGGAAGCCATTGCCTCTGCCTGTTTCAGCAATGCAGGGTCGGCCCGCTCTGTTGGATGAGGCTCTGACAAGCCCAGGACTTCCGGCGGTGGAGTGTTGTGCGGCCGCTCAGGCGCGGCAGCTCAGCAGTCATCCTGGGCTCCGGGGATGTCTCTCTGCTTTACAAAAAGTAGGGCAAAAGTGAAGATAATTTTCCTAAGCAAAACATAGGCACAAAATGTGTTCAAGGGATAAAGCAAGACTTGAGGTTTGTTGAGAAGGTGGTATGTGTTGAGTGAACGTGGGAAAGCCTTACGAGAAACGGGACTCGAGTGTGTGCGGCGCAGTCCCAGCCTGAGCCGTCTGGAGTGTCCACAGTGTTTGTACAGAGCGGTCTCCTTCGCACCCCAAAGTGCTCATCATCGTCATTGCAAGCTCACTGAACAGAGCCAAAGGGTGGTGTCCTGGAGGCGTTTAGACGCCATTCTCCTATGTTTTTCCCTGTCAACAAGTCCTAGCATGCTAGGAAAAGCGAGATATCAGAGTAAAAGCAGGAAGAGGAGCTAAGTGGTGAAGATCTCTGAAAAGAAACCCTTTCTTTTTCTGGGCTTGTTTGTGGTCCCCTGTTGTTCCCGCAGGCCCTGATGTGGGGCCTGGGACACAATGATGGTCTCCGTACCAGACATGTAAACGTAACCATCACCTCTCTGCTCTGAGTACTGCTAAGGATTCCAGCGGAAGGTGGCGGAGGACAGTGAGTGCTAACACCGATGGAAAGGAGGGAGATGTAGCTGCTGTTTTCCTGTTAAATAAAGTCAGGCCTTCCTTGCCAAGGCTAGTCTGGCGCTTGCTGTGTGTCTAGGCTGATCTCAAACTCTCAGTCTACTGCCTTTGTTTCTTGGGTGGTTTGCGCCGCCTGCCCAGCGTGGTTACTGTTTTGGTTTGATAATGAGGCTGCCGACGTGAAGGAGGCTCCACATTTGCTCACAGACAGCGTGTCTGAGTTGGTTGATGAGGAGCTTCTCCTGGTTACCTAGAGTGAGCTTAAAGAGGAGAGAAAGGAGAGGAAAACAAGAGCTCACACAGCAGACACATGCGTGGCCTTCGTCTGGACATCATGGCTACATTTTAGGGGATTAGCGTCATTCTAGGCTCTGTTAGCAGAGTCCTCACACTTACCTTCCTGCTGACTCAGAGTCTAAAGTATGACTAATGAACAAAAGTCATGTGACTGGGTTCTCATCAGGAGACACTCTAGAAATTAAATACTGATAATTCATAGGCAAGTACTGAAATGAACGTCTGGAAAATTTTAAGATGAATTGTCACAGCAGTGTTTGTGTTTGTTTGATTTCTAGGTGCTGCTGTTGATTGACATTCAAGTCTCCTACATCAACACCAACCATGAAGACTTCATTGGCTTTGCAAAGTAAGCATGGGGAACACTTGATGCCACGTGCATTCCTCTCGCTGGTTTGTCTGCCACACACACTGTGAATTTCTACTACACTCCGCCACCTTCGGACAGGACAGCGTCTGTCCTCCCTAGCCTTGGTCAGTCACTGTCCGCTTGATAAAGCTCTATATTGGCTTTATTATGCAGCACGCAGGGCCCCCTGTGCTGTAGACCCTCACTGTTGTTATATGACCCACAGCTTACTTGCACTCCCGTCAATAAGGAGAATAGATGCACCTTAAAAAGTGTTGGGTGGGTGAGAACGTGGGAAAGGGTGACCTTCACTGAGAGAAACTCATAGCCGGGTGTGGTGGCACATGCCTGTAGTCCTAGCTACTCAGGAGACTGAGATCCTGCCAGTCTAGGCAGGAAAGTCTGTAAGGCTCTTATCTCCAATAAACCACTCAGAAAACGGGGAGTGGCGCTGGGGCTCAAGTGGTAGAGCGCTAGCCTTGAGCTGAAGAGCTGAGGGACAGTGCCCAGGCCCAGAGTTCAAGACACACAACTGACAAAATAAAAAGGATAAACTCATAAACTGCTTTGTTAAGTGGCAAGTCCTCTGCACAACTACCTAAAGATAATAAGTTTTAAAAAAGAAAAACATTTCAAGGAAGAATTCCTCACATTAATTTGAAATATTAAGTACAATCTACAAGTTCTAAGTCAATTAGACTTTCTTAAATCGGAACATAGAGGCCTTAAAAGATCCTAACTAGACTCAGATATAATCTGTTAGGATGAACATTTTTTAGTAAAAATTTCTCTTTTTCATGTAATTTATATATACATCTCTCTATTGCTATTCCTCACAGTAATTAGCACATAGACATTATAGCTAGTTATTTTTGGTCAATTATTGATCATGTGATGTTTGTAAGACACTGAACTCCTGGCTGGTTGTCAGAACTTGTTATATTAAAAAAAAATCTCATTTCTAACTCTTAAAATGAGTGCAAGTGGTTTAAACTTCAAGTGCAGACTACTTTATATTAAAGATAAAATATGAGCCTAGGAGTTTTACTTGAACTCTCTATTTAAGAGTAGGGACAATTAAAAAATAAGGCACAACAAACAGATTGTCAAACTAATTGGTTTTTATTACATCCTAACTTAGAAGATACAGGTCTGTAGACCACAGCGATGTAAACAAAATGGTAGCCTGAGAAGTTTCTAGACCTTTCTGGTCGGGGAGTGTCCCATTTACCTAACAGAAAATGATCTCATTCTCTAGTCTCTAGATGGCGTCAGTCTATTTGGCATTCAGTGTCTCCTTCTGTCAAGGAGTAGCTTAGATTTCTCTCACGTATTATTAGTAAACGTGTTAGCAAATAGTGGTGAATATTTTTCTCTTGTCTAATTGTCCTTTTAGCCAAGCTGCCTACTCCGGCCAGGTTTCTGCTACACAGGTGCTTCCCGTACACCTGCCCTGCCTGTCTCCACGACTGTGCTTCACATACACCTGCCCTGCCTCAGTCTCCACGACTGTGCTTCCCGTACACCTGCCCTGCCTCAGTCTCCACGACTGTGCTTCCCGTACACCTGCCCTGCCTCAGTCTCCACGACTGTGCTTCCCGTACACCTGCCCTGCCTCAGTCTCCACGACTGTGCTTCACGTACACCTGCCCTGCCTGTCTCCACGACTGTGCTTCACATACACCTGCCCTGCCTCAGTCTCCATGACTGTGCTTCACATACACCTGCCCTGCCTCAGTCTCCACGACTGTGCTTCACATACACCTGCCCTGCCTCAGTCTCCACGACTGTGCTTCACATACACCTGCCCTGCCTCAGTCTCCACGACTGTGCTTCACGTACACCTGCCCTGCCTCAGTCTCCACGACTGTGCTTCACGTACACCTGCCCTGCCTCAGTCTCCACGACTGTGCTTCACATACACCTGCCCTGCCTCAGATTCCACGACTGTGCTTCACATACACCTGCCCTGCCTCAGTCTCCACGACTGTGCTTCACGTACACCTGCCCTGCCTCAGTTTCCATGACTGTGCTTCACGTACACCTGCCCTCTCTCCCAGCCCCCGTGGCGCTTGCCGTTTGGATTGCCCATTCTCCTTCATAAAATTACACAGACCACAGACACTACGTCTGGAAAGATCTGAGAATTTCTTACAGATCTTCCAGTGGTCAGTGAGCTCCACGTAGCCTGGGCCACACTGCCTCCATGCGTTCCATTTGAAATGGTAGGAGTACTGACTGCTCTTCACGGTGTTTTCCTTCTGGCTTACAAATATCAGGTTTTTCCTCAAAAGGGCCGATGTAGTTGCAAGCATGACGCAAAGTCTTTAAAGTTACAGGGATGTTGCTGGCTGCCTTGTTGAGTTTGAGGGGGCCGGTGGAGCAGGCATCTCCTCCCTTTGGAAAGTGTACCACGAATCTAACCAGTATCCTGCTTTTAATCTTACCCTTTAAAAATATTCTTTTTCCTGGGACTGGGAAAGTGGCTCAGTGGTAGAGCCCCTGCCTTGCATGCATGAGGCCCTGGGTTCGATTCCTCAGCACCACATAAGCAAAAAACTGGAAGTGGTGCTGTGGCTCAAGTGGTAGAGCGCTAACCTTGAGCTGAAGAGCTGAGGGACAGCGCCCAGGCCCAGAGTTCAGGCCCCATGACCGGACCCCCCCCCTCAAAAAAAATTCTTTTTCCTTGATCTCTCCCTCTCTCTGTCCCTCCTCCTATCCCTCCCTACCTCCCTCCCTCCCTCCCTTCCTCCCTTCCTCCCTTCCTTGCTTCTCTCGCTCCCTTCCTTCCTTCCTCCCTCCCTCCCTCCCTCTCTTCCTTCCTTCCTTCCTTCCTCTCTTCCTGCTTCCTTCTCTCCTCCCTTCTTTCCTTCCTTCTGTCCTTCCCTCCCTCCCTCCCTCCCACCTTCCCTCCTTCCTTCCTTCCTTCCTTCCCACCTTCTCTCCCTCCCTCCCTTATTTCCCTCCCTCTTTTCCCTTCCTTCCCCTCCTCTCTTTCTCCATCACTTTCTTTCCTTTTTTTCTCTTTTGATGGGCTAGAGTTTATCCCCCCTATAAATAAATTTCAATATTTTCTACTTCAGAAACTGTAAGTTTACTAGGTTTTCAAAGGCACATCGATTTTAAAAAAAATGTAATACTTTCAAACATGGTTTTCTGATGTGTTTTCCTGTGCTTCCTTTAACTACCCCCATGATATTTGGGAGAAAAAGAATTGTTAACTCTGTTCTAGAAATCCAGCAATTCTTACCTCTCATCTTGCTAAGCTTTCTGTTAAAGGACTGGTCTGTAGTTAGCAGTTTGCTTGTTTTCCCAGGATTTTGGCAGGGCATTTTAGCCTTTCCGTGTGTGTGTGTGTGTGTGTGTGTGTGTGTGTGTGTGTGTGTGTGTGTGTAGTGTATCAAATGAAACACATAATGCCTGTTGATATTTTCAGAAGACAGTCGTTCTATGGAAACTCGTTAGTCTGCTGCCTCTCTAGTTTTCTCCTCTTTCTTCTTCCCCTCCTCCTCCCCCTCTTCCTTCCTGTACACACATACAGACCCAAGAATGTTGCCTAGATGTACTATTTTACTTCATAAGGAAATGCATAGCAACTTACATAAGATTGCTACTGGAATATTCTAGTTGCTCATACTGTTTCCAAAGATGATAGGTTTTGTGAGCATATTGTTAGTGTACATGTCCATGGAGGTCAGCATATTGTTAGTGTACACGCTCATGGAGGTCGGCGTATTGTTAGTGTACATGTTCATGGAGGTCGGCGTATTGTTAGTGTACGTGTCCATGGAGGTCGGCATATTGTTAGTGTACGTGTCCATGGAGGTCAGCATATTGTTAGTGTACATGTCCATGGAGGTCAGCATATTGTTAGTGTACACGCTCATGGAGGTCGGCGTATTGTTAGTGTACATGTCCATGGAGGTCGGAGTATTGTTAGTGTACATGTCCATGGAAGTTGGCGTATTGTTAGTGTACGTGTCCATGGAGGTCGGCATATTGTTAGTGTACGTGTCCATGGAGGTCAGCATATTGTTAGTGTACGTGTCCATGGAGGTCAGCATATTGTTAGTGTACACGCTCATGGAGGTCGGCGTATTGTTAGTGTACATGTCCATGGAGGTCGGAGTATTGTTAGTGTACATGTCCATGGAAGTTGGCGTATTGTTAGTGTACGTGTCCATGGAGGTTGGCGTATTGTTAGTGTACGTGTTCATGGAGGTCGGCGTATTGTTAGTGTACGTGTCCATGGAGGTCGGCGTATTGTTAGTGTACGTGTCCATGGAGGTCGGCGTATTGTTAGTGTACGTGTCCATGGAGGTCGGCGTATTGTTAGTGTACGTGTCCATGGAGGTCGGCGTATTGTTAGTGTACGTGTCCATGGAGGTCGGCGTATTGTTAGTGTACGTGTCCATGGAGGTCGGCCTATTGTTAGTGTATGTGTCCATGGAGGTCGGCATATTGTTAGTGTACGTGTCCATGGAGGTCGGCAGCATCTTCCAGTCTCTCCTTCCAGCCTGCTCGGATCAAACCCACCTCCCTTTGGCAATACGCTAGTAGTCACTCTGGACGATAATGTTGTGTACTAAGACTCAGAGGTAAACGTTCTTTCCATTTGTGTTCTGGGTTGGAGTATGTTTCAGTGTGACACAGGATGGTTTTGAAGATGAAGAAATGTTCATTTCAAAATCACTTTGAAGGGTTGTGGTATTTTCTGTGCTTTCAAAAATTAAAAAAATATGGTTGTAGCTATAAATTTTAAAGTTGGCGGGGACGCTGCTTCCATCAAGGAAGAAAAGTCAAGCCAATTTGAAGACAATTATGTAAGTATTTTTTTTCAGTTCCAAAGATAGAAAATGAAGGTCTGGGGTTGAGGGAGGAATCGGCATTGTTTAATGAGCTGTTCAGAGTTGCCTTGGGGTCCCCCTGGCAGGTTTGCAGAATGGTGATGTATTTTGTATTTTACACATTTTTTTCTAACCAACTAGGATGATTTTTTTGTTCTAGAAATTTTTTGAATATGAAAACAAACCACTAAAATGAGATGAATAGGATATTTAGTTTTAGAATAGTGTTCGGGCCTTCTTAAAATCCTTTTTATCATAGAATGTCTTCTGCCGTGTGCGTGTGGATTTTTCTTTCTCAGCCTCTCAGTCGTTTATTGAACATGGAGCGTAAAATACGTGCCATGTGTAAAAGGCCTGAGTAAGCTTTGCTGTAGCTTGCTTTGGAATTTCCTGACTTCTAAGGCTCAGTATTTTAACTATAACATCGGACCCTCCAAGTTCAGGATTTCACATGAAAATCCCAACTTTGCTCCTGACTTAAGGGCTTTAATTTGTCATTTTTCCTTCTTGAAATAAATAAAAGCACCTAAATTATATTTTCTTACATAATATACCTAGATTTTTTGCTACTTAGGAAAAAAGATGTTTGTTCCTCCATTTACTTTTTTCCCAGAAATCTTGATGTTCCAGCAAGACAGGCGTGTTAGCTGAATGCTTTGGGAAGGGACATTTCAAACTTTTGGGCACTTGGTCATTTTCTTCTAGTTCCTGACATTTCCAACGACACAGCTCCCCCCCCCCCCCCCCCGAGTTCCTAAGATTTATGCGGTCCAGTAGTTTAAGAGGCGGAGGAATGCTGGACATGGCCTGCTGGAATAAGATCTCCATACTGGACGCGGGAGACCAGTGCCAGCTTCAGTCTGCGGTGCTGGGCCTCAACACCTGTTTTTTCACACTTGAACTGATACAGTGTGTGTATTTCAACTCTTGTCATTTGAGCACCATGAAAATTCCATGTGTGGTCACTTTCATAGGAGACTTCCCAGTCCTCTGTGAAAGGCAGTAATTTGAATCCTAGAGCACGCACGGCCTTTCCCCCTGTATTCCATACTGGGAGATTGTATTCCATTGTAACCGTGTTCCTGGCTCCTGTTCTTTGACATGAGTGTTCTGTCTTTTATGGAATCGAAACTTAGTCATCGGAGTATAACAGGGTCCTTCTTTTGAGTCACATGCAAGTTTATCAGTTTGTTGTTTGGCTGCTTTCTGGGATCATTGTCAGATAAAACAATCAATCTGAGCAGACTGGAAAGACATAGGTGTAGCATCTGTTTGGATAAACGATCCTTCCATTGTTTAAATCATCGCTTTAAAAAACAAGTAGGCTTCCATCCTCAAATCATTTTTTGGGGGGGGGGGTCTGGTTGTGGGGCCTGAACTCTGGGCCTGGGTGCTGTCCCTCAGCTCTTCAGCTCAAGGCTAGCGCTCTTCCACTTGCGCCACAGCGCCACTTCCGGCTTTTTTTCTTTTTGCTTATGTGGTGCTGAGGAATCGAACCCAGGGCCTCATGCATGCAAGGCAAGCACTCTACCACTGAGCCACCTTCCCAGCCCCCATCCTCAAATCTTATTTTGTACTTGTACATCTGAGCAGATGAGTGATGGTTCTTCTCAGGCCTCCTAGTTCCGTAGCGTTTTCCCATGTAGTTTTAGTCTGAGACTGCACTGAGCCCCCGCAGGGAAGCTGACCGACAATGCTCCCGGGGGGGGGGGGACGGGTCACGCTCAGCGTGTGGCCAGTCTCCTTCTTGGCGATCTCAAGTATGCGATAGTCTTTGCGGGTGATCAAGGCGGTGTTCTAAGTGAACTTCTCACCTCACAGTGGCGGTACGCAATGACACTTTTTGGGATGATGAGGAGGTTTCATTCCGCATGGTGCGGTGACAGTAGCTACCAATCTGTGTGGCTGGAGTCGTGAACATGTGACTGATAAGAGGAGGAAATAAGCTTCCCGTTTAAATCTACTGAGGTTTTAGTTTGGTGGCCGCATCTGTCTTCCGCCACTGTGGTGGAAGGGACATGAGTCTGGGTGACTGCCCGGGGCAGTGGGCCTGTGGATGGACCTTGTGACCAGGAAAGGAAAGAAGAGGAGCAACTGCATAGCCGCTGTCAGATGAACCCCAGGGCCGAGGGTGCAGTCAGCGTCGAACGCCTTCCTTTCCGTGCAGGGGGGCGCCCCTCCCGCCACCCCTGCCTCGATGATAGGGTGCTGACATTTCTTCTAATTCCACATCTGCTCTCTAAAAGCCGTAGAGCTGCACCTGGGGATTTGCCATCAAGTCTGCGTTTCTAAGGGATCTCCGTTTCTTCAGTACCGCTCGGCCCCTGCTGAGCTGAGCTCAGTCTGTACTTCAATTCTTCTTTCTCACCTCTTTCGAGTTTCAGCCTGCTCTAGTCTGCCCGTGTCCACATCACTCTACTAACACTGCTTGGTCCAAAACAATCCCGAGATCTTCACTTGACTTCAGAGACTACTTCTTTTTGAAGATATCCATCTGGTCCTTTGCTTCAGATTGCTTTCCTCCTATTTCTCCTGGTCTCCCTTTTTCCACTCCAGTCTTTGCTTCTTGGTCTTCTTTAAGAGATCTTCATTATCCAGATCCTTTCTAATTCAGTACCTTATGCCCGAGCAATCCCATCTATGCATGCTCTAGTTACCAATTTTATTTGATGATGCGGAATCTAGATTGCTACTCTGAAACATTTTTCCTGGTTCTTGCACCATGTTGGGCTTCCTATAGGAGGTCTCTGTGTGTGTGTCCTACAAAAGCCTCAACCTCGCATTCCCAAATTAAACTTATTGTGTGCCTGTGTGTGTGTGTGTGCGTATTGCCTCTTTCTTTGTGCCACTCCCTGTGAATACCAACTACCAGTTGCTCAAAAGAGAACTGTGATGTAACTGCGTGCTCCTGTCGAACCTCACTGCTCTTCATCGGCGTCGGTTGGTTTTGTCCCCATAGCTTGTTCCTATCGCCATCTTTCTCGCATAGTCGTCTCTGGCGTGGGCTGCCGCAGCAGCCTCCCTCCTTCCTTTGCTGCTCTCTCTCATTTCCTCTGGGCTTCTCTGTTACTTTTAATATAACGTCTAAACTCATTACATGGTTTCCAAGGTCTTGTGTAATCTGCCCCTGACCTCTTCAGCCTGCTCTATTTCATTATTCTTCTCTACTCTGCTCCAGCCAGTTCAGTCCTTCTACTTATGTAATTATATTTGGATTATATATTTATATATTCAGGTAATTATATTTAGGGGTATCCCTAAATGTACCTACCTGAGGACATGATCATGATTCACATCTTAATAGTATTTAACTTTCCTTAGCAGACTTTATAGTCTCACTATAGATAATTCTTGCATCAAAACAAACGTCATGACTACTTCCTATGAACTTCCCATCAACCTAGCATTCAGCAAGGTCAGTGGTGAGAGCGGTAGCAGTCCCAGGATGCATTGTGTCTCGTTGGCCCTGGTGGAGCAGACATGACTGCAGGGAGACACTATGAAGTGTGGGCGCGAGGCGAGAGATTGGGAAGGAGCGATGCATGGCGCACTACAGACATGGCAGGCGATGGGGCTCTGAAGGCCGAGCAGCGCGGCTGTGTCTGGGGGAGACTGCTCCGGGCTGCCTGTTGCGCTGCGGAAGGGGGTTTTATAAAGCATTGTCTCATCATGGTGTTGGCCAGCAAAGAAACGCCAGATGCTCTCTGTGCTGCTTAGGGTGCTACATTCTCCAAAATGGATCCCAGCACCCAACTACCATATTAAATGGTGTGTAAGATCATTTATAAACACGAGTCTGTGGTTATATAATTCTACCATAATTTCACAACTCATCCCTGTTTCCCTGGTTTTGCTAATTATCAGCAGTTGGTTTTTTTTTTTAATGAAAATTTATCTCGTAATTTCTATAAACACCTCAAATCACATTAGGCTGAAAGGATACTCCTCTTGGAGAATTCAGAACAATTACTCTTTATAAGACTTACTTGATAATAGGCTTACACTTCCTCAGCACAATCTTTGTGTGTGTGTGTGTGTGCACACGCGTGCATGCATATACACTAAGAAGAGAATATGTAAGCAGAGCACAGGTAACATCATGGCTTCTTTCTCTTTGAATGTTTTCTTCCTATTCCTTTGGTCTCTCACTCTTATCCTTCTACTCTCCCCCCATCCTCTTCCTCTTCTTCTTCCTCCTTCTTCCAAAACTTTGTATTCTTCTTATCAACTTTTAGAGTCATCATGTCTCAATCATAAACCTAATTTAGTTTTATGTTTTAGTATTCTAGCAGAGTCTTTCCCAGGCTTGTGTGTTGCATAAACCTAAAAAGATCAATAGCAAATGCACAAAATAAGAAGTTAGGGGTAATTACGTTCCATATTTGAAGCAGAAGCACCTTTCGATTATATCCTCATGGTGATTAACCATCATTTATCCTTTGTCATTTATGTTATATCTCCATTCTTTTATGTAGATACATTGTAAGTTTCAGATTTCAAGGACTATACCATGTTCACATTTATGTCTTTTTCCAAGTTTGTGCACTAAAATTTTAACAAGTCAGATGTACACAGTGTACATTTTATAATATTGCAGAGATAACCACTTAAATATCTATATCCAAGAATACATTGATGGGCTCAGATGGACTTACATACTTTTATTTGTTTCTGTTAACCACTGCATTCTTAACTGCTTTGAAACTGAAGAATTATGATAAAGGATGTTTTCTAACTAGACATCTTATTTTCATTATTGATGGAGCAAGTTAAAGTATCTAAATATGTAATTAATAACAATATTCTTGAACTCGTTGGGTCTGGTTGCCACAAGAGATATTCTCTAGATACAAAGTAACGGTCTTTTAATTTTTTGTTCTAACTCTGTTTTGGTGATGGGTTCATAAAATAAATGTATTGTCAATGCCTAGTCTCATAAGTAAAAGGTTCTAAATATGCATTATTTTATATGGAAACTTTGTGAGTGGAAATTCTCGTTAGTGTTGCTAATAAGGAGACTGTGTATAAAACACCAAAGGGTGGGCTTGTAGGCCAAGGGCGGTGGTAGCATCCTCGCCTACTGTGTATGAGGTCATAGATTCGATCCCCAGCTCTGAGAAAAAGAAACAGTTCACATCCCCACTTGGTCTCAGACTCTTGGTTTCTCTCTTCCTCTTCCTTCTCTCCCTCCTTCCCTGCTCTCCCTCCCGCTCTTCCTTTCCTCCCCCTGCTGTCTCCCTTTCCCCTTCTCCACCCTTCCTTCCATCCCTTCTGTCTCTCTACTTTCTGCCCCTCCCCCTCTCTCCTTCTTACATCCGAGAAACTGTGGTCCAGTGGAGGCAGAACTCTGGGTAAGCTTCTGTGTCTTTGTGATTTTAAGGGGAAACTAACGTAAGTTTAGGGTCCTCAATAATTTACAAAAAAACCAAACACCTCTAGATCTGTTACAGTTTTGAGGTCATAACCACTTTCAGAGCTTTTTTAGAAACCTTCCCCCTTAAGGACCCTGAGGACACATTATGGTACAAAGATGTTACTCACCACAGTCACGATTTCTCCATTCATTCCTAGATCACAGGAAATCGGGGGCGGCGGGGGCGGGGGGCTCTGGGAAGGTGCTGGTGGAGACCAGCCATTCACGCACCAGTGTGCAGGGCACTGTGGGAGGGTGCTGGTGACACCAGCCATTCACGCACCAGTGTGCAGGGCACTGTGGGAGGGTGCTGGTGACACCAGCCATTCACGCACCAGTGTGCAGGGCACTGTGGGAGGGTGCTGGTGACACCAGCCATTCACGCACCAGTGTGCAGGGCACTGTGGGAGGGTGCTGGTGGAGACCAGCCTTTCACGCACCAGTGCCGCGGACCAGCTCTGTCGGGACGACGGAGGACACCTAGTGGAGGAACTGGAACAGGCGGGGAGATGGCAAACAGACACTCACACACATTAGGAGTGGATGCTGAGTGTGATTTAATGCAGAGGATGACAAGCTTTTATAGCAAAAGTCTCCATGAGAAAGGGCAAAAGGTTACACAATCTTGCTGCAGGGCTTCGTTCTTGGGTGGTCATCAGCTGGTCGCCTGATCTTGTCTTTTGGATGACGAGCTATGACAATAGGCACTTGTTTTCGGCTTTACCTCTATTTTTAAGAAATACATGGGTTTCGATGTTTATCACCTATTAACCATTAACCAGAGCATATGGGCAAGGTGCTGAACAGAAAGGCATGAACTCTAGTACTTCATAGTTACTTTTGTTTAGTTTTGTACTTTATACGTTTCAAATCTTTTCTAAGCAATTGTGCTTAGAGGGTTCCCAATTTGTGGCCAAAAATCATGATATTCAGTATACTTAGTTAAATCTGGCCATATATCAAATTTAAGCTCATAGTGTCTTTTCTGTAACCCTTTCACATAATCCTTTACTCTTTTCTATAGAGGCCTTAACTGTCTCATAAGATCTTTCTTGTTCTTTCTTTAATAGTAAGCACCAAGGAGGCCTAGATCTAGCAAGTCTCTCAGTAAATGAAAGAGAGTAATAGGAAGTTCTTTCTCCTAAGTAGTTTACCCAACGGTTGCCATCCTTATTATACACACCTGTAACAGGCTATGGATCTGGTGGAAGTCTTTGGAGTCCTCTAGATAATGGGGGATCCCACCATTTTTCTCTGATAAGCCATTGCCACCTTTTATCTACCAACCTTTTTAGAAATCTTATTTAGCTTTTGGTCTAAATATCCCTCTACATCTTTCTTATCTACAGGATATCTATATGAATCTATTGTATATGCTTTAGGATTAAAGGAAAGTCTCTAGTAGCCATACACTCTTTCTGCTCTAGCCGTGCCTACAGCTTCTTGTAAATCCTTACAAACAATTCCTTCTGCTGAAGTGATGTCATGAAACCCCCAATACTTTTATATCTACTTATGACTTGTCTACTAGCCTCCACAAGAGGGGCTTTCAGGGTAGCATTTAACTCTGGTGAGTTAGTCATATTCTCAGGACACTCATCAGATGTTGGAGTCATCATCACTTTTAAGAAAGAGCCTTGAATAAGGAACGTTGAGCATGAGTAAGTACAATAAGCAGCAGGAACAGTAAAAGATTAATAGGCACTCCTATACAGTGAAGAAAAGAAAAACAGGAACAGAAAGACATCTTTCCCAGGGGCTTGCCAGCCTTTCCAGGAGGTAGGCCTCTTTGAAGCCCCGTTCTCTGAGGTAGACTTCGGTGAAGTCCCATTCTCAGAGATAGGTCTCTTTGAAGCCTCATTCTCTGAGGTAGACTTCGGTGAAGTCCCATTCTCAGAGATAGGCTTCTGTGAAGCTCCATTCTCAGGTCTGAAAGCAGGTTTCCCATGCTAAGCAGACTCCACCGGAGTAGGCGTGGCACACCAGTGTGCAGGGCATTGTGGGAAGCCAGAGGTCACAGTGTCTCCTGGCCGCAGAAATGTCACCTCTTTCATACCTTCACCTACAAACCTCGCAAACTGTAGATTTAGATTCTTTAGCAGAATGGCTGGAAAGAGAGGCCGTCATAGTGATGAAGGGAAGTAAGCATTTAAAAAGTAGAAAACCAACAACAAAAAAAAAGGAAGTATCTGAAGCCTCTGAATTAAAAATGGAAACACACACACAATCAAGTATAGTGTGACCTTTCATGCCATGGTTTTTAATGAGTTTGAGCGAAGGCTTCAGCTTAACTACGTCAGGGGAGATTATAAAAGGTGGCTATTTTGGCTTCTATCTGGCTTCTGAATCATAGCATCCCATAACGGTTGGCTGAGGCCTTGCATTTAGTGGTTCTGTATTTAAGGCAACTCCACTGTCCTATGAAACAGTGACTATAAACCATTTAAATAATTTTAATTATAGTGCTAATCTGCCTAGCATAACAAAAATATATTGGGTTTTCTTATATCTTTTAGGTGAATACATGGTTCTACCAGAATAAAGCCTTTACCCTTTAAGAGAGACAAAATAACCCAAGACCTGACCATGTAGGCTCTCACTGTAAAGCGGGGAGCATGGTAGCATCGCTTCACTGGACTTTGCTTTCAATAGAGCCCCGTTGAGACCAACTGTGTTCTAGGTCCTTTGTAGCCAGTGAGCAAAAGAGACACACACCTCTGCTCATCAGGAGCTTGCAATAAGATAGAGCAGAACAGACAAACAAGCACAGCAAAGTAACACAGGGTCAGGCAGACGAGAGCCCGGGGTGGGGGGATGGGGGGGAGATTCCAGAGCGAGCCAGGCCGGCTTTTCTGGGACTTTTGGACAAGACTTGAAGGGGTGCCCGGAGCAGGGAGGGGCGCCCAGCGAGCCCCAAGGCTCTGCGGTGGGATTCAAAGGAAAGCAGAGGCCAGAGTGACTGGCCCTCTCCACGAACAGGAGGAGAGCAGGAGGAGAGCAGTCAAAGGGCCGGGGGTAAGAATTAGTTGACGGGACCTCGAGGACATTGTGAGGGCTTTGCCTTTGAGTGAAACAGTGGAGATGGCAGAGTAGGAGTTTGAGCAGAAGAGTAACCTGCTCCTCGTGAGGCTTCTGTGGAGAGGGGCAGCTCCCGGGGCACAGTGGGGCGGGGTGGCGGGAATCCCGGCCACCGGTGGCGGCATCTCCATCTAAGGTGGCATCAATGGACGAGGTAAAAAGCCGGTGGAAATCTCGATCCCTGAACTCTGACTGTGCTTGCCAGTGATTGGATGTGAGATGTGAGGGAAAGCAGTCAAGGGCTTTGACCTAACCACGTGGAGATACAGCAGGGGACTGCCAGCGAAGAGCAGAGCCAGTGTTGGGGAGGGCATCAGCGTCTGTTTTGGCACAGCATGGAGAGGCCTGTGAGACGCCGGAGCGGAGATGTGGAGTTGTCAAAAGCCTGTGTAAGCCTAGAACTGGGACAGCGGGTAAGGACACAGCCGGAGAACGGCGGAGGTCCAGGCAAGAGGCTAGATAACATCCCACGCTGCGCAGATGGACTCCACTTGTTAGCACCACTTGCTAGCTGAGTGACTGACTGTTGGAAAGTCTCTTCTCTGTAATTCACTCTCCTTATTTGTGAAACCAAAGGGATCAGAGTAACTGCCTAACAAGGTTGTTGTGAGAATTAAAATCACTAAACACTCAGTGCATGGCATATACTTAATAAGCATGAACTGGATTTTCATTACACACGCAGGCACACCGCTCACACTCAGCGCAGCGATGAGCCTTTCCTGACATACAGCTGGTAGTCCCACTAGCTTGGACTTCTTCCTGAATTAAACTGGCCTGAGTTTTAATGTTAGCGTTGCTCAGTTTCTGACCTCCCGTGAAGCCCGTGTGTGTTTTAGTTACCTGTTAGCTGTGCAGACAACGCCCTGAGTCTCTCAGCGCTCCTCTCCTTTGCTTTTCTCAGTGCTCAGCAGAGGAGCAGTCAGGTTCACAAGAAAACCACAATTGGAAATCAGGTAGGAATTGTGTGAGACAATCAGTGTGTGCATGCCCCAACGAATTTGACCTAAAATTGCTTGATTGACTGTTTTTTAATGCAAATTAATCATGTGCAAATGTTGCTTGAGATGCAGCTTTTTGTCTTGTTTCATTTTTGCTTTTATGTCTTTGAAGTGAATTGCGTTTTTTTGCCTTTTTTTTTTTGCAATTAACCATCTTGATTTATTTTTAATAACTTTTCTGCTTCTCGCTGCGCATCACAAATGTGACTCTTTGTGTCCTGTGCCTGCTTGCATTATCTCTTGACTGATTCTAACCTTGAATTTGTCAGTCAGTTCAAAGTGAAAACTGGGTGAGTACTTGCATGAGCTTTCTTGTGCTGCTGCTGACTAGTTCACACATTTGCCCGGCGTGGTAACAGTGAAGGACAGCTCAGAAAGAAGGCAGTTGGACTGAGTCTCTGCCACCTAAATTCCTATTGGGTAAAAAGAAAGATGCTAATTCCTGTGACGATCTGATCGTTTGAGTTTTTGTGTTTGGGGCTGGCCAGCTGTCTCTGACTAATAGCGCTCTGCAGAGATTGTATTAACTCCAACAGTTTGCTGTTTCTTTTATGTTTTATGTGATAATGAATATTTACATTGTTATTTCTTTTCAAGTCAAAACAATGATGTTTTTAGGTTTTTTTAAATTCAGAGGTACAATTACTGAACAAATTGAATCCTCTGCTCTAGATTTTTTTCCATTGTTTTGAAAGGAGAAGAGGTAATAATAGACTTTATTTTTAAAACTTTTTCTGGACTAAGACATATAATTCTTTACTATTTCAGGGAACCAATCTTCCGCCTTCAAGGCAAATTGTACGAGCTAAGTTCTGTAAGCTTTACTGTTGCTTTTCCATTCAGCTTCCTAAGGGTACAGTTTGTCTTTAACTGATTAACTCAACTAGCGCTTGCTACTAATTATTTAAACTCAGATTGTTGTCCTGTTCATAACACCTTCTTACTGCAATAAGAAGCCCCTCCAGAGGCTTCTTCTTCCCTTCACTGCTAATAACTTGCTGTGACCGAAAGGTATGAACTAGTGAACTTTAAGATGTTGTAACAAACAAATCCTTAACACTGTGGGGGCTTTGCTCTCTCTCTAATTCTAACGAGCCTTAAAATAATTAAAATCATTAATGTTCTCCCTGTCTGTCGTATAAAACCTTGTTGTTCTGAGGTGTATGGCTTTCTCTTCCTCTGTATGATGTTTTTCGATAACCGTAGACGATGGCTCCTAAAAGGTGGGTGAATATTGAGCATCTGATTTTGCTGCAATTGTTGAGAAGATTTCTCAGTTCCAGTTGTTGGTATTTAAAATGTAATAAAACAAAAGGCAAATTTGCATTGCTTGATACCTTAAGAATCAAATCTTTCAGAACTAAATACGATATTTTCGTTTTATAGAAATGTAAAACCATGCAAATGACTAGCATAGGCATTTAAAAATCATTATGCCCCCATTTCTGCCATGAGTAAAATAGGCTTACCTATCCAGAACATCAAGTGGAGAGTCAAACTGGCACATGTGCCAGTTATTTAGCCCACGGGCTTTTAGAAGGCAGAAGGCTTGGACCGAGTTCAGTTTGTGTTCTGTTCTGCTCATGTGTGTGTGTATGTGGGTGTGTAAGTGTACATATATACACACATATATCATTTTTTTAGTTAGTTTGAATGCAGAGGCTCAGGCTTGCTAGCCTGGTGCTCTACCACTTGAGCCACATGTCCAGGCCTTCTTTTTGCTTGTAATTTTGGAGATAGGAATCTAACAAACTTTTTTTGCACGAGCTGATCTCCAGCTGCTGTCCCCTAGATCTCAACCTCTTGAGAGCTTCCTGTTCCTCAGCCACCAGTGTCTGCCTCATTCTGTCAGTTAAGAGCCACATGGCTTCAGACAGATTGAGCCAGGGTTTTTCTAATTGGATGATGGGAAGAATAGAAAGCATCTTAGAAGGGTGATTGTGACAACCAGAAGTAATATATGTAATGAAGCCTATAGCCAAGTATAAGATAATCCTCTATTGAGGGAGAAGCTTGCTCCCAGAAGGTGGTGGTTGCTTTCGAAACTCTCAGGGGAGAATTATTAAGATGAACAAATTAGAAATTGTAACACGAGAATAATGAAATATTGACAAAAGCAGAAGTTCTAGGAAATTCTTCCGTTTGCGATGGCTGGCAGTGGTGTAGAGGATCTACCTATCCTTACAGATGGGAGAATCCCTACACCACTGTAGTACACATGTAGAAGAAAATGAACACCGGGGTGCCGATGGCTCACGCCTGTCATCCTAGCTACTCAGAAGGCTGAGATCTGAGGATCACAGTTCAAAGCCAGCCCCGGCAGGAAAGTCTGAGACTCTTATCTCCAATAAAGCACCAGAAAACTGGAAGTGGCGCTGTGGCTCCAGTGGTAGAATGCTCGGCTTGAGCTGAAGAGCTGAGGGACAGCGCCCAGGCCCAGAGTTCAGGCCCATGACCAACAAAAAAAGAAAAAGAAAATGAATAGTGCAATGACAACACCATGTACTTTGCTACCTCTGGAGGGAGACCTGGGGTAGCTCTCAGTTCTATAATTTACAGTTGCTTGAAAATAATAATAGTATTTCTGTGTCTCTTACATTTGCTGAGTGTATAAAATTCCACACGCTATGAATATTTTATAACCCAGGATAATAGGCTTAAAAGAAAGTTCTTGAGGTCACACATTCTTGAGGGTGAGGACCATTTGGAAAATGCAGCGATTCACTATGTCGCACATCGCTGCTGAGGAGTGGAGTCAGAGCGAGCACCCTAAAAGCAATCATGTCCTGCTTTCCGCAGGGATAGAAATGAAAGACAAAACTCCTCTCAGATAAGGTTTTTCTGCCATATTGAAAAGATTAAACTTTCCATGTGTTCTAGATGATTCTTAATCTGAGCACCTTCTTTCCTGGAACCAAATGCAGTCATTTTACATCATTCATATTTTAGGAGGTTCGTTTATAGCTTTTCTGCTTCGCAGAAATGTGCCATAAAATGTGGAATTGTTTTAGTTGTTTCATGCATGAAGCTGAGTATGGGATGTGGATCTGGCTTTGTATGCAAACACTTTAGCCTATCAAAAGCCGGGGCCGCCGAAGCCCTCCTTGCAGCTGCTGGCCCATGGTCCCGTGGTCCAGCCACCGCGAACTCTCGGGCTCCCTGCTGCTCAATACTGCTGTGAAACATCCATCCTGAAATGCTCCACAAGGACCCAAGGAATGTGGTTTTTCTTTTAAATTCATCGTTCTTTATCCTCAGCTAGCTGTACACAGGGGTTTCCGTTCAGGGCGTCAGTGTGTGGGCATAATGTGCCTGATGGGTGCCCTCCTCACAGCACCCCCTGGGCCTGTCCTCATCCCATTACCCGCCCCTCACCTGGCACAGGCCGAAGTTTGAAGTGCACGTCCCATTCACGCTTCCCTGCCTAGGAAATCTGATCGCTCCCACCTGCTGATGTCAACAAAGGCACACAAAGTCACAAGTACATACTTCACCTTAACTTAGGCTACTCAAAAATCTAAATTTAAGTTGCATTCATCCCTTCTACTAACCAAACATGTCTTCACAAATCTTAATGAGCCAAAAAAATCCCCCTGCGATGGGTGTTCTGTGCAGTATGATGAATCAGACATGAGCTCTGCCCTGGGTTGGGTCAGCAGCCTGCAGTCTACTTCATTTATCAAGTGCTAGCTCCGACCCTTCTCTAGGCCGCATTGAAACATCGCTTCTGTAAGAGGCTGCCTTTAATAGTCAGCTCACATTACACTCCCGCTTCAATATCGTGAGCTTCCATATTTTATTATCTGGAACCGTCTCGTTTATTTGTCTTCCTCTTTGATACACCAGTAAAGCTGTTTTGTGCTGCTGAAAGCAGTGGAGGGCGGTTGAAGGCATATTCACCTGAAGCGTTTGCCAGGATCATTCTGCTTGTAAAGTATGGAAAGGTTTTGAACAGGACAGCAAATGGAGAAAAGACTCGTCTGGAGACACTGTGGATGAGCGAGTATGACGGTTTGGGCTTACATGTTTTATGGGTTTGAGAAGGAGGGATCCAAAAGATCTCTAATGAACTACACATCGAGGAGAGGAATGGGGGTTGTGTGCAGCGCCATCCAGACTTCTGATGTAGGCAAGATGCTCTTCAAGGAGATAGGAATATGATGAAAAAGTCTCACATTCTGAGGAACAAACAGGGCAAATTTGGATCCAAATCTGGAAGAGGAGCTTTGTTGCGGGTGAGTCAGTATGGAAAAGTAGAGCAAAAATATTCAATGAGAAGTGGAGCTTAAAAGAGAAAGAATGATTTCTTCAAAGGTATTAGAGAGCTAGTGGATTTTTCAATAGAGAAGGGATACTAACTGATTTTTATGTTGGATTAGTATATCAGCCATATGGATATGGAAATGTATGTTTCTGAAGTAGTTCAGGTGAGAAAAATACAAATATTGGTAGCAGGAGGTCTGTAGGAAAAGGGAAAGCTTCAAAATATTTTTATGAAGTTGGAAGGTTTTTTTTTTTTGGGGGGTCCAGTCGTGGGGCCTGAACTCTGGGCCTGGGCGCTGTCCCTCAGCTCTTCAGCTCAAGGCTAGCACTCTACCACTTGAGCTAGAGCGCCACTTCCGGCTTTTTTCTTTTTGCTTATGTGGTGCTGAGGAATCGAACCCAGGGCCTCTGGCATGCAAGGCAAGCGCTCTACCACTGAGCCACCTTCCCAGCCCCGAAGTTGGAAGGTTTGTAAGTCATTGGGGACTGAGCTATTTTCCTAGGTTTATTGCTAAGAGATCTACTGACAAAGGTCATATGAGAAGGAGTGGATAGAGGGAGAGGGAGAAGAAAATGCTGATCTGTCTGTGCCTATTGAAGACATCAGTAGGATTTGAAGTTCAGGACTCATTTAGACTGGAGATATGATTTTACAATTTTCAATATATCTAGTGGTTTCCAAGTCTATGAGATTTCTTCCAAAGGGTAAGAACATGGATGAAAATTTAAAACTTCAAGTCTGATGGAAAAGGATAGGATGAGGAGTGGTTAAAGAAAGCAAGAAGAGATAAGAGAGGTAGGTCACGTGGAGAGGAGCAGAAGGACATCTGAGTAGGGGAATTTCATAGCAGCAGATGTTTTCTGGAGCTGTTGTGTGTCTGGGCTGGCGGAGGTCTTGTGCAAGGTTGGAGACCACGGGATAGCGGTGGTCCTTCTGGCCTTGGCCTCCTCATCTAGAAGAAGGTGGCATAAAGCTGAGAAGGAAGACACTGTCCTGAATTTAGGTTTTTCTAGAAAGGCAACAAAGTTGAAATTTTGAAGAGAGAAATTGTAGTAAACAGCCATGTAACATAACATGGTTTTGGTTGATGGATAAGTTAACGTAGGTCAACCAACTCACAACCCCAGGATTCCAGTAGCTTTGCACAATAAAAAGTTAACTCACCCTGGCAGAACACTCCAGGAGGCCTCAAGGCACAAGCCTCCGGCCCCACTGGGGGCACCACCAGCTTTGACTACCGTGACGGATTACCTCGGAGAAACTCCTCAAGCTGAGGAAGGATTTAGTCTAATGGCTTCTGCGGTTTCAGTCCAGTGTTGGTAGCTTCACTGCTTTAGACGGCGTTGTGGAGCAGAGCTGCTCATGGTGGCCAGGAAGCAGAGTGAGGAGGAGGCCAGCCGGAGATAGCCCTGCAAAGACTCCATGACTGCTCACTGACGGACCTCCTTCCCACCACCTCCCAGGAACGTCGTCAGCGGGCAAATCACGGATGAGGTCAGAGCTTCAGGGCCCGTCGCCTCCGCAGCCTCCACCAGTGACAGCCAGACATTTAGCACATGCGTCTTTGGGGACAGCTCTGACCCAAACCATAGCCCACCACTGGATCTCAGATCCTCTCCTCTCGCAGGAGATGGGGAAGAGACGGACGCACAGGAGAGGGAGTTTGAAGGACCGGCCGTGTAGGACACGCCCCGCTTCGCTCATGTTCCATCGGCCAGAGCCCAGTCACTGCAAGGAAACAGGAAGGAATGTTTTGAGCATGTGCTCAAGAAGAAAAGATTTTTTTTAAAAAAAGAAAGATGTTGACTAAAAGTTAAAAGGAAATAGATAACGTGGGCATTGGGAACATTACAGAAGTCAGAAGCTGTGTACTAAAGGCAGAGAGCGCGGGGGTGAGGTGGGTTTGGTTGGTGGGTGGGATGGCGTCTTTCAAGGTTTAAGAGGTAGACAAAGGTCAGTGCTGAGTGCAGATCCCGGAGGAGCAGACAAACGATGGCTACGGGCAGTCGTGGGCATCAGCTGTCTTCCGGAGATGTCCTAGTCTTCAACAGAACGAGGGTCGATGTGGCATTTGCACCATGAGCAACTCCTCCCTTCGGCCCCAGCCGTCTAGGACGGGAAGCGACAGCAGCATGCCCACTGGCTCTCCACTGTAACTGTGTGACCGGGAAGACCTCTTCCTTGGGCAGGGGGAAGAGCAGTATCTGCCCGGGGTCCTCTTAGTCCTAGGCTTATTGCCTGTGACCATCGTCGCTCTAACTGCAGGCTGCCTGTGCAGCCTTCCCCAGAGCTACAAATCTCCTTTTCTAAGATCTCATTTCAGAAAACTAGACTCTCTCCCTGTCTCTGTCTCTGTCTCTGTTTATCAGAACCTCCTATAGGTCTCAAAAATTTGTTAACTATCCCAACATCCTGAACATTTTGTACAAGTCGTGTGTAAGTACCCGGCTTGAGTCCAGTGTTAAGAGAGGAGTTTCATCAGTTGAGTCACAATTGTTAAATAACTGTTAAATAACTTCCTAGCCTAAAGTAGAAGGTTTCTTTTAGCCCTTTCCTTCTTTTCAGCTTCTTTCCTTTACTCAGTTCACCTTTCACTGGGGATTGAATTCGAGGCCTTGTACTTACTTGCTGGGCAGATGCACCAATGCTTGAGCCAAACCCCAGATCATGTTATGTTGCCTGGACTGGCCTCTAACTGGGGTCCTCCTATCTCTGCCTGCTGAGTAGCTTGGGTTAGACTTGTGAGCCACCACACCTGGCAAGGCTTGTTTCTTTTAATCCTCATGTTCACCATATTTCTGGTAGCAGTGCGTACACCATTTAGGATTCTTTCTGCTGTCAACTTCTGATTGGACTGGCTTGGATCATGTGCTCACTCTAGAGACAATCGCTGTAGCCAGGGACTGAGACAGGAGGGCTGGCCTGGGCCCAGCCTGGTGGGACATGCGCGTTATATTCCTCTTTTAAAGGAATATAAGATGGGTATTTCCTCTGTCTCACTCCCTGACCCCTTCCCACTAAAAAATAGCATCCTTAACAGTTTCCTTTGTCCATTTTCATAGTTATAAATAATCTATTTCTACAGCATGGAACCCCCATCCTTCCCGCCAGCCCCTCCCACTCCTACCTATGGAGTCCATTGTTTTAAAAATAAATAATTCTGTCAGCAGCCAGTTGAGAAGAAACCTGGCTTAGTGACTCTTCAGAGATGTTCAGGACAGAGTGTTTGACCTGCACTTCCCCAGGCATCGAGGCTATAATGAAATGAAAATAGTCACTGCTTCTTAGGGCTTTCTGGGTAAGTATTAAATAAGATAATACTAGTTAGTAAATCTGAGGCAATTTCAGGTCCTGTAGGTTCGCCAGTTCGTTACCTCTTCCCAGCAGCAAGCCTAAGGCAGGTGTCCGTACTGTGTTGGTTTGTAAGCACTGGAGACGTGGAGAGGCAGAGCAGCGCGTGTGGCCCTGGCGGCGACGGCAAGGCGCCGTCGGCTGTAACTCCTCTCATCCATGGAGCATGAGTGTCCATGTGTGTAGAAAGCTGCCTGGGGTTTGGACAGTTTTAAGTGTCCCCTGCTAGAGAAGCCGTTTTTATGAGCTCCATCCTGCTAGACCAGAATGTCCCCTGCAGCGCCAGGCTACCTTCAACTCTGCGGCTCCCCAGCGGGCTGCGTGCTGGGAGGGGGCTCCCCGAGGACTGCTGCTCCACTGAACCCCAGCATCCGCCCAACCCAAGGTCCCCCCCCACCCCGCCCCGAGACCGCCTCCGACGTTCCCGAGCCCATCCCCGGGAGTCGCCATCAGTGGCCCATTCCTGAGTGTCCCCTGAAAGTTCCCTTAGCCGCGCTGCGGTTGGATTGCTCTCCTTGCCGCTCCCGACCCCCCTCACCCGCGAGCGCAGCCTCTCAGGCCTCTGACCCAGAGACTCTGACACAGCCGGCAGAGCCACGCGCGCGTCTGACAGCAGAGTGACGCCTTAGCTCCTCTTCTTGTGTCAGCTCTCCCCTGAGACGCAACGCATGGCTTATTTGGCACAAACTGTAAGCATGCTGTGTAGTTTTAAATCTATAATGACCGTGTGAGTTGCATAAGAAATACATTTTTATTACTAAGAAAGAGGGAGGGTAGGGTGCGCAAGCTTACCTCCACCCAGGCCACTCCGGCCCACAGAGGGCCACCATCCCTGCCGTGGAGTGTGTACTGTGCACAGAAGCGTATGCACACTCACAAAGACACATCCTACGATTTTGAGAGAAACGAAAATGGGCATGTTTACTACACGTGTTAGGCCACCAGAAGCAAGGATTGCTGTGCCTTAGGTAGGTCCCTGTAAAGATGTGTGAAGCTGAGCCCATGTTACCTATGGAATGCTGTCTCTCAGGAGTCTTCCATGCAAACACACAGAGATGGCAAAGCTCTCAAACACACACAGGCTTACCGGGGCTGCGGTGGGGTCTTCCTGTCCATGAATCTGATACCATCCCTTGATCAAACGCACTCTCTCTATTACTCTCCTTCGCCCTCCTTCCCCTGCTAAACAAACTCAGCAGGTTTCTCAGCAGAACATAACTGATGCATTTCCTATTCATTAACGAGGATTTCCCCATTCCTTGTATAAAGTTTAATGTTTGCATGAGGTCCTTGAAGGAGAGCTGTGAAATGTTTGCCGTGGTATTTACTGCGTTCATCTTGTTTTCTTCCCCCTGAGGCCGGGTCTGTCGACACGGCGAGCTGGAGCCCGGTACGTAGCCTGAGCCTCATGATCAGCCTCAGCCTCTCTAGTGCCGGGACTCAGGCATGAGCTGCCACCCTGGTGACTTTATTTTCTTTTAAAAATACTTAATATGTATTAATATGTACATTTAATTGTCACACAGTAATAATATACCCGTGGGGTACAGTGCGAGAGTAGTTCAAAGCACGTACAACAGTGTGTAATAATAAGATCAGAGTAGGTAGCATATCAGATATACACCATTGCTTGCTGTTGGGAACATTCAAAATACTCTGTATTTTGAAATATTCAGTTGTTGCCAGCCGTAGCCATCCTCCTGCGCTACAGAAATTTAAAAGCCACTCCTCCTTTCCAACTGCACTTTTTTTTTTTTTTTGAGGGGTACATTTACAGATTGAGTCTAGTATGAGAGAAGACACACATCCTGACTTGGTTCACTGAACGTGATTTTTCCAGGCCCCTCCATTTCTCCTTGCAAATGTTGCAACGCCATTCTTTCTAATGGATGAGCAAAATTCAATTGTGTATATACACCAAAACATTCTCGATCCATCCGTCCACTGAGGGACATCTGAACTGATCCCGTACCGTGGCTGTGGGCGGCCGCCCTGCAATGAAGCCTCACCCTCCCGCCATCTCCCAGGCTGTGGTGATCACTATTCTACTCTTCCTTTTTTTCTCTCTTTCTTTTGGGGCCTCAGGTTGGCTTTAAGCCTCAATCCTCCTACCTGTAGCCTCCCATAAAGCTGGGGTTAAAGGAATATATCACTTTGTGTGGCTTATAGGTTAGGGTTCTCATCAGCGGTCTTGCCTGGACTTGCCCTGAACCATGTCCTCTTGAGTAGCTGGGATTACACGTCTGAGCTGCCTTTCCTGGCCTTTTTCTTTGAGAGCAACTTCAGTGTTGCTCTTTTTCTCTCTCTTTTCTTTTTTTCCCTTTTTTTTTTTTTGGCTAGTCCTGGAGCTTGAACTCAGGGCCTGGGCGCTGTCTCTGAGCTGCTTTTGCTCAAGGCTAATGCTCTACCACTTGGGCCACAGCACCACTTCCAGATTTTTCTGCTAATATGGCATGGAACCCAGGACTTCATGCATGTTAAGACAAGCAATCTACCACTGAGCCACCTTCCAAGTCCTCTCATTTTTCTACCACATTTACACTTAGAAAGGTAATGACTGCCACAAAAGAGGCTAAATACTCACTTGGGTTTCTAGCGTTTTGATGAAGCCGTTCTTGACACATCTCTGCAGACACTTAGGCCTGATTACGGCGTCTGGCACAAAGCAAGGTGCGCGGTTAGAAAGCAGGAGGTGGCTGCAGGGCTTCAGCGGGCATCACTGTCACTCACCAGCCATGAACAAGTCATTTCACATCATCTCCATTCTCCTCTCTCCCCGGCATGAAAGGAGATGATTACTCCACCTCTCTGTGGCACAACTCAGCGGCTGCTGGCTGCTTATTAGCGCACCTCACACTTCCTTGTTTCGTAGACGGCTGTTTTCTTTTTTCTGTTTTGGGGCCTTCCTTGTAGCCCAGGCTGCCTCAGACCAGCTTCTATCTCGGCTTCATGGGTGCTGGTTTTCTGAGGCACGCTACCTTGCCCCGCCTGCTTACACTTCTTCAAAGATTCCTCTGTGGCTAGCTGCTGTTCTAAGTGCTCTGCTGCATTTGCTCCTGCCATCCGACAGTGTTACAAAGTAGATGGAATTATTTCTCCTGTGCTTTTTTGTTTAGGAATGTATCTGAATTGTAAACAGTTCACCCAAGGTCATACAATGGCAAAGGGCAGGATCCTGGCCTCGGTCCGGGCAAGGCTGAGCTCCTGACCGGAGTTTGTGCTGAGGTGGTTGGCCCTGTTTCTCCATCTGTTGGTTTCTGTCTAGTGAGATGTTTCTTAATTACTACCGCCGACTCTCTATTCTTGTTCAAAAATGCCTTTTACTTTTATAAATAACTCATTCTATTATTTGGAGATTAAAGTCTTGCTAAGAGTTTGAAATTTTGATTAGATGTTTGTGAAGCTTATGTGACTCTTAGATGAACTGTCATTTTTTTATATCCTCTTCCAGCCACTCAGTTGTTCATTTTGTTCATTTTATTTCCTGTTTTATATTGGGGATATGCTTATTTTTTAAATTGTAAATAGAATGTGTTTGTTGTTTTCAAATTATTGTTGTATGGAAACTGTTTGTATCTGTTTTTTAACCAAAACCACTGTTTTTTTTTTAACTGTTGCTATTTTGTAGCAGTGGAATTTACTGAATTCCCTCACAGTTCTTGCAATTTCAGTTTCTACTTCCTTCTATGTGTCTTCTGTTTTTACTTTCACTGTTATTCCTTTTGAAACAATATAGTAGTAGTGAATTTTCTTAGCTAGTTTTTAACCTCAGTGAAAACGTTTTAGAAATCGTTAGTGCTGATGTTGGCATTTTGTTGAAAACTTACCCAGTATGATAGAGAAACCCCTTTGTGGTCTGAGGGTCTCTATCAGAAACGCGTTCCCTGTGTAAGAGCACAACTGCTTCAATCAGAATGCCGTTTCATTTATTAGGCTGCTTGTATACTCAGCAGCAGCCTCCCTGCTTTTCTGGATCAAGGCTCTGGCTGTTGAGAGTGACGGTTTCTTTTCCATTGACTTTCCTAAGCATTCCATTTCAGGTAATAAAATGATGAGTGTGGAATAGGATGATTATGTTTGTAAAAGAGAACTGTCCAGACACTGAGGAGGAAGGAACCCGGTGCTCTTCATTCTTGATCCTGCACATTTGCTGGGTTCCTTTGCTGAGAGCCGGTCTGGTCTGGTCTGGGAGGCACGCAGCGGCGTCTCCGAGAGGACGAGAGGAGTGGGGGAGTTTTCAGCTGCCGACCGGCTTGTCGCCTCGCCGCTGGCTCACAGGCTGAGACAATCAAGTCAGCTTCTTGAATTCCTCTTTCTTGAATTGTTCCTTCCCTCTCAAGCAGTTTAAGGGATTAGTGAACAGGTAAATTAAATAGGTGCCATGAATATTTTTTTCAGTGATGAGATCCATATTCTATTCTGGCAGGTCCTTTTGGCAGGACTCCAATAACTGGTTATCACAGTGAAAGGAAATGTCAACAGAAGTGGAGACATTCTCGAACGTCTCCTCCAGTAGAGCTCCTTTGTTATCTTTGTTCATCCCTGTCCATACAGAAATCAAACCCACCCATCCCAAGTGCATCCCGCTTCACCTGACCAAGGCAAACTGCGGCTGCTGTCCCTGGGGTGCACATCTTCTCGCAGTCCCTGCAGTGACCTGGTAGAAACCTGTTCTGAGTCTGCAGGTGTAACTGTGAGCCTCACCTGCCAGAGACATGAGTCCTGAAGAGTACATTCCTGGAAAAGAAAGCGTATGTGAACTACGCCGGCCAGTCAGGGGCCTGGGGACAGCACCCTGGTCTGTACACCCGGGGGTCCCGCTGCTCGATGGGAGATTGCTTCAGTACTGCATTCGTTGAAATTGTTATAAAACTTAACATTTTGTTTTCTAAGAGGTGAATCCCATTGAGAGAAATCTTGGTTTCCCCAAAGAAGTGCTTATGTCTTGATTAGGAGCTGCAGCTCTCCAGCCCGTAGGTGGACAGGTCAGTTTACAATTCCCTTTGCTGTAAATCCCCAGCCCTTCATGGATTCCGTCCATTCCTACCTCTGGTGTTTGCAATGAGCAAGTTCCTCTAAGGGGCCTCCTCTAACCATTCTTTGAGTCTTTTTTTTTTTTTTTAATCCTGGAGAGTAGTTTGTGTGGGACAGCATGATTATAACTTATTTGGAGGAGCCTGAGCAATGTCAAAGGTCATATTGTTTTCAGATTTTTCTGACATGCTCTGGAAAGAACAGCAATGCTTATTTGTCTAACACTATGTACTTCCTCATTATAGAAGCGCAGAAAGTAAATGACTAGAGACAATCTTTTTGCACAGAGCGCACACAGGTAGAACTTCAGTTTACCCACAGAGTGGATTTCTTATCCCCAGGGTTCCTGTGAATTTCCCTTTAGTCAGCAACCCAGGCTGTGCGCCCTAGGGGATGCACGCGGCTGCCCTGCAGGGTGAGGGCCCCGTCCAGGAAACGACTGCCGCGCTTCCACAATCGCAGTCGGTTCCCGAGGCTTCATTCAGTGCTCCCTCCTGACCAAATAACTGGCTGAAGGTTCTGTCCTGGGTCCTGGTGAGGTTATTTACACACCGCCTGTGACGGACGGCCCCCGAGGGGCCTCCAGCCTGGCCTGGGTGGCTGGAGTGCTGTTTGGAAATAGCACTCAGAAAGAACAGTGCGCTTGAGACACAGATGTACAGCCTCCACCACCATCTCAGTACTTCCAGTGCCTGTGGTTATTTTTTGTAACATAATATGGATTCTCTAAGTGGGTTCTCTCTCTAGCTACTTTATAAGTTTTAGTTTGAGTCTGTGACAGACATTTGATGAAAAAGCATCGTCATAACTAGAACACAAGCTTAAGAGCAAGTCATTCTATTGGGCTCTCCCCTAACAGCCTGCAATGCCGAAATGATTTTCTTAATTAAAGGAAGGAAAGTCTAGCTGACATTTTTTTCCCCAGCGTTTGGCTCTTCCAAGGCCTTTTCATTTCCTGGTCTTCTCTGGTCTGTCTTCTCTGGTCTGTCTTCCTCTGGTCTGTCTTCCTCTGGCCTGTCTTCTCTGGTCCGTCTTCCTCTGGTCTGTCTTCTCTGGTCTGTCTTTCTCTGGTCCGTCTTCCTCTGGTCTGTCTTCCTCTGGCCTGTCTTCTCTGGTCTGTCTTCCTCTGGCCTGTCTTCCTCTAGTCTGTCTTCCTCTGGTCTGTCTTTCTCTGGTCTGTCTTCCTCTGGTCTGTCTTCCTCTGGTCTGTCTGCTTCTGGTCTGTCTTCCTCTGGTCTGTCTTCTTCTGGTCTGTCTTCTCTGATCTGTCTTTCTCTGGTCTGTCTTCCTCTGGTCTGTCTTCCTCTGGTCTGTCTTTCTCTGGTCTGTCTTCCTCTGGTCTGTCTTCCTCTGGTCTGTCTTCTCTGGTCTGTCTTCCTCTGGCCGGTCTTCCTCTGGTCTTCCTGTTGACCTGCTGTGCAGAAGAGGAAAGGGAGAAGTGGGATTTGTTTCTGGGAATTGAGCTATCTCTAAGGGACTTCCTCTTGTTTGCTGCGTCCAATTGCAGGGTTTCGTTTTCTGATGCTTGTGTGCAGGGTCCCTGACCCAGAGGAAGGAACCCTGGGGTCCACCCCCTGCTCCCCCCCCCCCCCCCCCCCCCGTCCTGTGCACCGCGTGATCACTCTTGAGTATTATCTCCTAGCCCAACCCCCCTGGCCGTGCTCTCCTCTTCCTGGAGCTCATCATTCATGTCACCGACTTCCGGTGCATGTGGAGTCAGGTTTTAGAAATATGAGACAATTTAAAAATCACAGATGCAAGGCCTAGAAGGTTCCAACCAACATCTGCAACTAGTTTAGGGGATTAACGAAATAGCTGCGCTGGATGACTGATACTTACCAGGGCCTCTCCATTTCCCATCGAAATCAAAATGCCAGTGCTTTGTGTGTGCTTCAGTTTTCAAGGAATCAGGACTTCATCTATTACTTGCTTTCCTTTAAGTACCCTCATGGAGTATCTTGAGTTACAGTCGATTTTCAATTAGCCATGATTAAGGAGGTCAGAAGGAATATGGGTGATTAAAATGCACAAATAATTAAAAGGCTGACTTTAAGCAGAGGTTCCTCCACTTCTTCCCTACAACTTTTGGCTTATGTTACCAACAAGGGGGGACATTTGGTGTTTTTACTGTGATTGTTTGGGATTCTTTTTTTAGTTTAACTTTCATGGCAAAGGTCATGGGCAGAGGGTGACCGTTACATACGTCAGGTAAGGAGTGCATTTCTTTTTGAACTGCATCGCCCCCTCCCCCATCTTCTGAGTTTTAATTTGCGTCTCTAATGACATATACCTTTTATGAAGAAGCACAAACAATCAGAACCTGTTACTCCTCAGCTTCTAACCATTCGATCTTTACCTTTAGGACACACTTGGGATTCTGACATTTATGCCTAATTCCCTGCCTGACCCCTGTCCCTCGTCCCCCACCTCCTGGATTCGAGCTCTAGCCGTGGCGGTCGGCCAGCTGCTCCTGGCTCTCGCCTTGCCAGTACTTTCTGTGTATTCATGCTGTACCTGGAGTGGTCTCCTTCCCAGGTTTACCGGTAGCCGCGCCTCATCGTCCTCTGTGTAAGCAGCATGTCCTGCCCCTGCCCCTCACAGCAATCTCGGTTCTCCTGATCAGTCCGTACTGCCATTTCCCACCCGTGTTCTCTGCATCTGATGTGAGATCTGCTCACGATGATGCCTAAGAACCACTGAAAGAATAACACTGGTGAAGATTTGTGTAAAATCTGGAATTAGATGGCCAGCCAAGAAAGCAATGTATGAAATAATGACTGTGATACTAATATTCAGAAGGGAAAGTCTACAATACATTGAAGCTCTTGTTGCTCTTGAACACTTTTTTGGACATCCTGAAGGGGAAGCGCGTCTTCAGTGTGATTGTTACTCAGCTACAGTCTTCATTTCTTCTATAAATCCTTATTCCAACTACACTGACATTTAGTATTTACTTAATCCTCACAATAACTTTATGGTTTGAGCAGCCATCAGCTGAGTTGAATGGAGACACAGAGAGGTTCATATACATATCCAAAGTGACAACCCATGATATATCTGGCCTGGGGTTTGAACCCATGAAACTTTGCTCTGTAGCCAGCCTCTTAGGCTGTTTGCGTTCTAGAAACGGGATCAGAGGCCCCACAGCCTTTCCCAGCTCCACAGCAGAGCTGAGAACCAGCCGTGAAATCATTTGTTTTTTGTTACACTTGTGCTTTTTGGCATTTAAAACACAGTGACCCAGGTCCCAAATCATCCAGTTTTTTCCATTTTCTAGAAGGCGTGATTGTTTTTTAAAAAAATGGCACCAGTTTCTGAATATGAAAAATGGTTTTTATTCAATGAGAAAAGCAGTTGTGGTGCCTGTCATGTACGTCCTGGACAGAGAGAACGAGGCCCTGGCTGCGATGCGTCCCCACAGCTGACGAGGCACAGGCAGGTCTGCCACATCGCGCGGGACACGTGGAGGAGGAGCGTGCCCAGCGCTTCTAGTGTCATTCTTCATGAAGTCCTTTGAATTCTTCGTTTTGCCTGAAAATTTTAAGTCAACGAATAGCTCCTAGGGTGCCTGTAAATGACTATTATTAGCAATTTGAAGACATCTCATGGAACCAATGAATGACTAATGAATGAACTGACCATGGAAGCTTTTAAAGGTCCAGTCTGACCATTAAAGGTGGTAGGGCTTCCTTAGGGAAAGGGGCGTCCTGCTGGGGTTTTGAATGAAGTGAAAACAATGGGAAAATAAGCCATGAGAGTAGCCGGGGCTAGTTTTCATTTTCTCTTGTTTTTCTGACTCCTCTGGACCAGGCACCAGTTCTGTAAGGGGACGCCTTCTGCTCCCTGCTGCTTTCTCCCATGCGTCCTCCTTTATAAAAAATGAGTGTGGACACAACACCCCCAGTTGGAATAGAACCTTGTACGGAGGGAGGACCTTGGGTGGTTGTCCTTCATGGTGTGAATCCTAGTCTAATTCTCTGCTAGGGTCATATCAGCACACATATCTTCTAGCTGTCTTTATTCTGAATTAATGTGAAGCAAGGAAGCAAGCATACAGGTTCCTGGAAGGGTTAAGCCACGATTTGCTGATTGTTTGTGTGTGTGTGTGTGTGTGTGTGTGTGTGTGTGTGTGTGTGTGTCACGGCAGAGTGTCAACGGTGGAAGATAACTTCTTGTTTGCCTGACACAAATGCCGTGCTGCCCAGACTGGAAATGAACGACAAAAAGACATGCAAGCAAGAAAAGCTTCGGTCACATTCGAGGTGAGCAAAAGTGAGATGGTGGGCGAGCTGGAGAGAGTGTCTCTAGAAGACCTCTTGGAAAAGAGCAGAAGATGAGACCAGAAAGACAGTGCCCAGCCACCCACATGAAGGTCAGAACACACAGTCCTGGCCAGAAAACGAGGCCGCGGCTGGAAGGGTCCTGTGCGCTGTAGAAACGGAAGGCTGGCCAGTGGAGTGAGAGCAGAGTTGTGAAGAGAGATGGAAGGGCTAGGCCGCGGCCTGCTGCTGTCCCTCTTTCTATGTGGATGCTTGAGTGTGTGGTGAGGGCTTTCACCCATTTCCACTAACGGCTCCACTAACGGCTTTCCAATACCTGAGACTAAGACTCGGCATTTGTGCTGTTCGTGCTATTTGTAAGACTATGCATCTTCTCCACACAGTGCTTTGGCAAGGACGTAAATGAGATAGGGTGCCCCGTCTCTCCGTCATGCGTCTGAACCGTTTGATCTCCCACTGGTGGAATAGCCCCTGGGACGATGGGGACTAAGGCTCTGTTCTTCACATTTTTTTCTCCAGCAGTGTGGGAGAGAGGGCTGATGGAAGGTTATGGGTTCCACTCAACGAGGTGGAGCCAAGTCTTGAGGGCTCAGACAGAGACCCGATCACTCCATGGAATAGTGTTATGTAGACAGAAGTCTCATGCTATCTTGGAACCCTTGGGCATCCGGAAGCCAGTGCATACTGTGTGTGTATACCCATATACATCTATATACATGTGTAGTTTTAATTTTAATTTTTTTCTGTTGGTCGTGGGGCTTGAAGTCAGGGCCTGAGTGCTGTGCTAACGGCAAGCACTCTCCCAATGGAGCCACAGCACCACTTCTTCGTTTTTGAGTGGTTTGTTGGAGATAAGAGTCTCATGGGGACTCTTCTGCCTGGGCTGGCTTTGGGCCTTGATCCTCAGACCTCAGCCCCCTGAATAGCTAGGATTACAGGTGTGAGCCACCAAAAAAATCCAAACCAAAAAACAGTAAAACCAGTCTGATCATATCATCTCCCTCTTTTTACCATTTGATGATTTCCACTGTGGCAGCTAATCTTGTTGGCACCCTTGAGCGGCATGGGAGATGCCTAGGCTATGACCGTAGCCGACCTCTGGAAGTGCGCAGGAGGGCATTTTCAGAGACGGTATCACCAAGTCTCTGAGCTTCTTAATGGGGCGTTCCATGGGTGGAATCAATAGTTGAAGTAGTAGAACTGTGGAAGGTGGAGTCTAGTCAGAGGAAGCAGGTCGTGGGGGGCGTGGCTGCGAGGCCCTAGCCTGTCCTGACACCTTGACCTACGTCCTGGCTCACCAGAGGCAAACAGCCTCTTCTGCCATGTGCTCCTGGCCGCAGGCGCTGCTCATCACAAGCCTGTAGAGAATGTGGACCGTGGACACACCTAGAACTGTGAGAGAAAAATACATTCTTCCCCCTGCCCCCTGCCCCAGGATTCATATTAGTCAACATAAGCTGACCAGCACATCGATCTTATTGATAATCAAATCCCAGGGCCTTCTAAGGACTGCTAAGGCCCATGTGATCCTTTGTTACATGCTATGATTCAGGCACTGGGCTTCCTTGCTGGATTTTAATACTTGCTGTTCCTGCTGGAATTTATTCCATGCTCCTCTCCCTCTCCCCGCCCCAATGCTACCCAGTTTCAGAGATGGCTCTTTAAATTTCTTCAAGTCTCTGCTGAAACATGATTGTTGTTTGAAGACCTTTCTGGCTAAAAGAGAAAGCACCCTCCTATCTCCACACAGGGGGTGGCTTGTCACCTCGTTTATATCGCTTTATTTCTTCATACTACCTGTCGCCAGATTGATAATCATTTGGCTCTTCTTGGTTTCTGATAGCCAGTGACTCCCTAACCTACCCAAACATAAGATGCAGTGCTGCTGCTTACAAACACATGCCAGGCATTCAGCTAGTGTATTCAGCTTTCAGTAATCATCGGTTTCATGCATGGATAGGTGGCTCTTCTATCTGCGGCCAATGTCTAGAGCAAGTGAATTTTTCTTTGGCTCTGAAAAATTAGCACTTGCTGTGCTAATAAATTTTTGGTGCTATTAAATATCCCTTCTCTCAGGCTGGACTGCTTTGATCAGGTATTGTGAGTCATTCGCCTTTGTGTGTGTGTGTGTGCGTGTGCGTGTGTGTGTGTGTGTGTGTGTGTGTGTGTGTGTATTGCTCATATGGCTTGAACTCAGGCCCTGGGCACTGTCCATGAATTTTTGTGCTCAAGGCTAGTCCTCTATCACTTTGAGCCACAGTTCAATTTCTGGCTTTTCACAAAGTAGTTAATTGGAGATAGAGTCTCATGGACTTTTCTGTCTTGTCTGGCTCAGATCTCAGTCTCCTGAATATCTAGGATCACAGGCATAGGCACCGCGGCCCAGCTCCTTAAGGCTGGTGCTCTACCACAGCTCTGGTTCTTGTTTTGGGTAGGTGATTGGAGGTGAGTCTCTCCCATTTTTCCTCCAGGCTGGTTTGGAGCTGTGATCCTCAGATCTCCACTTCCTGTGCTGCTAGGATTGGATGCAGAGGCACGAGCTCCCGGTGCCTGGCCCACCTTGGCTTTCTAATACAATAGTGAAAATTATGTTGTGGAGAGAAAAGGACAGAGCAGTGCAGGAACTCCAACTTAGTCCTAAACACTATTTGAACCAGTGCATGGGTTGGGAAAGCCTGCCTTGGCCCCGCCCATCACTTTCAAGTCTTGGGAAGACTCAGGCCCTTTCTGCTTCAACGCTTAGGATGGCTCTAGTTTGCTCTGTATGTGTATGGCTCTTACATAGTTTGTGACTCAGGACCTCACAGGCATATCTTTGGCCTTCCTTTAAAATCCCACATGGAAAGCCAAATGTTCTGAGAGAGGAGAGAAGGAGGAGAAAGGTTTTTCGTAGGCATAGGTGCTTATTTTGTCCCCTTACCTTAGAAATGCTAGGAGGAGTTCTGGGATGCAATGTGTCTCTTCCCTGGCGGCTCGAGGAGGAGAGGCAAGTGGACCCATCACACAGGGTGAGGGCCCTGATGGGAGGAAGGGAGCTACTCCCCCGGGTCCTGGGCCTGGCATGGAGGGTGTGACCACGCCGCAGGAAAGGATGCCTTGGCTTTATGCAAGAAGAAGCCCCAGGAACCCACAGAGCTGCGTTGGTTGCTATTGATCGTCTCACCGCCCAATGCTAAAATTGTGGCTCGTCCACCTTGGGGAGATTTGGAACTCGGACTCCACAGTGGATCAGTGAGCAGCCGTGTTGGGGGGGGTGGGTTATGTAATGAGCATGCCCAGTGACGTTTATTTAGTACCTGAGTACATAGACTATCTTCTTGGTAATACTGTTGGTATCCTGCTTCGGGAACATTGCAAGATAAAGATTTGTACACTGCCTTAGGCATCTCAGACCTTGGAATTTGTTGGAAAACCCTCATCATTTGACAATGATAAATTGATCTCTGTCTCTAACCTGCTTGGTGGTGGTGGTGGGGGCACAGAAGGGGTTTCCAAGAACTTAAAAAATGTGTTTTAGAATGCTTTCTTCACTGGCCAATTTTCATTGTTCTGCAACATTAGAAGAATGGATTATTTGCCAGCCAGGAGATAAGTGAGAAGAAATTAATTCATTATGTGACATCGGATTTCATGAGAAAACCTCAACATCACCTACCCATTCCCACTCTGCCTGCTCCTCCTCCTCAGGCACAGAAAATGCTTAGTAAGGCTATTCAGCCAGCGTGTAAGCTTAGGACACAGGTGTCCTAAGAGTACATCATTTCATTCCCGTTTTAACTGACTGTCTGGTGCAAATGCCCATCAAACATCAGAGACCCTAAAGTCCTCTGTCAGGATCTCTTCACCACCCCGTCTGTCCAGGAATTAAAGGTAAAGTTCTCGTATACAGGGGCCTCCGGTATCCTGCTCTAGCACTATCTGCTAGCATCCTTTTGGATTGGCCAGGCTGATGTCATATGAAAAACCTTGGTATTATTTCTTCATTAGCTTTCACATTACTCAAACCAATAAGGAATGTTTTAATTTTGCTTTCTTTCTTAGTGTCACTTGACCTTTTGATCTTGCCTTGTTGAAGCATTCCGTTCTATTGGCTCTGAACTTGCACTATTCTACTTTTCTACCTCCCTTCGGCCAACCCTCTGTCTTCCTCCTCCCCTCCACTCAGCCAGTATATGCTACCTTTCCTCAAATTGTTATAAATGCTTTCCAAGAACCACTGGAGTCACAGTGACAGACATGAGAGTTTTACTTCTGCAGAAGTATGTGCCATCGCCCAGAAACCTAGCCAGCCAGACCCCATTAACTCTAATGCAGCAGGCCCCGCCCCTCTGTTCAGATTGGTTGAGCTCAGGTCACACTGCTCACACTTGGCTTGTTTGAATAGGGTAAGTTGTAGTTACGTGAGGTGACCGTTAAAAGACTTTGAAATAGGATGAAGCTGCCTGCACCCTCTGGTGCCTCTTGAACAATATCAGAGGTGTGCCTTAGTCCTGTCTTGGGAAAACCAGGTAAGATTAAACCCGTATTTCAAATGCACTTCCGTATCCCAGAGCAGCCCCTCTTTTCCTTTCTGTGCTTACTGAGATGATCTTAGCAGTTCAGTCAACAAGAGCCAAGCCACCGGACAGTGAAGGACCTTCTAGCAATCCACGTTGATAGAAAAGGCAGTTTTTCTCACAAAAGACAGCTCTGAGCTGTCACCCCTCCCTAGTCCCACAGCCTCAGTCACACCCATGATCACAACTCAAAGATTTTTTTTTTGGGGGGGGTCCGGTCGTGGGGCCTGAACTCTGGCCTGGGCGCTGTCCCTCAGCTCTTCAGCTCAAGGCTAGCGCTCTACCACTTGAGCCACAGCGCCACTTCCGGCTTTTTTCTTTTTGCTTATGTGGTGCTGAGGAATCGAACCCAGGGCCTTGAGCATGCAAGGCAAACACTCTACCACTGAGCCACCTTCCCAGCCCACCACTCACAGATTTGTGTATCTGCTGCAGAGTGCTCTACAGACAGGGGTCTTCTTGTACAACCCGTTTTATACAGCCAGACTGGGCTCCTGACTCATCTCCTCCCTAAACATACTCTTTACTTTGTGGCCCGGCCTCCAATTGCAGCCTCACGAACTTGGGCACCATGAGTCCATCTTTAACAACCCTCTTCTCCCTTACCCTTTGTCTCTAATTTATCATTGTCATACTAATTTTCTTCCTAAAGATTCCTCGGATCCATTCACTTAGCCATATGTCCATTTCCACCAGCTTGTCAAAGGTATCACATCTGCTATAGTTAACTGTCAGCTCTCCCGAGTCCTTCCTTCTCTTCCTAATCTCTTCAGCAAACCAGAGCCAGAAGAGGTCTTTTCATGATGCAAATCACTCTTGGCTGCTCTACTTAAAGTACTTCAAAGGCTTCCCATTTCTCTCAGGATAAAGACCCAATTGCTTCACATAAATTACTTGGCCAAGAGCGGTTTGCTGCCTCTCCTTTGGCTTTTTGCTGCACCAGGCTCTGTTGTTTTATAAGCGATGGTCCAAACCTGTTTTCACCCGATGCCCTTCCAATTTTAGCCTAAGCACTAAAAATGCCAAGAACGCCTTTTCTGGGAGTCCGTGTGGCCTGCAGCTTTCTCCCGTTGGCAACGTTGCTGTTGAGATGTAGTTTACACTCACGGGAGCCAGTCTTTCCTGTGTCTGTTCCCTCATCCCATGTATCTGAACGCTCTCTGCGATTCTTCATGTTTCCAGCATGCTACCTGGCACATAGAAGATGGCCATTCAATCTTGAATGAATTCATATTTACTGTTTTTTCCCTCCAAGAAGGAAGCTCTCTGGATTACGTTGAGTAAGAGTCACAGCTTTCACTCAGGCTTAGCTAGTGGCGAGGAGCACGTGTGTGTTTTTGTCCTCAGCTGTGAGAAGTGGATGGCGAGCTTGGCTCTCATTCTGTTTTGTATCACTTGGAATCTCTTCCACATGGAGAGCCGTTAACTTCAAAGGCAGCCCTGCACATGGAAGAGCCCTGATTTTCATCATGGTTAATGGCCTGGGTCTCACAGAGTTTTAGGTGAGTCCATGCTGAGAATAAACAGCTCACACAGTGAACGGTGTGCGGAAACAGCGATTCATGCGGCCAGTGGGATACTATGAGAAAAAGAAGCAATCTTGTGGTGGTAGTTTAAAGAACTGAGCTCATGCAAAACCCAAGTCAACCCCAGAGGTATGCAACATACCCCTGTTAAACACTCTAGGCTCATGTTTGGGAGGAGAAGCTCAGGAGGAAGAAATGTAAGGCGTGTCCACAGGTGGAGTAGGAGATGAGGAAGGCTGTGGCAGTCATCCGTGGAGGTTGGGGCTGCCCAGGAAAAGTGGGAGGGAGCCCCTTGTTTGCATGGGGAGGTTATTTGTGAAAAAAAATGACTTGCGATTCTGTTTAATATAGATAGTTTTGTTTTGGTGGGTACAACTCTGTAATCTTAGCCATTTGGGGGGCAGAGATCAGGAGATTGTGGTTGGAGGTCCATCCGAGCAAAAAGAAGTTCATGAGACACTAACTCATTGGGTGACTGGGCGTGGTGGTCCATGCCCATCATCCCAGCTACAGAGGAAGCATAAGTAGGAGAATCCTAAGCCGGGCATAGAGTAAAACCCCTACCTTAGAAGTGGCCAATGCTGAAAGGGGCTGGAGGCACAGCTCAGGGTCAGAGCACCTTCCGAGCAAGCACCTAGCCTTTGGTTCCATCCCCCAACACCACCCCTCCCATGTAAGACCGAAGATTCCAATTTACGTTGATGCCAATCATTATTAACTAGATGTTGTAGCTGGCCGTGGGGGCAGCTATACCTTTAATTAAGGAGGAGAAGTAATGTAAACGTTAAAGATTTGGTGTGTTGTTTTCAGCCAGTTTTTATCATGCCGAGTTAGCATGCTTTTCAGTCAGCTCAGTGAAAGCCAGCCTTGTGTCTGCTGTGTTCTCCCGTGTTTGACGGCAGCCTGGGGGGTCTGGCCACGGGGCTGTTGGTGACCTGCGTTCCTTTGCACAGCGCTCTGGCTAGTGTGTGTAGTCAGAGGTCTGAGGATACTGCAGTGATGTGACACCTGCTTGGATTTTTAAAAAGAACAAAATGTAGAGGAAAGTTGAAGGAGGGTTTAATATCTCACTCCAGTTTCCAATCATAGGAAACATTTCGGCATATGCTTTCTTTTAATGATGTCATACATGCATAATAGTGAGGACTGAGCTGAGACCTTTACATGGATGACTAATTCACATGGTTATCACATCTCCATACTGCAGTTACTCTTGTTTTATTGTCATAAGTATGTCATACAGACGTTATGTAACCTCCAGTATCAACCAGGTAGCAAGTGTTAGAATTGGGAATCAATTCTAGACAATCCTGCTCAGGATTCATGTGCTATGGCTATCTGTCCATCCATATATACATACGTAAACATTACATATGTGATAATTTTGTTCACCTTAATTAAAAACAATGAATGGATTCTATCATAGTCTTAACCATCCAGATTGTTTCCAATGGCTTGCTATTAGACACCGCATTTTAGCAACTCCTGTGTGTGTTGTGCAGCAGGCTCTGAAATTGAGCCACCAGTGAGATGTTATGTCCTTCAAGTGCTATTAGGCCGCCTTCTCTCCACGAGCTCTGCGGCTGGGCGTGGGCTGTGGGCTCTGGGCTGTGGGCGTGGGCTTCTGCACGGAAGTCCGCTGCTCAGCAGCAGCAAGTGGCTGGCCGTGAAGCAGGGCCTGATCTCTCTCTTCATCTGTGGCTGGCCGTGAAGCAGGGCCTGATCTCTCTCTTCATCTGTTGCATAAGGAAAGCATTACCTCCCTCCAGGATGATTATGGAGATTAAGGGAAATAATGTGTGTGGAGCTCTTAGCACAGTGCCTGGCACAGAGCAAGTGTTTGTTACTGCTATTATCCTGGAATTCCTAGAAATGAAGTCAGAATTATACTCTGATTTCCTAGAAAGTTAAATCCATGAAGGGAACATCCAAACACACAAATGTCACTTGCCAAGTTATTCATACTAGGGACAGATTTTGAAGCCTTGGCCTTGGACGTGGGGAGTATCCCATTGGACACAGATTGCTGTGCGTGGTGTAGAGCTGGTCCTCACCTTCTTGTGTTCGCTGCCTGCTGACACGCTGCCTCGTCCGTGTCGTGTCGCGTAGCTGCCCCTCTTGCAGAGCGACCGCAACCCCCACAGTGTCCTCCTGGGAGCGCTAGCGCACCAGCCATCAATGGCAGAGGCCGAGATAGACAGGATCAAGGTTCAAAGCCAGTTAACCAGCAAAAACTCTGGACGTGGAGGCTTGGCGCAAGTGAAAGAGTATCAGCCATGAGCAGACAAACCAGAAAACAGAACGAATCAGCAGAGACCCGGCCAAGTTCATTCTGAGGCTGGTCTTTCCTTATTTCTCATTGTTCCCATTCCCTATCAGATTCTAGAATGACCAAATGACATCATTTTAATATGTAAGTTATTACGCACCATCAATAACATGTCAACAAAAAGACCCGTTCTCAAATACAAGCTCCTTCCTACCATGAAGTTCCCAGGAACTAAAATCCAGAGATTATACTTCCAAATGAGTTTGGAAAGCCTAAGTACTTGAAGAACAGCGAATTAACCCGCCATCTAATCCCTCCTCTCTCAGCAGCTACCGCCAAGGAGCTGCTCCTGCCTTCAGCGCTGCACCGGA